>NC_134814.1:2212149-2449994 GCF_046742065.1 Oratosquilla oratoria
ATTGCAAACATATGAAATCTATGGTAAATCCTTCATCGGACAATAGTATCCGTGAATTCTCTCTTGTTTAGGTAGAATCCCTTTGCCTTGATTGGTAGTGCTGTCACCCAATTGGACCCCCCCCCTCCCATCTTCATATGATTCGATAGCTGATCTAATAAAATGCGAAGCTCTTCCTTCTGCCTCATTTCCCTGACCGTTGATATGTTTCCTCTAATTTCTCCGATTTCGTCCACGTTAGTCTCTTTCTGTTGATTTTGTGACACGATGTTGTTTGCCAGGGAGGACGTAAGTTTCAGCGAGTTTTGATGTTCTATGACGGAAAGGTTAAGCAGGGTTGAGATGCCTAGCCCTCCCATTGTTGGTGGAAGTTCTATTAGTTTCCTTTCCTGTTCGTAATAGTAGTAGTGGTAGAAGTAGGTTTCCATATGCCGCATTTATATATGGTGTTAAACACAAGCGGAATCACATGTCAGTGATGGAACCGAACACCACCGAATTATTAAGACCTCTTGAAGAAACCATCATGAGCTAATTCCAGCCATCACCAACGGACGGATACAAAGGTCAAAAGGGATTCAACCTAAATTAAAGAGAATTCACAGATGCAGTTGCTCTGAGTTCATTGGATAGACTGCCTAACAGACGTTTCTGTGGTACACAGCTTGATCCAAACCATGCGATGATATGCAAGCAGGGTGAATTCATCTGCATGAGATATGATGAGGTAAGGGATCTCACTGCCCAAATGCTTTGGGGGTTATGCAAGAATGTGACCATCGAACCAACACTATTCCCCATAGGAGGGGACAACTTCAGGCACCGCACTTCCAACACATCAGGTGAAGCACGAGTGGACGTCAGCGCAAGAGGTTTCTGGACACGGGGACAAATGGCCTTCTTTGACATGCGAATATGTTAGCCAATGGCCCCCTGTTACAATAACCTAACTATTGAGGCGCCCCACTCCCGAAATGAAAATGAGAAAATCAGGGTGTACAAAGAGCTTATACAAAATATGGACCAGGGCTCATTCACTCAAATAACCATCACGACTTCAGGCAGGGTGGGTAGAAACACGTACGTTCGTCTAGCAGAGGTGGTACCAGAAAAGAAACAATAACCAAAAAACAGTATTGTAGCGTGGCTGAGATGTAGACTACCATTCTCACTCTTAAGATCAGCTCTCCTGTTCGGGCAGACTGTAGTAGAAAGTAGGATAAGTGTATTTTTGTATTAGGTTTCATTAAAGTAAAATAACACAAGTATGAAAGGATAGTCGACCACAGTCGAGAGAGGGGCTAATGAACCGTCGCTGTGGGAGATCGGTCCTAACTGCTTTCATCACACAGTTCCACGAGGATGGAGACCGTTTATTATAAAAAGTAGTAATAGTAGTAGTAGTTGTATTTCCTACTCACCCATGGCACATAATTCTTCAACCTTACATTAATCATCAATTTTCAGGAAGATTTCTCATTTCGCCGTCGTTTCCTTATCTCACTGAGTTCCCTCCAATCGACATAATCAAAATACTTTCCAGTTCTGCATGGTCAGATTTTGCAGTTACATCTTCCTGGTTTTCTTCTTCTTCTTCTTAAATCGAGGACTACATTATCACCTGACAATCACCTGTCGGGTACTGATACTTTAGTATTTCGATCACCTCAAGTTCTTATGTTAAGATCAAGCCCAGTCTTGTTGGTGTGTCTTTGTCTCTATATTTTGATGCTTCCTTTACGTATTCAGTTTTCAAAGATAACAGTGGTGACGTCATTGTCAGCACACGCTTGGTGGCGATTTCTGAAGGCTTTTGCCATGGCTACAACTCGGACATCATGAGCTGGAAAAACTGATGTGTGGTTCCAGCAATCTGGAGCAACGGCACATACACAGCTAGAAGACCATTTCAAATATTTCAGGATCGGTTTATCTCGTTGAGTGGAGACTTTGGGTACCCGGCCCTCACCCCCTTCTGATTTTTTTTTTTCTGTGTATGTTCATCAACCTCAAAGCCTTGAAGCCTTTAGGTTGCTATTCAGCTGGAGATGCCAGCGGTTCCACCCGACATGGCCCGTCGAGCCATGGCAGCAGCCTGAAACCGCCACCAGTCGTGTATACAATGGGGGCCACCATTTGGCAGATGACACATTAAAGAAATGAATATGTAAAAACTGTACTGTATGAACTGTAATGTGTGCAAATAATATTTGGATTATCTTTAACTATTTCTTTTTAATTTATTTTTGGAGGGAAGTTACCTATATATGCCTCCGTTCAAAAAGTATATAACTCAAGTACTTTTTAATCATATTACCGTAGTACAGCCTGAATATGTTAGATAAACCATAGAAAGTCTTTTTTTTTTTTTTAGCGTGAGTAGATATAATGGACCTTACGAACTACAAAACTGTGAATGTTTACTTTACCGACCTCCCGCGCTGCCAAACGCACGATGATGAGGGAATGTTGTCGTACAATGTTTACAGTCTGCAGGGGTTGCCCGTGGGAGCATTATTGCAGTGTAATATAATCCTCAACAAAAGCTGAAGACAGAAAACGTGTACACAATAGCTTTGTATCTATATCACTAGTATTACTAGTGAAGAATATAAATAAAACATGAAGGTTAAATGGGTAAACTATATCTATGGGATAAAAATCTGATAATGTAGGTATAACGAAGACTTTCTGTCAACCATCTATTTCACTTACTGTGCTTACATTGTAAATGAAAATGGTTGCACTGGAAATATCAACGCATACAAAATATAGTTTGATATGATACCCCACTTCATAAATTTTAAAATACTTCTATATTGTTAATATGCTAACTGGTGAAATATGTTACCCATTTTCTTGTCATTCTACAGTCTAATTATATATTAAAAAAAGAAAAACCTGTTAAACCCAAAATTCTAAAATAAAATAATTCGAATTCACTAGCTTAAAAATAATCTAACATACAGACATTTCCAATCCAGGCAAAATAAATACATAAACCAATGGCTTTTCCCCCTTACAAGGGAGGTAGCCCCCCCCCCAAAATGCATTAATTCCACTACCACCCATTCCATCCCCCACATACTCCACTCCCATTCACCCGCCTCTCTCTTATCTTGGCTCTTGGATGACGGGTCAGAATTGCATCCCGTCCACCGCCCTGGATCAGAAGCAGTGCAGCAAGACACAGCACTTCCACAGCAAGGCCACTTCATTGAATCGGCGACCCCCTCCCCTTCTCCGTCCCCTCATGTAAACAAGAGAAGACGGGGAGAAATCCCTCCAGGCTGCGTCAATTTATTTTTCACATACTCCCTCCCCCCCTCCCCCACCCACTCCCTTTCATGCATCACAGCATCATCCGTACACAACCATTCTCCATTCACCCCTATCTTCTGTCTTCTACCTTCCTCAACAGACATTCCCCTCTTTCCCAATCCCCCTTTTACCCCATACATCCATCTCATCCTTGGTCGCCCCTTCATGTTCACTCCTTCCACTTCTGCCTTCCACACCTCTTTTACTAATCTTTCTTCACTCATCCTTTTCATGTGTCCAAACCACCCCATTGCTCTTTCATCAACCCTATCTCCAAACTCCCTCTCCACCCCTGCTCCCCTCCTCACTTCCTCGTTTCTCACTTTTTCCAGCCTAATAACCCCTATCATACTTCCAGGCACCTCATCTCAAACACATTCAAACTCTTCCTCTCTTATGTTCCATGTTACTGCCCCATACAGTACTGTCGGCACAATCACTCCTTCATACAATCTCCTCTTAGCATCCATTCCCAAATGTCTATATCTCATTACACTTTTTAATCCCCCCAAGGCATTTACTTCTCTCAATCTACATTCTACCTCCACCTCCACTCCTCCCGTTCCTGTAACATTCGCACCCAAGTATCTAAAACTATATTTCCTCCATTCTCTCTCCCTTAATACTCACTTCCAAAGGAGAGAATGGATGTTATGTCGATCGTGGCCTCTTTCGAGTTGTATCTTTATTCTGGTTGTCGACAGCTGACTGTTCAGCGGAGGGAAACCCCTCTAACTAGCAGAATGGTTTAATATATGCATAGTATGCAACAGTGACCTACTGGACCTAACAGGCACATGTGCAGTTACGGAAAACGTCACTCCATTATGTGAATGTTTATATATATATATATATATATATATATATAATATATATATTATATATATATATATATATATATACGTGGAGTTAAAAACGACAGCATTGTTGTAATATAGAGACCTAGTTTCAATTCACCCAGTTAATGGAAAATCTCTTATCAGGAAAATCGAGAATACTAAGAAAAAACTGAACAACAACAATGCTCTCGTTTTTAACTCCACGTGTATTACTGAGAATCTGCTCCCCCCCTTTACTAATATATATATATATATATATATATATATATATATATATATATATTGTAGAATGTAGATCCTCTAGTTTTATGTATGCTAGTATTCTTTGCTTCTTCTAGAACGTTGTTTCTATATGTTAAACACATTCAAAACCGTTCAGACTGAGTCTCCAAGTATTTTACCGTTTGTCTTTTTTCATTCCAGTGCGTGTAGAGGTCCCACCCGGAAGTATGAATCTTGCAATGTACAGGTAAGTTATTTTCTTCTTTATCCTTGTCAAAAGCCAAATAAATATATAAGAATGTAAATGAATAAACAAATAAATAGATAAATAGAATACAAAAGAGCTCGAGAATAGGTGCTTCTTCATGCATGTGCGATAGAATGTCGATTCCCAGTGAATCCGTCTAGATATTTAACACAAGTACAATTTATGCGATGTGTGTAGTATCCATCACCACAATATCAAAAAAGCCATATTCTTCATCAGTGCTTTCCCCTCCCAAGAAATCAATGCGATATATTGCAAGAGAGAAGAAAATAAGTGTTGGGTTTTCTAAATAACTGAAAGGGTGTATCGAATACAGGGCGGGAATTTGGGCTATTGGAAAACTGCCGGGTCAGCGAAATTAAAGCTGTATATGTTTCAGTGAATATTTAGAAGGAGAAATTCCACCTGTGTATTGTATGTATAGTGAGATAAAAGATGCTCTAATATTATGGGTGGAATTTATGTCACGACAAAACTGGGAGGTGAAAACACCGGATCGAACTGAATTGGAGGAGCACCGAATCGA
Organism: Oratosquilla oratoria; assembly: GCF_046742065.1. NCBI lineage: Eukaryota > Metazoa > Arthropoda > Malacostraca > Stomatopoda > Squillidae > Oratosquilla > Oratosquilla oratoria. The sequence continues at coordinate 2,217,326 of NC_134814.1, forward strand.
ACATGATGAAAGGTTATAAACAAAACAAGTGATCGTTACATATATATATTTCGATCACTAACTGTGATCCTCTTCAGCAGATACTATTCATCGTATCTGCTGAAGAGGATCACTGTTAGTGATCGAAATATGCGGATATTTTTACTTTCACCTATTCTTCTCCGAAAGTGGGTTATTAGTATTATTTTACATATGTGCTACATTACTTTGTTGTGATATATATATATATATATATATATATATGTATATATATGTATATAATATATATATATATACTGAATAATTAATTTGTGAGACAAAAATCATTCACAATTATCGCATTATTTTGATTACTGCTGCTTAACCTCCCTTATTATCATGATCATTCGGGAGCATACGCCAGAGGCCGTGTTGGCTTCAAGCACACGCCGCAGTCCTTGGCCTCTTGCGCTCCAAAGAGACTGTTCAGGGTGGAGAAGAAGCGAGAATCCCCCCAAGTGCAACGTTGCCAATTTGACCATCAATTATCGGATCGTCTCTGTCACCTGTCACCCAGTCATACCTGAGCGTGGCAACATGGGAAAAAAATCACTGCCACGTGTCATAAAATTTATTCAAATCATTGTTATAATCCTAAAGAGTAATACTTATTGTACTTTACAGCTTCCTTTACTAAATACAGAATATATAAAAATACGCAACTAGCACTCAGATGGGATATAAGAAAGGTGAATATACTAAGGTTGATGTGGCTGATTGGTCGAGGACGTATGCCTCACCACAGCGCAATGAATAAAATAGACGATTTTCCGAAGAAGAAAAAAATTGTTGTAATACTTTGATATTGTACCATAAGTGAAATGTCTACCAAATGAGTATGGAAAATAACATTGAACTTCCGGTTCGATGTTATTTTGGAACATTTCAAATTTGCCTTCAGCCTCTGCTGTAGATTTGTGTTTAATATAAGTTTACTGCAAGTAGAAGCTGGTTTTACAAATTCATCAACCGAAATGAGTTGAGGAATGTGACGCTGGTGGATTTTTTTTTTTTTTTTTTTCATTAAAACATTTCACGTCAAAGCGCACTTTCACATAAGTCGACGTAATACGTGTTCGTGGAGTCTGGGAGTCGGGTTGAAGCGCCCATCCTAATCCAGGACCGAGATCCATGAAAATCTTGCAAATAAAAAAATTCTCAGGCCGCTGATCTAGCCAGAATGGAATGTATGGAGCTGTTTATTGCACGTGCGCTCCAAAAAAAAATCGTTGTCCGTCCCGACGTAGCCGGCCAAGGTGCAGGCGTGTTCCCTTGGTACATCGCGGAATCCAACAGGTTTCGTCCCTATGCTGCTGACCTAGCGAAAATGGAATGTGTATAGAGCCAGTACTGCACGTGCATTTCCTCATGAGATGGTGTGAGGACAACTCTAACGGGGTCAAAGGGTCAAGTAATATATATATATATATATATATATATATATATATATATATATATATGTATATATATATATAGTATATATATTTATATATATATGTATATATATATATGTATATATATATATATATAATATATAACAGTATATATATTTATATATATATATATATATATATATGTATATATATATATATACAGTATATATATGTATATATATATACAGTATATATATATTTATATATATATATACAGTATATATATATATATATATATATATATATATATATATATATATATATATATATATAATGTACAGCACTGAATGGGTGCCAGTGAATAGAGATACATTTTAACAACCACAATGCACTTTAATTGTAAGCCATCAACTTCAGGAAACCCAATGGAGGCCACATGCAGAAATTGAAATCCGGTACTGCCAAGGACTCGAACCCAGCATCCACATGTCAAGTGTCAAAGTGACTTACCAACTACACTATCAAGAGAGATAGCGTAGTTGGTAAGTCACTATGACACTTGTCATGTGGATGCTGGGTTTGAGTCCTTGGCAGTACTGCACTTCAATGTCTGCATGTGGCCTCCATTGGGTCTACCGATGTTGATAGCTTAGAATTAAAGTGCATTGTGGTTGTTGAAATATATATATATATATATATATATATATATATATATTTTTTTTTTATTTTTTTTTTGGGGGGGGGGGCTGAGTAGTATCATGGAGGAAAATCACAGATGATAAAGAAATCTTGAGCCATCTTTGTTGAGCAAGCACCAGCCCCTCAGTGTTACATATCCAGCTGAGATGAATGGATTGATGAGATTTGAAAACAAGGAATGGTGAGGGGATTCTGTTTGATGTCTTCACTGAGCCACAAAAACTAGGTATCCATTGCTGCTTCTAAATCTCAAGTACTTTATATAAACCTGATAAATTTTCAGTAATTAGCTGGCAGAAGCAAACATAGCTACTGTAAACTCTGCATGACATTTAGATAAATAACATGTTATTTCAACATAGTCTCTTTGTTTCTAGGACTGCCCAGAGGGTTCAAAGGATTTCCGGTTAGAACAGTGCGAACGATTCAACTTGACACCCTTTGAAGGAAGATATCATAAGTGAGTATTGCAAATCATTTCAGACGTCAGTATCTACCTAATTGTATATACAGTACTACCTCTCATTAACGGACTTAAAGGGGGGTAACAGTGTCCGTTGATGTGAATAATCCATTGATTTGGAGTGGTTTTTGGGTGGCGTAGTGATTGCATGCACTAAACAACAGCACTAAAAACACTGAAAACACTGCAAACACAGCTAATTAACATCCATTAATGAGAGGTCTCACTGTACCAAATTGTAATATACAAGAAAGAACCAATGCTCATGGGTCTTGTCTCTTTCTTCCCAACCAAACCTGGCTCAGAATTCATGAATTGTTCCAACTTGGGCTATATCACCTTATTCTCCATTTATCATACCTAGACTTAAATTCATATGCAATTCCAGCTTAGGCTATATCACCATCTAGGCTATTCCAAGGATTTGCGTATCTGTATATATGAAACTGTCTTCACATCCTTTCGACATTTATACTTTAACTTTGCTCTCATGCCCTTGTAAAGCCTTCCCACTCGTAATCAAGAGATCTCTTCAGTCAATATAGTTCACCTCCTTTAGTGACTTGAGCACTAATCAAGTCACCTCTTTCTCTTTGATTCTTCAATACTGGTAGATTTAATGCATTTAGTTTCTCCTTGTATGGCTTATCTGACAGGTTGAGAACCAGTTTGGTGGTTGTTCTTTGTATCCTCTTGATTTCATTTACATCTGTCATTGTGTGATGGTCATACCATTGATGCATACTTTAGCCTTGGCAGGACTAGGATTTCTGTCATTTTTTTTCGTTATATCTTCATCTATACAGTGAAAAGCCGCCTTAATATTATGCAGCGAGCCATATGTTTTCTTCATAATCTTACTGATGTGTTTACCAGGTGACATGTTTTGGTCAGTATTCCCAGACCTTTCTCCTCTCTTGCCTTTGTAATGGACTCATAACCCAAGAAATAATTCAATGATGGGCTATTGCCCATATCCAATACTCTGTATATTTTGGTAGTCAAGTTTATTTTCCATTCTTGGCTCCCAGCAAATATAGTGTCTAGATCTTTTTGCAACTACTGAAAGTCTTCCCATGATCTATGCACCACCTATAAACATGTTGTTGTTGTTGTTGTTGTTGTTGTTGTACAACAATGCGGTCATCCAGCCTACCAGAAGAGGCTGGATGACCACATTGTGAACAGCTGCCCAGGATGTAACACTTCACCCCATACCATACAACACATAATGGAAGACTGCATTTTATACAATCATGCATGCAAACAACACAACATACACTCAATAAAGGATTTGTGGGAAAACCGAGTTTCGGCTGTGGCATTCCTTGGGGAGACGGGACTGCTCGGACAGACAGTCTAGGGAACGACAACAACAACCTATAAACATGTTAGTATAACTGGTTGTACCTCCCATCATGCCATTAATGTAAATGAGAAACATTATGATCAAGATACACATTTTCAGGCCTGGAACCAAACTATCTGTTAAAACACTGACCTCCAAGATTTTTGACTCTCCAGTCTTTCAAAATCTTTTCACCTGATTTCACTATTATGCTTTTAGTGATGCCGGCCTGTAATTGGTACAATGTTAGTCCTTTTGCAATCTTGTAGCACTATTCCTTCTTTCAATGAAAACACCATTAGATAATGAATCTTATCCCCCAGTTGCTCCCTATATTCTCTAATTATCCAGCTGAGATCTCATCAGGCTCTGAGGCTTTTCTTACATCCAATGATTTCAAAAGACTGAGCATTTCCCTCACATCTACATTTTGAGGTTTACTGCTTAGCCATTAGGATTGGAAAGCTACCCTAATAAACAAAAATCCATAATGCATTTCTACTTGTCCTACAAAATCCTTCTGTTGTATCATTTTGTAGGAGCCTTCACATATATTTTGTCATTTACCTTTGTTTTGTAACTACACTGTAATGTTATTTTTTGTAGGTGGGTTCCATACTTGAAAGGACCAAGACAGTGTGAACTTAACTGCCAACCAATTGGAGAAGAATTTTACTTCAGACATAAACTTACTGTTACTGATGGGACACGATGCAATAATGATACAATGGACATTTGTGTGGATGGAAAATGTATGGTAAGTTTTACTGTAAAAACTACAACTATGTTGTACACATGATGCTGCATGCCCCAGTCTTTAGGTGTACTGTTTTTTTTGAAAGGTGAAATAAAAGTCTCGCATGATTAGATGTGAAATATCAAAAGTGATCAATTAAGGCAATAATCACTGTAAATACATTAAAGAGTTCCCTTTCCTTTAAACTTTATCACCATCTATTAAGCTTGTACAATTATAGTGATGAAATACCTTCCAGTCATAGATATTTTGTTATATACTTTCATTTTTCTAAAACTACAGTATGTTATGGCTTAAGTATTTCAACATAATTAAACAAATCATTACTATTCCATATAGAGTACATGCACTCAATGCTTAAACTGTTACAATATTTAACTAATTTTTTTTATTCATTTATATATTTATTTTATTTATTTTTTCTTTTCTTTTTTTTTCTTTCTTTAGCCAGTAGGATGTGATCGAAAGCTTGGGTCCAAAAAGAAAGAAGATATATGTCGTGTGTGTGGAGGGGATGGAACAAGTTGTACAACAATCAAAGGAAGAGTTGAAGAAAAAATCTTAAAGCAAGGATACAATGATATCTTACTGATACCAGCAGGAGCTACTAGTATCCACATTGAAGAGGAAAAAGCATCAAATAACTACCTGGGTAAGGGAGTGTCAAATAATTACTAACTCAAATCTATTTGATTTTGCTTATCAGGGTGCATTTACTCAGATGTTCAGATTACTCAGATGTATTTACTGAGTGGTCCTGCAAGATAGATTTCAGAGTAAGTAATTTTCATGTTATCCATCTTCAAAACCCATCCACACTTCTTGAGATAAAACTTGGTTTCTAGACCAGAACCAATATATATATATATATATATATATATATATATATATATATATATATATATATATATATATATATATATATATATATATATATATATATATATATATATATATATATATATAAGTCAATCTGATGCATAAGTTGACCCCAAAATTCTGAGGTGTAATTCAATTTTAAGCCTACATTCACCCAATAAGACAACCCCTAAAATAAGACAGCACCACTTTCCCAGCCTTATTGTATATTACCCTTGATGGATTGAAACCTTCAAGATATGCCATTATTAGTACAAATACAACAAAAAAGAACAAAAAACCCAACACTTTGTTATGTAAACAAAACTGAAATTAGTTTTGATCTTCTTTTGTTTCCTATCATGAATGACTTTGGAAACAAAAAATAACTCTTTATCCTCCCTGACACTTTCCCAAATTTGGAACCAGCAGTGTTATTCCCTCTATTGTGACCCTGAATAGTGTTGTTCCCTCCCCCATGACCACTTAGTTGGTAACTTTTCCATCTGGCTTTGCCTGTAAATGGCTAATATATGAGTGTCGCCTGTCTTCATCGATTGTTGGTGCACGATGAGTGTTAGGCAAGCAGTTTCACTTGTTTGCCTTTCAGTGATAAAGGTTTACATTTTATATTCATCATACAAGTTGACCCATGGTTTTGGAGAGATGCTTTTAGGTTTCAAATGTTGACTTATATGCTATCATAGGAGGGAGTGCCTAAAATTATCCGCATTTTTGCCATAACAAATCTTTATTATTGTCACACTGGATTGAGCACATGCATGCTTATAGTTGGTACTGTTGTGGTCACTTGATCAAATTTTGAACCTGATCGCACCATTTTGCTTTCTGTCTTTACAGAGTAAACTTGGCCATTCCACTAGTAATATGCACCAAATAAGAACAAAGAGTAATGACCAGATTTCTCTGGTCAGAAGGTGTGTCAGGGGCTGAAATTCATTGAAGGCTTTTAGTACAATATGGAGACAGTACATTACTGAGTAGAAGTGTGTATTAGTGGATCAAGAAGTTTAAAAATGGCCAGACAAGCATGATGCATGAAGAGGGAACAGGACGCCCCTCAATCCCCACCACTGATGCAAAGATTCAGCAAATTCAAAAGATGGTAATGGTGAACTCGCACACACTTCTATGTGGTAGTGCATTTTCCCCATATTGTGCTAAAAGTCTACAATGAATTTCAGCCCCTGACATACCTTCTGACCAGAAATATTGGGTCACTGGTCTTTGTTCTTCCTTGGTGCATAGTGCTACTGGAGCAGCCATGTTTACACTGTAAAGACAGAAGGCAAAATGGCATGATCAGACTCAAATTTTGATCATGTGATCATAACAGTACCAACTATGAGCATGCATGCACAGAATGGAGTGTGACAATAATAAAGATATTTTATGGCAAAAGTGTAGATAATTTTTTACTCTCCTTCGTACATAGTGTATGTATATACTGTATGTGCAAACATACATCAGCTACCTCATGGGTGGATTTAGAATTATCTGGTTTATTACCAGGCAGGCACTGGTAGCTTCCATTTGCCCTTTTTTTCTATCCTATATACCGTATTTTCTGGCTTAAAATGCGCATCGGGATATAATGCGCACCCATGCACTTCGTTATCTCAGTACACAGATAGCGCGCACCGACGTATAACGCGCATGCCCGATCGCATTTGTCTATAGCGCAGTTTTACCTCGGTATTTATAGCATGTGAACGAGGTTACATGGAGAAGTATTTTTCATTGGCTAGAGCCACCGCTGGGAAATCTGTTGATTTGTCACTAAATTAAGTGTCAGTTTAGGCATCAATCAGGACACAACTAAGAAAAAGTCGGAACTACATGTACCGGTATATGACTCATGTTGTGCGTTGGTCCCTTATTACTTTGTAGCTTAGTTTGGAAATATGATCTAAAAAAGTTTATTGAAAGTAAAATATACAGAAAAATTTCGGGATTTTTACAGAAAATGTTCATTTTATATCTTGAGGAAATAATTCGTCTTTACCATTTTTTTTTTTTTTTTTTAATACTACTGAAACAAACTACATGGGTGGGTTTCGTTTTAGCTTTGAACCTGCAATGACAGTGGTGAAATAGGACAGTCTCTCATCGAGGTGATGTTTAGTTAATATAACTCCATAAAGAGGGTGTTGTAGTCAGGTGTTTGACACATTTTATGAACGGCCGCAACGAATTTGTACATTCTTCTAAAGTGAAGCAACAAAGCCAACAAAAAGTTCAAACTAAGATGCTGTGGAACATGGGCAAATATCATAAATATTGATCATGTTTCATGGTGTTTAGGCCTATTTAAACATGAAAAATAAGATTCAATAGGTACCTACCTATACCAAATATTTATATACAGTAGCCCATGCTGGCGTATTCTTTCATGTCACCATGGCTGTTATTCTTGTTCTCACGGAACGTCACGGAGAAGTGTGCCTCCCAACTTTGTGACGGCCAACATCGTCATGTTGTTGTGAAAAAAAAATTACACACACAGCCGCAGAATTTTTATCGTAGGCCGTAGATAATGCGCACCACCGGATAACGCGCACCCCCCATTTTTAGGCCCTTCCAACGGAAAAAAGTCGCGCACTATACGCTGGAAAATACGGTAAAGCATATGTAGTGTCTTTATCCCCTCAGATTAACTAACTTTTATTTCACAGCTGCCCGAAGTCTTTCTGGAGAATTCTTCTTAAATGGCAACTGGAGGATTGACTTCCCACATTCTAAGGACTTTGGAGGCACAACATTCCATTATGAAAGGAAATCAGGCATTGATATATTTGCTCCTGAGATCCTTCGAGGACTTGGACCAACTACAGAACCAATTTATATTGTGGTATGTGTAGTATATATATGCTTGGTTTTTTTTTGTTCTCAAATATAATTAAGACTCAACTGATTATTTGCTTTTTTGATTCATGTGATACTTTTCTCCTTAGGTTATGCATATTTAAATGTAAAAGGCTTTACCCCCTTGTAGATTTTTTGTTTTCTTTTTTTTTGTAACTTCTGTGTGGTGGTTGCATCTTGCACCTATGTATATACCCATCATACCAAGGATTGTGGAGATGGGTATATATATATATATATATATATATATATATATATATATGTGTGTGTGTGTATGTAAATAATTCCGCTAGGCCGAAGCTCTACCAACTAAGCTATAGAGACTCTAAAATTCTCCAACTTTGAAGTTTATCTAACTCCTGAAGGACTAAGTCGACTGCTAACTGTTGTCTGAACCTTGTTTTACAGAGAACTAAGCCCAACTCATAGATAATGGTTAAGCTGGTATGAATTCTTGATGGACTTTCATCATTGTAATACCTGAATAGAATTGCCATTGATGGCATAATTATGTCAATCAAATAATTCCAACAGTCACCCCTGGAATTGAACTGGGGCCTTGTATGATGCTAGGCTGAAGCTCTAGCAGTCAACTTAGTTCTTCGGGAGTTAGATAAACGTCGAAGTTGAATAATTTTAGAGTCCCTATAGCTTATGTATATACATATATGTGTGTGTGCATAATTTTTTCTTTTATTTTTTCTTCTTTTTCTTCCTCTTTTAGGGCTAGAAAGTGAGTGTGGTATGTCTGCCTCTATTTTCAAAATTGTAATTTCCATACTGCATACCACAATCACTGAGGGATTTTGAGTATGGAAACAATAGTCATTCTATGGGAAAGCAGAGAAAGACTGCAACATGAACTTGCGATCAACAGTACCAGCTTGCTTAAGACACCTGCACAAAGGGGCAGGGTTATCTTGGGGCCATAGTAGTGATAGAGCACAAAATTGGTGTGAGAAGCATATAAGTTCATGAGGGAATTCTGCATGAAATTTTATCCTATCCACTAATTCTCCTGTTTTCATTCCTACAGTTGCTATATCAGGAGACCAACCCTGGAATCAGCTTTGAATATTCCTTGCCCAAAGAAATATCTCAGCCTGAGAACAAAACATATGAATGGATCTTTGGACCTTACAGCAACTGTAGTGTCACATGTGGAGGAGGTAAGAAGTCGCAGATATTCAAATATACTGGAAATATTGATGTATATACATGCATATACCAATGTCCCACCCTTACTCGAGACAGCTTCACAAAATCTCTCCACTGAGTGACATGTGTTAAACCAGTGGCTGTGGCCAGTTTTCTGGATCCTCCAGGTCTCTTGCAAGAGAGAACTGGGGCAATAAATTGATCGATTGATCCAGTTGCTATTGTGCATGTCATATCCTCTTCCTTTGCCTCCTCACATATTTCACTAAACCACTCTTATTTGTTGAGGAGCCCTCATTCTTTTAACAAAGTTTCTGATCTCTCAATATGCATATTGTAGACCAAGAAACATTTTTAGATTTTATGCTCCACATTAAAGTCATCATTCATCAATAAACTTTAATTGAATTCACTTTAAAATTTGTTGTTATTCCTGTCTTCTTACAGGTCATATGCATCGTAATGTTACCTGCACAGCAACCAGTGATTTTAAGATTGTTCCTAATGATCTGTGTAACCCACTCCACAAACCTGATGATAAAAAGCCCTGCAACAACCATACATGCCAAGCCAGGTAGTGTACTATATCATCTACTTCTGTATATTTGTATTTCAGTTCTAAATATCAACCAACTAATGGACTTAGTATAGCACTGCAGGAGATGTAGCAAAGGAAATGAATCGTCCAAACTGGAACTGCCAACCCTGGAGCAAAGAAGAGAAAGAGGAGATCTACTGACCCTTTACAGATTTATGAAAGGGATGAAAGTCCTCGACAGAGACGATTTATTGAGGTGGGATAAGAGAAAAACAAGAGGACATGAAAAGAAACTCAAAAAGGATAGTTATAGAGGAGATCTGAAAAAAAATAGTTTCCCACACAGAGTGTAGATATCTGGAACAAAATGGATAAGGCAACAGTGTGTGCAAAAACTGTACAAGAATTTAAGAACAAACTAGATGCTGAAAGATACAAAGACGGGTCACTACGAGCATAGTTCTCTTCCCATATAATACAACTAGGTAAATACAGACGCTCCTCACCTTACGTTTTAGTTACGTTCCGAACGGCCGAACGTAAGTTGAAAATGAACGTAAGTTGTTAATGCACATTCTAGTAATGTATGACCATTCATACTGTACTATACATCCGTAAATTCTATTACCGTATCTTATAAAACACCCCTAAATCATTAATTATACACATAACATTGTAAAATACAGTAAACTTCCACTTATCCGAACTCCAAGGGGGATTAGAAATGTCCAATTAACCGAAATGTTCGGTTAATCCTACTTTGTATGTTTCATTCCTGTGGAGTTTTATGCGGTAATGTCGGCTGCAATATTCGTACCTGTAAACTTAACATACACATGGAAATGCTTATAATAGTTCATAAACATATTCTATAGAGTATAAACAGACGATCGGGTGTAAACATGGAGTGTACTGCCACCGTGTGAGCACTTAGTGAAGCTCGCGGGTGGCGCGGGGGTGGCGGAAGAGGCGGCGGGGTGTTTGAATATTCGGTTGAGATCCAAATATGTTCGGTTGAAGCGATGGCTCCCGTATTGAGAAAATGTTCGGTTAATACGATTATGCATAAGTATCGGTTAATATGATCATGCATAAGTATCGTTTGAACTACGGAGGGCGCGCTAAACTAAAAAATTCACTCAAAATTTTTTTTACCATTTTTTTTACAGTCAGTTTAAACGTAAAATCGAAAAAACGTAAAACAAATGAACGTAAGTAGAGGAGCGTCTGTATACTTGTTGGAGACCCTACAGAATTATAGGGTATACCAGGGTGCTGAGTTCTTTGAGGCTGATTTATAGTTACAATACTCAGACTACATGTCAAGTCCTGGAGAATCCTGGGATGTAATCAACCTGGATTTTATCAAAAGAAATTCAGGGATAGTGTGTACTGAAGATGCCTAAAGCTAGGTGAAAGCTCTACAAGTAAAATCAAGAAGCTAGTATTGTCTTTACATCCATTTTAAATGAAGTTTGGCCACATAATAAGACAACAACAATATTCAACATTCAAGTGTTATAAAAGTTGAACATGTCAGCAAGAAACTCATGAAAGCAGAAGCTGCTGCAAAGTTTAATCAAGAGTAAGGAGTAGCAATCTTTAAGCGATTTGAAATGCATGGAGCCCTTGAGGATCCTGAAAAACATTAGGATACCTTCAAATGTGAAATTCTGAAAGCTGTTGAGAAGTCCATTGGAAAGTGTCCAAGGGTTAGGAGTCCATTGGAAAGTGTCCAAGGATTAGGAGTCCCTTGGAAAGTGTCCAAGGGTTAGGAGTCCATTGGAAAGTCTCCAAGGTTGAGAAATGGTGTGGCATTATGTGAGACACTGAATGATGTTGAGATAAGCCATGCCATAAGATTGGTTGAGGACATGGATTCATACCAGAGTCCAAAACAGCAGACTAGAGTTCTCATGAGGATAAATAAAGAGAGGTGTACTGGGAATCGCTGAGGATGTTAAAAGGCCGTTTCAGAGCAAATGACTTTACATGTTCCCTGATCTCTGGAGAGATTGCTCCAAATCTGTGACCCAAACAAGCCCTATCTAAACAGCTGATGGGCAACTAATATCAGATGTAGAGGGGTGTCCAGCTTACTGGATCAAGTACCTTGAGCAATTGTATTTGGTTATTCAAGTGTTACTTTTAAGAAACATCTCCTTTTGTCTAAGTAGAAAAACAGGGTCAGCCACCTGTTAGCCAATTGCAACATCAAGTGGGTGACAAAATGAAATGGTAGCAAATTATGAAGCCCATTAGAGGACAACTTTCGTTTCCTGTCACTTATTCTCTTGATAAAGATATAAACAGACCATTGTATTTTGTTCCTGATAACCAGTACTTTTTTCATACTGTAATGATAAAATCATAGAATTGATAAATGAGAGAGGGAAATAGAAAGGAGGGATAGTAAAAGTTAAAAAGCGATCAGCATTCTTTTTTAAGTGGAGCTTAGTCTCCAGTCATAAAGAATACTGCATGACTGGTCTGTAAGGCTGTAGGCATGTCATTAAAGTCTCTAATATACTGGCTGCCTAAAACTTATTAGTCAGTACACTATGCAGGTTGGAGATAGAGTTAGGTTCCATTACAGTATTCACTTCATATTTTAGCAAAAAATTATAGAGTATCTGTGATAGAAAAGCAATAAAGGCATTGCTGCAATGTTAGATTTAAACTAGATATTGTATTTGCTAAGCTGTACTTACCAAATTAGTATATACAGGAAAGGAACTATCCTCATGAGGTCTCATCTGTTTTTCTTCAATAATCATGCCTAATTTTAAATTTGCTTATGATTTTGATATAGGTTATATAAATTTCATGCTGTTTCAAAAGTTGATGCATCAAGACAGAAAACTATTTCTTGACATTCTTCAGACACATGGTCTTTAATTTATTCCCTTGACCTCATGATCTCCTTTCCCAAATCACAAAATTTTTCTCTCAGTTCTGTCCACTTCCATTAATAATTTGAACCATATGATCATGTCTCCTCTTTCTCTCCTGTCCTTCAATAATGGCAGGTTCAGAATTTTTATCTCTGTCAATCTTACCTATAAAGATGCAATCTTGTTTATATTCTTCACTCTGTGCAGAGACCATATCACTCCTTCAAGGCTACTTCAAAATAATTTTCAGTAGGTTTATGAAGCTACATAATTCTTTTTATATGATATCACACAGATTTTTTAGTAATAAATTTCTTTCATCTCTATCATTCAATATGTAATTGGTTGAATTTCTTTCTTAGTCTTCTAAATTATATATACAAAAAAAATTCTTGTTCTTCAGGTGGGATGTTGGCAAGTGGACTCCATGCACTAGTTCTTGTGGAAAACCAGGTTGGCAGTACCGACAAGTATACTGCAAGCAAAGCTTTACAGAAGGCCGCCTTTCTGTTGTGGATAAAGAAGAATGTATCAACATGGAAGGCCCAGAACCAATCTCTCTTCGGCAGTGCAATCTGGAGTCAAAATGTCCTTCTTGGCACATTGGAGAATGGACTCCAGTATGAAGCTGTCTTACATTGCTGGTTGAGTTAGTCACTAAAGTAATGAATCTGCATAAGGATAATTTTACACACACACACACATCGTCATATTGACGGCAAAGAGTGGAACTCAGAAAAAACACAAGTTTTGTGGATTTCAGTGACGAGGGAGTACCTGTGTTGTATTAGTAGGGAAGGGGAAAGTTTGTGGTGTAATGGGCAGGTTAAAAAAAAAAAGGTGAAGGGGAGCCATTATTGAAGAAAATGGAAGGAAATGAGGAAGGGGATAAACATGTCTCAAATGCCAGAAAGGGTGTAAACAACAAAACGATGTGCAGATGACACAGCTGATGTCAAACAAGTAAGGGAATTAAAAGTAGGAATATAGATAAGAGCAGCTCAATGTAAAGTGGAGATAATTATTTCTATGGATTTAATGAGGGAGGAGATGACAACCTCCCCCGATTATAGCAAGTCTAGAAGAAAAACTAACAAAAATTAATGAATCATTGGAGGTTAGGTTTAGCCAACTTGCAAAAATTACACAAGGAGTTAATAAATTGGAAGAAGTAAAGAAGGAGAATCAAAACCTAACTAAAGAAATAGAAGAACTAAAAAGACAGTTAAGAGAAGTAAAGGATGAGAATAAGGAATTAAAGAGGAATAATAAAGAGAATAAAGAGTCCATAGCAAAAGAGGTAAGCAGTTGGAAAAAAGTCCAAGAGGATAACAAAATTGAATTTAGAGATATAGTGAAACAACAGATGAAGGAACACACTCAGGACACAGTTATTAAAGTGATGAGAGAGGAGAATATAGTAAGAGACTTAGCAGATAAAAAGAAATGTATAATTATATTAGGAATGGAAGAGAAGCATAATCCAAATAGGACTACAAGAGTAAGGGATGAGAAAGAAAAAGTAAACAAGGTATTAAAATATTTCAAGGTGAACAAGAAATAAAGAAAGAAATTGAAGAAATTTATAGGCTAGGGAAAGACAGGATAGACAAGACCAGATCAATTAAAGTTAAATTCAGATCACAAATGACAGCAGAGGATGTCTTATCAAAAACAGGGAAACTAGCAAAAATGATCAGTATAAACAGGTATGAATAAAAAGAGAAATGAATAAAGTGGAAAGAGAGGAAGAAAAAAACAAAAAGAATCAAAGCTAAGGAAAAAAACGAGAACAGAACAGAGTCAGACAAAGAGAAATTCTATTGGAGAGTAGTGGATATGAAAGTGAGAAAATGGTTCATAGTAGAGAAAGACAGAAGGTAAACAGAAAACAGGATGGAGATAACAGAAAAATAAAAGTATCTTTCACAAATATAGATGGCTTAATAACAGGATTGAATGAACCGAATGATTACCTGAAGGAAAAAGAACCTGACATAATGGGAATTGTAGAGACAAAATTGAAAGGTCCATTACCACCCAGCAGTGTAGGACATGGTGCATATAATTATTGGATTAGAAACAGAGAAGTAACAAGGCGGTGGAGTTATGTTCCTGATGAAGAAGGATATAAATGTAAGGAATGTTACATATGGAAAGAATAGAGTGGAGATGATTATGATGGAAATAGAGGACAGGGACAAGAAGAGCAGGAAGTTTGTGGTGAATTATGTGCCTCCTAAAACAGCTTCATGGGAAGAGAGAGAACACAAAAATATGTTAGAAGACACAAGGATAGCACTAAATAAGATAATAGAAGATGGAGGAAGAATAGTTATAATGGGTGACTTTAATTGTAAAGAAATCTGCTGGGAAGAGATGACAGTGAAGGGTGGAGATGACTTATGAGGAAATGTACTACTTGATATGATTATAGAACATACAGTGACACAATGGATACAAGAGAATACTAGGTATAGAAATGAGGAAGAACCATTGAGACTGGACCTAATAATCACATCAGAACCTGAAATAGTGGATAAGATTGAATATAAGACACCACTAGGGAAAAGTAACCACATATTAGTTGAACTGGAACTAAGTGAAGAAAAATACATAGTAAAAACGAACAATATAGAAAGGGAAAAACAAATTTTGATAAGATGAGAGAATATTTAAAAAAAGGAGACTGGGAAAGGATACACAAAGAGGAAACAACAGTAAAAGAGAAATAGAAATTTTTGACAAAAATTTATAAGGAAGGAGTGGAAAAGTATGTTCCAAGACAAAAAAAAAAAAAAGATATGTAAAATGCTGGTACAACAAAAGATGTAGTGAGTTAAAAGACAAAAGAGATAAATCTTGGATGAAATGGAGAAAAGACAAAAAAAAAAACGAAAAATGGAAAATATAAACCGGTTATAGAAACCAATATGTACAAGTGTACAGAGAAGAAAAGAGAAAATACGAAAAGGATGTCATAGAAAAATGTAAAGATCAACCAAAACTATTTTACAGACTTGAGTGGCAGACATTGAAGCAAAGAAGAGAGGGAGGAGACTTGATATCTATAGAATCATGAAAGGCATGGAAATTATTGATAGGCTCTAATAAAATGGGATAGTAGAGATACAAGAGGACACGGAAAGAAAATCAAAAAAGATAATTATAGAGGAGACCTGAAAAAGAACAGCTTTCCCCACAGGATAATAGATGTTTGGAACAAGTTAGATGAGAATGTGGTGTGTGCAAAAACGATACGCGAAATAAAAAACTGTCTAGATAAAATGAGATATGGAGATGGGACACCACGAGCATAGCTCCCCTTCCTGTAAAATACAACTAGGTAAAAATACACATTTACATTTACAGAATCATGAAAGGCATGGAAGTCCTTGACAGAGAAGACTTATTAAAGTGGGATAAAAGAAAAACAAGGGGACATGAAAAGAAACTCAAAAAGGATAGTTATAGAAAAGATCTGAAAAAAGCAGTTTTCCACATATAGTGGTGGAACAAATTGGACAAAACAGTAGTGTGTGCAAACACCATACAAGAATTTAGGAACAAACTAGATATTGCGAGATATAATGTATAATGGAGTTTGGAAAAAATAAAAATAGAATATCAAGAAAGTATAAAATTGGTGAAGAAAAAGTGAACTTGGAAAGAGACCTTGGAGTAATAATCAGCAAAGACATGACACTGGACAAACATATCAATAAAATAGTCAGAGAAACCTTCAACCCATTAAGGTCACTGAAAGTGGCATTTGACTACTTGGATGAGGAAATGATTTAAAAGAAATAAATTATTAAAAAATAATATTAGTTACACTAATAAGACTAAAACTGGAGTATGCAGCAACACTATGGACACTCAGTACTAAAAAGAATATAAATAAATTAGAAAGAATACAAAGAGTAATGACAAAGTTGGCACCTATTCTTTCCAAGTTAAATATGAACAAAGATTATCCAAATTGGAATTACCAACTCTGAAACAAAGAAGAGAAAGAGATTTGCTGACTATTTATAGAATCATGAAAGGAATGGAAATCCTAGATAGGAATGATTTACTAAAATGGGACAATGGAAAAATAAGAGGACACGAAAAGAAACTCGAAAATGATAACTATAGAAGAGATTTGAAAATATAGCTTCCCACATAGAGTACTGGATACCTGGAGTAATTTAGTTAAAGAAACAGTGTGTGCAAACACTATTCAAGATTTTAAGAAAAAACTTGATGCTGAAAGATATAAAGACAGCTCACCAAGCTCCCTTCCCGTATAATACAACTAGGTAAATACACTTTATTTCCAAGATCAGAATATATTGGTGGTATGGTCCCCAACCCCACATCAAGAAGATACTGGAACAAAACATGAATTCAAATCTAAATATGATAATTGAAAATTAAGGATATACTCAATTGGAACTTGGAGTTTGAGACCAAGTATGATAAATTGGGGACTAGGAGGCAGGACCCATCAGGTATTGCTCCCTGACTGTACAGATTGACCTCTCATTAACGGACGTTAATTAGCCATGTTTGCAGTGTTTTTGCTGTGTTTTCAGTGTTTTTGGTGCTGTTATTTAGTGCTGTGCAATCACTATGCCATCCAAAAACCACTCCAAATCAACAGATTATTCACATCAGCGGACACCGTTACCCCCCTTTTAGTCTGTTAATGAGAGGTCAATCTGTATACTACAATTAGGTAAGTACACAGGGCAGCAACCAAACTGGTCTCCAGTCTGCCAAATAAGCTATATGAGGGAAGACTAAAAGTACTTGAGCTGCCAACATTGAAATATTAAAGAGAAAAAGGTGACTTGATTACAGTGTTCAGGTCACTAAAGGGGATAGACTACATTGATAAAAGAGGTCTCTTGATTAGGGATGCTAGGTATTTAAGAAGTCATGAAAACAAATTGAAAAAGATGATGTCTAAGGGATATGAAGTTTTCCATATAGATATATAAATACATGGAAAAACTTAGAAGGAAATATAGCCCAAGTTATAATAAGACATGAATTTAAATCTAAGTATGATGACTGGGGAATAAGAAGATATACTCCACATTGGAACCATATGTGAAATTGTAGTAAGGTATGATAATTGGAGAGTAAGTGAAGAATCCCATGAGCATTGCCCCTTTTCTGTACACACAGGGCTGGGTAGGCAATGTGCACCTCAACCTAGAGAAGGCTTTTGATAAAGTACCTCACAGCCATCTCATGTGGAAACTGGAGCATACTGGAGGTTGAAGAGGTAAACTACTCAAATGGATGAAAGATTTTCTAAAGAGCAAGTACATGAGAACTCCAAAAGGATAGTTATAGAAGAGATCTGAAAATGAATATCTTTCCACACAGAGTGGTGGATATCTGGAATAAATTGGATGAGGCAACAGTGTGTGCAAATACTATTCAAGAATTTAAGAACAAACTTGATGCTGAAAGATACAAAGATGAGTCACTACGAGCATAGCTCCCTTCCCATATAATACAACTAGGTAAATAAGAGGAGAGTCTGAAAGTGATAGATCTGCCAGCATTTAGGGAATTGATGAAAAAGGGGAGACATTATCATGGTGTTCACAGCATTGAAGGGGATGGACTAAGGTAACAAAGCTCTCTCTGTATAGAATTGGAGAGCATTAAGAGATCAAGCTCAAAAACAAGAGAAAAAACCTGAAAGATGTAAAAAATAAATAAATAGATAAAATAAAACATACAAATGCATGAATTCCAGGAATAAGCTTGGGGGAAGATGTATCATAGGTTGGAACCATACATGAATCTAAGGGATGTTATGATAATGAGAGATTAAGTGATAGGATCTCATGAGCATAACTCCCTTCTTTTATGCAACAGCAAGGTAATTACATTGTATAATCCACTTCAAAATTACCTGCAATGTGATCATGTTTTTCCTGAAGTGTATAACAAAGGTAAAAGGAAAGGGTGTATTTGAATCATGCTGCTCCTTACATCATTGTTTCAGCTTGCCCATTGGTTTCCAGGAATGTTCCATAATACTTGATAATCTGTTACTCTAGAAGGAGGATGAAGAACATTAGATTTACTTGAATATATTGATACATCCTTCCCAAATTAAGAACTTTTTCTAGCAGTTTTGTCTTTTCTTTTCATTGATTTAACCACAGAAATCATCTCAACCCCTCAGCTTCCAGGGCAGGTTTTGTTTTTTGTAATTGCTTCTTATATGGTCTCTTTGCATGCCTGGAAACCAATTTAGTGGTCTTTATTGTATGTATGCTATGGGAATGAGGGAGCATGTATGAGCAATAAATTGACACAGCCTAAAGGGATTTCTCCTTTTCTGCATGAGAGGATGGAGAGCAGGGGGTCACCGATTTAATGAAGCAGCCTTCCTGTGGATGTGCTGTATCTTGCGACACTGCTTCTGACCCAGGGCAGTGGACAAGGTGCAGGGATGACCCGTCATCCAGGAGGGAGAGACGAGGGTAGAGGGGAGTGGAGCATTTAGGGGATGGAATGGGTGGGATTGGTTTTTATGCCTTTGTTTTTTGGCTACCTCCTGTGTAAAGGAGAAAAATTCTTTGGTATATGTACGTATGCTACACAATATTCAGAGTTTATATCAAT
This sequence comes from Oratosquilla oratoria, assembly GCF_046742065.1. NCBI lineage: Eukaryota > Metazoa > Arthropoda > Malacostraca > Stomatopoda > Squillidae > Oratosquilla > Oratosquilla oratoria. The sequence goes on from NC_134814.1 coordinate 2,236,957, forward strand.
ATATACATAATGATTATGCTTTCCTCTTTTACTCTAGTGTGATCGTTTATGTGGAGCTGGACATCAGTCTAGGAAGGTCCGCTGTCATAAAGTCACTGAGGGAAAGATAGAAATCCTAAATGATGAACAATGTCCTGAGGAAAAGCCCAGTACAAAAAAGAAATGTGAATCCATCCCTTGCATTGGGGTGGACTGGGTAACATCAGAGTGGACTGGTGTAAGTATTAAATATACTTTATTCTCATACTGTAATATAATCTTTATCAATTCTCATATCTTGTTTTTATGGGCAATAAGGCATGTATTTTCCAGTATTTGAAAATGCTGGCATATGTAGCTATAATTGACCAAAGGACTTATATTGCAACAGTGCAATAGCAGTTGTGGAACGGAAGTAGAGACGAGAGGTGTCGTATGTGTGGATGCAACACTTAATGTTGTAAGTGATGAGTTCTGCTTAGCCTCCAGACGTCCTGAGAGTAATCGCCCTTGTGAGAAGGTCATTCCCTGTGACTTCCGATGGTACGCGTCAGAATGGAGTGAGGTATGACTGTTTTCCCAATATCATTAACTAATTTATCTTTAAAGTTATAGTGTATCTAAATCAATGCTAGCAATGGGATATGACAGGTGTAGCAATTTTTTTTTTTTTTTCAAATAAATTATATGATCACCAGTGTTCATCAGACTGCAGTGATGGAGTTCAAAGCCGACACGTCTTTTGTGGGACAAGAAAGGAAAATAGTGTGTCTTCTGTTGATGAAAGCAAATGCAATGCAACTACACGGTTGAATGATACAAAGAGCTGCCAAGGTGAAAAGGAATGCAAACCCACATTTTTCGCTGGGCCTTTTGCAAAGGTAAGTTCTCTGTATTTAGTTGGTCTCAGTAGACACAGACTACCCACTTTTACTTATCACAATCAACAGATATCACATAACCTCCTAAATTTCTGTGATTTGGTACCTGGACAGGGTGATATGTTGATATTAACCTTGGTTTCCTACTTATGGATGGATTCTATATAATTAGATTTTAAGTTTATTCTCATATACAATTGATGTTATGCAGCCACAATATACAATATTTAAAAATTAATAGTAATTCATTTTTTTCTGAATACAGTTTCTATTTGGTTTCTACAAAAGCAAAACAGCTCACTATTACATATACACCAACTATAACAAAGCAAAATGGACTTTTTTTCAAGGATAGTGGCAGTAATTATCAATGATAAAATACAAATCTTCCTTTCACTTCTTGCATAAATCATGCAAAAATTGCACTTTGTTACTTTCCCACATATATTGTCAGTTCATCTTCAATGCACCCCTTTCATGAAACTTGGTGTTCCTTAGTCTATACATTCATCATTTGTTTAACATCCTAGCCACAAGCTCATATGGCTTCAAGTATTACATTTCTACTGATTCCATACCATTTTTCTCTCTTGCATTCATCACAGAGATCTGATTCCCATAGTGACTAAAAATAAGTACTCTACCTTCATGTTCTAGCCCTGCAAAATGGAAGTCAGAGACAACCATTTTCAAAGTCCAATAACACTCTCACCTCCCTCTATAGGTGCATCCCTTAGAAGCTGACACTTATTCTTCATACTAGGCCCAAGATCTATGAATTAAATTCAGCTGTATTTCCTACACTCTTTCACATAAAGAGAGCTAATAAGTAGCAATTGCTCCCCTCCTACTACTGCAAGCCAATGACACAGAAATGGTACCACACTAATACAACACAGGCAATATTACAGTTTCTTCTCAGAGAGATCTGTAACAGAGCCAGAGGACCATTGCTTGCTAATGTAGGGCTGTAGGTTTCTAGTTAGTAGACTCAAGGTAGCAAATGTATTCTATACGGGTGGCAAGAATTTTTGTAGGGAGTAAAGAATTTTTTCTGATGGTTAAAATTAAAGATTTTTACATATATAGTTAATAGTATAGGATTGTATCAAGATGCACACTTCAGAATGGTCACCTTGATCTAGAGAAAGTATTTGATATAGTACCTCATAGTCGAGTTATGTGGGAAGTGGAGTATTTTGGGGGACCAAGAGGCAAACTGCTTGAATGGATGAAAGACTTTTTGAAGGAAAGATACATATGGACTGTAGTAAAGAATAAGATGTCAAGGTCAAGAGCAGTAACAACTGGAGTTCCACAATAATGTTTCTTGTCTATGTCAATAATATGATGGAAGGAACAACAAGCAATGCCAACATGTTTGCAGATTACACAAAAATCATGACAAGTGAAAAACAGGGAGGATGATAGACTATTGCAAAAAGATCTAGACACTATTTTTGCAAAAAGCCAAGAATGGGAAATGAAGTTCAATACCAAAAAATACAAAGTATTGGAAATGGCCAATAGTGGCAAAAGACCATGCTCAAACTATTCCTTGGGAAATTAACCCATTACAAAAGCAAGAGAGGAGAAAAATTTGGGACTGTTGATAAAAGACAACCTGTTACTTGACAAATATATCAACACTGTTGTGGGAGAGATATATGGATTACTGCAGAAGATCAAAGTGGCATTTCACAATTTGGATGAAGGGATGATGAAGAAAATCATAGAAACTCTGATACTGTACATCCAAAACTGGAGTATGCATCAATAGTATGGTCCCCACACAGAGTGAAGGATATAAGCAAGACTGAAAGAATGCAAAGGGCAGAAAGCAAACTGGTCCCCAGCCTGACATATAAACCATATGAGGAAAGACTAAAAGCACTAGGTCTGCCAACTTTGAAAGATCAAAGAGAAGGATGTGATATGATTACAGTATTCAGGTCACTAATGGGGATAGATTGCAATGACAGAAGAGATCTCCTGATTAAATGTGGGAGGGCTTTAAGAGGTCATGGGAGTAAATCAAGAAAGACCACATGTCTAAAGGATGTGGAGAAATACAGTTCTCCATATAGATACATCAATACTTGGAATAGCTTTGGAAGTGATATAGCCCAAGCTCAAATAATACATGAGTTCAAATCTAAATATACATACATACATATATGTACCAAGGCTTTTTCCCCCTTACAAGGGAGGTAGCCAAAAAGAAAAAGGCATAAAATCATTCCCACCCATTCCATCCCTAAATACACTCCACTCCCCTCCACCCTCCCTCGCATCTTAGCACCTTTCGGATGACGGGTCATCCCTGCACCTTGTCCACTACCCTGGGTCAGAGGCAGTGTCGCAAGGCACAGCACATCCACATCAAGGCCACTTTATTAAATTGGTGACCCCCCCTCTCCGTCCCCCCATCAAATCTAAATATAATAATTGGAAATCAAGGATATAGGTTAAGTGGGAACTGTACATGCATTTGAGGCTAGGTATGATAATAAATTAGAGAATAGGAGATGAGGCCCAATCATCATTGCTCCTTTCCCTTATACTACAATTAGGTAAATACTTAGGTAGCTACATGATCTATGTTTTAACTTTCATCAGTCATACACTGATATTAGTGTATCAGTTAACTTAGAAATCTAATTAAATTAGTTGGGGGAATGTCTGTTGAGCAAGGAAGGAAGAAGGTAGGAGATAGGGATGAGGGGAGAATGGCTATGTATAGATGATACTGTGATGCAAAGAAGGAAGGGTATGGGGGAGTAGGGAGTGGTTATGTATGAATGATGTTTTGATGCAGCCTGAAGGGATTACTCACTGTCTTCTCTTTTCTGCATAAGAGAATGAGGGAGGTCACAGATTAAGTGAAGTGGCCTTCCTGTGGATGTGCACTTTCTTGCTGCATTGCTTCTGACCCAGAGCAGTGGGTGGGATACAGAGATGACCCATCATCCTTGAGGAGCTAAGATGAGAAGGGAGGAAGGGATGGTGGACAGGAATGTAATAGGTGGGAGTGGGTACTTGCATTTTAACTTGGCTACCTCCCTTGTAAGGGGGAAAAAGTCCTTGGTATATAGAATAGATACATAATAACAGGCAAAGTTTCAAACACATTCTGGATTTCTAGGGGGCAGGGGGAATGGCTTTAAATGGATGAAGAAATGAAGGAACCCAAAGGGATTCCTTTTTGTTTGCTCTGTGTATTTCTTAAGTGGATGAAGGAAGGAAGGAGTTTCCCATATAACAAAGTAATAGGAGTAAACATACTTCAACTCTTAGGCCATGCTGTGAAGGTGCTGTGCTTTGTTGCATTGCCTCTGACTTGAGCAGTGTGACGGGTGACAGAGATGATTGTTCATCCACACAGAGTTAAGATAGGAAAGAAAATTAATGGGGCTTTTGAATGGGTGTGGGATGGGTATACAGAAGGTAGGGTGAATGCTTTGTCTCAGTCATCCCCTTTATAAGGGGAAAAGGGCCTTTTGGTATATATTTGTATAACACTCCCATGCATAACAGCTGGCACAACTAATGTTTCATATATTCCTTTCATTGCTTCCACTGATGTTCTTTTATTTATCCATACCCCCTCCCTCACTTTATGTCTACAATCATCCTCCAGTCTTTCACTTTCATGTATGTACCCATCATTGGTTCTGTGATATTCATCAATCGTGTGTTTACATAATCTTTCTTTTTTTATCTCACTTTTTAAATTATTTACCTTTCCCATTCTTTGATATGCAGTGCTCAAAGTCATGTGGAAATGGTACCCAAGTAAGGCAAATAACATGCATTTTGGGAAACAAGAGTACCACAATTAATAAATGCCAGAAGGATAAGACACCAAGTATAATCCAGTCATGCAACCTACAACCTTGTGGTGATGAAGGTAAGTTGTGAGGTAGAATATGTAAGAAAATAAAAAGAAATTATAGGAGAGTAGGCTTATACCAGAAGCAGAACTGCTTAATTTATAAATGAATAGCAAAGGAATGATTGATGAATAAGTAAGATTAAAATGCCATACAGAAGACAAGTAAGGGAGAAAATGTGCTAAATGCTTTTTGTGTAATTCATGAAAAGATTAAAATTATTAGAAATAGTAGACACAAGACAGATTGGGAAGTCTGTATGTATGTATTTACTTAATTGTAGCATACAAGAAAGGAGGAACACCCATGGGGCACTATCTCATACTCTACAATTTGCCATACAGTGCTACCTCTCATTAACGGACTAAAAGGGGGGTAATGGTGTCTGTTGATGTGAATAATCCGTTGATTTGGAGTGGCTTTTGGGTGGCATAGTGATTGCACGCACTAAACAACAGTACCAAAAACACAGAAAACACAGCGAAAACACCGCAAACAAAGCTAATTAATGTCCGTTAATGAGAGGTCTCACTGTACCTAGCTTAAAATTATAAAAAAAAATTATCAAGATTTATGTAATGTTCCAGCTTGGCTATATTATAAGCTATTTCAAATATTTAAGCATCCATATGGAAAGGTGTATTTTTTCACATCCTTTGGATATGTGTATGTATGTTTCTCAAATGATCACATCCAGTAGTCATTGATCTTTGATTTAAGGAGCTCATGATTAGGAGTTTTCTAATCATGAGATCTTAAAATCAAAGCTCTGTAACTGCTGGATTTAATTATTTAAAAGACATTGCTACAACTAGTATTCCTGCAGTTGTCATTACCCAGTATTAAAACAATACCAAAACAAAACTGGCCTAATACCAGACACCAAATCTCCCTAGTGTAATCACCACACAGAAGACATAAACTGTTCTCTTACTTCACTCTATAAATGTGTAGATAAATAGTTACTCCAGGGTGCTTCACAAAATAATTTCACTAAGTGACCTGCAGGCTAACCTGCTAATTATTGTCTGAGTTCTTGGTGCTGTGGGTCTCTTGTAAGAAAGATCCTTGGTAGTGGGTTGATGAATATTATATATATTACTTAGTTAAGAATCTGCCATTAGATATATTCAAACCTTGTGCTCTGTTCACAGATCCAGCGGATGATCAAATGGATGATGATCTGGAATGGTGCCCTGAAGGGGTAAGTGACAGTAGTAGCCATAACATTTTGCCTTTAATGGTGGTGTTCTTTTGAAATACATTAAATCCTTCCCCCCCCCAACCAACAAGTTGGCATAATAGGGGAATGAAAACAGTAAATCCTTCCCCCTTCCCAACCAACAAGTTGGCATAATAGGGGGCTGAAGCCTTGTTGAGTTATGTGAAATGCTAAGTAATGAGTATTAACTCTTTCATCACCCCCTGAAATTTAGTGTCAAAGATAGCTTACTATTTACATAGTTGTATTATATGGAAAGGGAGCCATGCTCATGGAGACTGTGTAGTAGGCCCTCTATTAAAATTGGAAAAGAGTCTTTGATATGTATGTGTTTAGGATACCAATTCTCAACCAATATGCTGTGAAGTATTGGTAAGTGCACTATAGGAGCTTTGAGGAAGGTCATTCCTTCCTTAAATGTGTGTACAAATCTTTCAAATTCTATTGAAAAATGTCATCAAGAATATACTTTTGGAGTGTATTGAATGAGGGTGAGTACATTAGAATGTCTGGGGGAAATAACTTGTTATTTGTTTTGGGAGTTTGTCTTGCTGGGAGTTCACTAGTTTAATAAGTCTAGGTTGAGAAGTTGGTCCATGCCTTTATATCCTCTTTGGTCTGCTGGTTGTGTGTATATATCCATATGAAGTGGACATCTTCTACTACCCCTTGTTGCACAATGATATCCCAGTGATCTTGAAAAGATCAAAAAACAATCTCCAAACAAATTCCAAACTGCCAGAAAAACCAGTGTTGTATGGGCCCATCTCCTCCCTCCTTTCCTTCATATGTAAACTGATAGAAAGACAGATCTTAATCTAGAAAGAATCAGAGCATACAAATCCATCTCACCAAATCAATATGAATTCAAAGAGTACCATTCAACCGCTACATTGTTCACAAACATTATCCAAGAAGTACTTGAAGTCTTCAACAAGATAGTACCTCCTAAAAGAACAGTATTAAAGCTGCTAAAAGACTTTTAATACATTCCCGTAATGCATCCCATCAAAAAAGATCATAAAAACTAATATACAAAACACTGACAAGAAATGGTTTACAAGCCTCATGGGAGGTAGAAAGTACCTGAAAATGAATTATTGTAAATCTTTGATTAAAATCCTATTGGAATTGTTTTTGTGCTGCATTTTGTAAACTACATTTGTGTGGTGTGGTGTTAGGGATAAGTGGGTTCAAAGCTTTTGCTCTGACTGTGTGCCAGTCATGCTCATATGTTCTTTGAGGAAGATTTTTTTTTTTTTAACTGTTGGGTACCATGCTGTGGAAGTATAGTCATGTGTGGTTTTCATGAATTGTATGCACACAGTGATAAATATTTCCTTCTGTTGTCCAAACACAACTGCAACTGCTCTTAGTATGCTCAATTTCTTCTTCACATGAACAGCATAAACCTGAAATTTGTGAAAACTCATTATTTTTCATCTATCCTATACATATTTGGCACATTGTTTTATTGATACCATGATGTTCTTCCTACAATTCCCAGACTGAGATGGAAGATTTCACTGACAAGCCATCATCAGGAGACTCCAGTCTAAATACTCAAAGTTCTGGGTCTGGTGATTCTCTTGGACAAGATTTTGGTTCTGGGAAAAACAGGACATTAGATGAGGAAAATATGAGCTCTGGGAATGACAATGAAACCGAGAGCAGCAGTTCTACAGAAATGGAAGACCCAGATTTCAATGACACTTTCTCATCAGCCAATGGGGTATGTATATACTTTTTCCATGTATTCCCTACCTTTATTTAAGAATATATATATATCATTTTTTAAGGAGTAAGTGATTCATGCTGTATGGTTTGACTTTAAGTAAAGAACCAAAGCATGCAAACCCACCTCAACAAGAAAGAGCCTCCTGATAGAACAGCAGGGGTGCTAACAGACTTTTGTTACATTCCCCATATACACCCCATCAAAAATATAGAAACTAATATACAGAGCATACATATACATGTACCAAGGTCTTTTTCCACTTTATATGGGAGGTAGCCAAAGTTAAAAGGCATAATTCTACTCCCACCCATTTCATCCACACCCATTTCACTGCCATTCACCACCCCTCCATCCCTCTTACCTTGGATCCTACTGGATCACTGGTCATCCCTGTATCTTGCCCATCACCCTGGGTCAGAAGTAATACAGCAAGACACAGCATATCCACAGCGAGGCCACTTCATTTAATCAGAGAGGAAGAGAGGAGGAGTTTGAATGTGTTTGAGATGAGATACCTGAAAATTATGATAGGGGTTACCAGGCTGGATAGAGTGAGAAACAAGGAGGTGAGGAGGAGAATGGGGGTGGAGATTAGGAGATTGGGTTGATGAAAGAGTATTGGGATGGTTTGGACACATGGAAAGAATGAGTGAAGAAAGATTTGTAAAAGAGGTGTGGAAGGCAGAGATGGATGGGGTGAACATAAAGGGGTCACCAAGGATGATATAGATAGATGGGGTAAAAGGGGCATTGGGAAAGAGGGGAATGTCTGTTGAGGAAGGACGTGAGAAGGCAGAAGATGGGGTGAATGAAGAATAGTTGTGTATGGATGATGCTGTGATGTATGAAAGGTGAGTGGGTGGGGGATGGAGGGTGAGGGAGTATCTGTGAGTGATATTTTGACACAGCCTGAAGGGATTTCTCCCCGTCTTCTCTTTTTCTACATGAGGGGATGGAGAGGAGGGGTCACCAATTTAATGAAGCAGCCTTGCTGTGGATGTGGTGTGTTTTGTGACACTGCTTCTGGCCCAGGGCAGTGGGCGAGATGCAGGGATGACCCGTCATCCAGGAGGAGCCAAGATAAGAGGGAGGTAGGGGGTTAAATGGGAGTGGAGTATGTGGGAATGGAATGGGTGGAAGTGGATTTTATGCCTTTGTTTTTTGGCTACCTCCTGTATAAGGGGGAAAAAGCCTTTGGTATATGTAAGTTCATCACCTTCATTCAGAACCCTAACAGTTTTCTTGTACTTGGCCTTACTAGTTGAAGCTTTATATTCACTTTACTTTCCATTAAACCTAGGAGGAACTGGTTTTTCTTCTTTACACACTTTTTGTAAATGACCCTTTTTTTATGGCACAAATTACAAGGTTTTTAAACCTACAAGAACCACTATCATGCTGATATGCACAAACTTTTGTCACCAATTTAACCTCAGGGTGTGACATGGTGGTCTCACTAAATTGTGACATTGTTGTCTCACTAGATTGTGAATTTTTTCCAAAACTTTAACTAAGTTCATGTTCTTTAAATCTGTATTCAAGGCTACTAAGTTTAAAGAATATACTTCATTTTCATACATACATGCATGTATGAAAATGAAATGTTTTCTTTAAACTTAGTAGCCTTGAATACAGATTTAAAGAACATGAACTTAGTTAAAGTTTTTTCCAAAACTTTAACTAAGTTCATGTTCTTTAAATCTGTATTCAAGGCTACTAAGTTTAAAGAATAAACTTCATTTTCCACTGCCACAAATAATTGGTCTCTCACTCTGGAATCAAACTGTGATCCAAATACACAATCATTGGCTAGTTTCCTTAGCTTTCCATATAACTCACTTACAGATTCCTACTTCCTCTTTTTCCTTTGTTGGAATACCTGTGATAGGAACTGAATGCAACAAAATATAACCCTAGCAACATACATACATACATACATACATATACCAAGGCTTTTTCCCCCTTCCAAGGGAGGTAGCCAAAAAGGGAAAGGCATAAAAACACTCCCACCCATTTCATCCCTAAATACACTCCACACCCCTCCCACCCTTCCTCTCATCTGAGCACCTCCTGAGCAACATACTAATAAAAAATCTGTAATAACCTGCCTCCATAGATCACAACTTGTTCATTCAAAGACACATGCACACTCAAAAAAAAAAAAAAAAGCACTGTAAGAAAGACATCCAAGTTTTATATTTCACCAAGCTCCCTATGACATCAACCTAATAGATATCACTCTCAAGACAAGTACAAACTACAATGTCATGACTGTTCAAGTCACCATCCATCCATTTAATCTTTAGTGGTCCCCTCAAGTTCACTCCATTCACCTCTGCTTTCCATACCTCTTTTGTTAATCTTTCTTCACTCATTCTTTCCATGTACCCAAATTATCCCAATAATCTTTCATCAGCCCTATTTGCCAACTCCCTTTCCACTCTTGCTCTCCTCACCTCATTCTTCACTCTATCCTACCATACTTGGGTATTCCCTGTACTAGGGTATTAACTGCATGTTATTGTGCAATATTAATTGCACAGTAGCATTCAACCAATGCTTTAGGGACTTTTTTGGAGTGCCCCTAGAATCACACACCATTTTTTCTATGTTAGAGTAAAATATTCCTAGAGGAATGATGCTACTTTTGTACCATAACTGTCCCTCTGATATGCTGTTCTCTTGAAACTGTCCTGTACCATTTCTTTGAGTATGTTCTCTCTTTTTCCTTGTGTCCCCTGTGTTAGAGGGAAGAAAGAATTCTGCCACTGCGTTTCCCATGCAAGTCATACCAGGGGACAAAGTGGGACAGAGTGATGGTACTAGGTGTCTTGCTCTATGAATATTTATCCTACAAGAAGTCAAACTTTATTTAGTACTGGTTATAGATTATCTTTGTTTTCTCAACTGTCATGTACCATGCTGCAGATGCATAGTTGTGTGGTTCTTGTGGGTTCTTTGTAAACAGTGATGAATATTTCTTATTGTTGTCCAAATCCCAAGACTGCAACTGTTCTTAATATGTTCAATTTCTTCTTTGCCTTCAAAACATAAAACTCAAATTTATGAAAATGTATCATTCTTCATTTATCCCTCACATATTTGACACATTGTTTTATCAACTGATACCATGATATTCTTGCTACAAGTCGTCATCAGGAGACTTCAGTCTGAACTCTCAAGGCTCTGGATCTGGTGCTTCTCTTGGACAAGATTTTGCTTCTGGAGAATTCTTACTTCATGGAAACATGACATTAGATGACGAAAATATGACCTCTGAAGATAGCAATAAAAATGAGAGCAGCATTTCTGCAGAGGAATATCCAGATTTAATCAATGAGGTAAGCATGTATATACTTCTTCCTTATATTCCATGCCTCTATTTTAAAAATGGATCACTCTGTGAGAAGTAAAGGATTCCTGCTATATGGTGTGATTTCAGGTAAACCTTTTTTCATGTAGTGTTGGTGGCCCACTTCTTTAGAATCCCCTACTACCACTCCTGGTATGGTATATATGGGTATATTGGTATCAGAGTATTCAATCAGTCATGATGCCTCCCCTCTTCCTCTAGTTAATAGATGAAACAACTTTCCTCCTATCCCGTATATCCACAAAACCTCCCACAGTGCCCTCCTGTCTACCCTGTCATAAGCCTTTTCCAGATCCATAAAAGCCCAAAAAACATCCTTACCTTTTCCTATAGCTTTCTCACATATCTGTCTTTCCACAAAAATCTGATCTACACAACCTCTACCCATCCTAAATCCACACTGTTCCTCACCAATTACTCCCTCTGTTCCTCTCCTAATCCTCTCAATCAAGATCCTCCCATAAGCCTTCCCAACTACACTTAACAAGCTAATCCCTCTGAAACTACTACATTCACACTTGTCCACGTGTAAAGTGGAACTATACAGGCACTCCTCCAGTCCTCCGGCACTCTACCCTCTCTCCAGCAAACATTAAATAACCTCACCAGCCAGTCCACCATCACTGTACCTCCTTTTTTTTTTTTAGACATTCTGCATGGCATCCATCCAGACCAGGTGCCTTACCTGCTCTCATCATCTTAACAACTGCCTTCACTTCATCCTTCCTTATTTCTCCTCCATTTTCCTCATCATCACGGTCATTTTCTTAGCATTTCCCACTGCAGCTATCTTTCCCTCCCTATCCTCCTTCACATTTAGCAACTCCCTAAGATATTCTGCCCATCTTCCCCTTACTGCCTTCTCTTCCATTATCATCTCTCCATCTGCACCTTTTACCTTTTCTTCTCTACTTGATTCGCCTCCTCTTCCTCTCTTAATTTCTTTCCAAAACATCTTTTTATTACTTTCAAAATTTTCTGTCATACTCTTACCCCATTTCACATCTGCTCTCCTCTTTGCCTCCTTTACCTTTTGCTTTACTTCTCTTTTCTTTTCTTTGTACCTCTCATATGACTCCCTCGGCCTATTTTGTAACCAATCTGTGAAAGCTCGCTTCTTCTCTTCTACAACCTTCTTTGTTTCCTCATCCCACCATTCACTACCCTTCCTTCTCTTTCCTCCTGTCCTTCTTATCCCACACACCATCTTTGCATATTTTGTGACTCCCTCCTTGTACCATCCCCATTCCTCCTCCACTCCTAGCTCTACTCTATCCTTCACTCCCTCCCACTCCTCCCTCAGCTTCTTCTTGTACTCCTTCTCCTTTTCCTTTTCATTTAAAGAGTTCACTCTAAGCGCCTCCCTACCTTTTGTCCCTTTCCTCTTTTTCCATCTATCCTCCACTCTCAACTTACCTTCTACCAAAAAATTATCAGATATTCCCCCACCCTCTCCCCTTAGCCCATGTACAACCTTAACTCTTCCTATTATACTCCTATCTACCACTACATAGTCCATTAATGCTCTATCTACCACCCTTCCATCCACCACCCTCTCACATGTGTACTTATGCTTGACTTTCTTCCGGAACACTGTATTTGCAGGTAATAGTATTTAAAAAAAAAAAAAAGAAGATTAATGAATTGACTATCTCTGTACAGTTTTCATAATATGATGTTATAGCTTGTTTTTAGTTATAAGTGTTTTATATATTACCAGTAAGAGAGGTAGAATAGATGCTAACTTAAAATAATTAATTGTTTATTTTCAAAGGTTGAATTGAGTGATGAGCCAGAAGGTTCTGGTTTTGGCTCATCCAGTTCTGGATCTGCTTGGGGTTCTTCTGGCTCGTCCAGTTCTGGATCTGCTTGGGGTTCTTCTGGCTGGTCTGATTCTGGATCTACGAGTATTTGGAGTTCTGGACTCCTCTCATCTTTTCTTGACACTAAAGAGGGTTCTACAGATGATGACAAACAGGTTTCTGAACAAGGTAAGATGTTACAGATAATGCTTTGTCTCTGTATTTTCAATAGAACTTGGACTTGTTTTTAATGATGAATTATTCTAATCAACCAGATAAGACTGTGACTAGCACCCCTTCATCTTTCCCTGACACTAAAGAGGGTTCTACAGATGATGACAAACAAGGTAAGATGTTATAGAAAATGCTCTGTCTGTATATTTTTAATTGAACTTGAACTTGTATTTAATGATGAATTAATCTAATCAACCAGATAAGACTGTGCAGGAGCAAGACACAGACAAACCACGTAAATGTAAAGTACGCCCAAAGAAGGTTCCCTGTGATGAAAGTGAATATGGCTGCTGCCAAGATGGAGTTAGTACTGCACCAGGTCCATTCATGAAAGGTGAGGAAAAATAGATACTGCAATCATTCAATGAATCCATTGCATTGATTCTCTTTTTGCAAAAGACCAATAGGTTGGATATATATATATATATATATATATATATATATATATATATATATATATATATATATATATATATATATATATATATATATATATATATATATATATATATGTGTGTGTATATATATATAGGGCCCTGACAAGGGGAGGGGCAGGGGATGGCAATGCCCCGGTGCGGCACGTTTTGGGGGGGGCAGCACTTTTGGTGAAAAGAAGGTTGAGCAAATTCCCCCTAATGTACTTTTAATGCATGATTTATTTATCATGAGTTGTGTGTATGAATGATATGTGTATAAACATTGTTTTGTGGATGAATGTTACATGTGAATCGTGCAAGTGACCATCAGATGTGGAAGGTGGTGGTAGTGGTGGTGTGTGGGGGGACGGCACTTTTCGAATTGCCTCAGGGCAGCACTTACCCATGTCGGGGTCATATATATATATATATATATATATATATATATATATATATATATATTTATAAATATATGAATGTAAATACATATATATATATTTATATATATATATATATGTGTATATATACATATATATATATATATATATATGTATATGTATATATAATATATATGCATATATATATATATATTACAAAGGATTACAAAGGCGGAACATGCCGACAGGAGACCTTTTGATCCATATCTAGGTCAGATGCGAAAAAAAAAATTATATTGATAATAATATAATAAATAAAAACTATAGTGTAAATAACAAATAAAATACATGAATAAATGCATAGGTATAGTTAAATAATAAACAAACAGGTAAATAGTAAATAATAATAAATTGACATATAACTAATAATAAATGAAAATCAGACAGACAAATGATAACAAAACAAAAACAAATAATATAGGTGGAGAGAAAAAAAAATGAGAGATTGGGTGGTGGGAGTAGAACAAAGATGATCCAGAAATTTATTTACTTTAACATTTCAACCAACTTGGTCTTCTTCAGAGATTAGCTACAGAAAGTTTTTACATAGGTTGCAATTTATATCACTCTTGTTGATGATCAGTTGTTCCATGTTCCACCCATCTCATCACATTTAGCACAACAACACTTGCTACCTTTGATAAGCAAATAAATCCATCTCTTCTGATGGTGTGTTTAATAGTATTTATGTATGCAGCCTTGATTATTTTTCTTCCCTTCTTCTCCAAACCCTTTTGAAGAACTTTAGCCTCCTTCTAGTGCGGCAGGTGACCATGTTTGTCCAAATACTGGACAAGAGAGTTTGAAGTCCTGTGTGCTCTAAAGTCATTTTTGTGTTCAGATAGGCATTTATCTAGACCCTGACTTGACTCTCTGAAATATGAAGCTGAACATCCTTTGCATGGAATTTGATAGATGACATTTGACTTGTTATTAGGACCTTTTCTTATCATTTAACAATTTTCCCTATCTTATTGGGTGAGAATTTAGCTGTTTTCATCCCACCTTTTATGAGGAATCTGTTGATGTCTTTAGTGTTTATTGAGTTGGGAACTGTCATGGTCTACATATACTTAGATTCATGAGGACCCTGATTCCTGATATGCTACTAAATCTCTAAACCTACATATGTATACAACCCCAGCATTATATACAGGGAGCTCCAAAAAAGATGTAACTAGTTTGATTGGTCTTTATTCAGACAGACTTTGAATAACAAGCTTAATACGCAAGATACATAAAGTCAGTAAGGTTGGATTATGTCTGAAAGTCAAACAAACTTCTGGTAGTCCACATGCTTGATATTAGCCCCATTTCTGTTGAAACATGCTTTCACGTGGATGCAGAAATTCTGGCCAACTCTTTTCCATGTTTCAGCGGAAACTTCAGCTACATAAGCTGCCACATTCTGCTTTAGATCAGCCTGTGTTTGAGGTCTGTTGGCATAGACCTTCCCCTTTGCTGCTCCCCAGAACCAGAAATCAAGTGGATTTAAGTCAGGGCTGTGGGGGGCCCACTCATGATCTGTGTTGAGGCTGATGAGACAATTCCGGAAGAGTCCCCTGAGATGATCCAATGATGCGTGGGCTGTATGAGGTCTTGCACCATCCTGCATGAATCAAGCAATCCTAAACTGTCCTTGGGTTAGCTTCTGAGTCAGGTCACCGTGAAACTGATCAAGAATGGTGATATAACGTTCACTGTTGATGGTAACGGTGCACCCATTTTCCTCGAACCAGTAAGGTCCCAGCAGACCGTGCTTTGCATTGAATGCCACAAATGCAGTGACCTTCAGACCTTTGAGGCACTTCTCACTGATTTCTTCTGGCTTCTCTTCTCCCCAAAACACATTGTGGTGGTTATTAACAGCCCCATTAAGATGAAAGCGTGCTTCATCACTAAACCAAATGTGATTGAGCCAGTTGGGAGTTTGCTCGAGGTTTTCATTCAGCCAGTCGCACATCTCGATTCTCTTCTCTTTGTCCTGTTGCTGCAGCACATGGTGAGTTGAAATTCTAAATGGGAACAGCTTCAGGTCCTTCCTCATAACTCTCAAAAGTGTAGTTGGAGAGAGAGCCAGCTCTTGAGCGCGGATTCGGTAAGATTTCTTCGGACTGCTAACCACCAACTCACGGACTTGCTCCCTCTTCTCAGGAGTGATGATCGGTCACTGGCCACTTCTTCCCTTGTGGATGTGATCCAGGGTTTTCTCCTTTTCAAAATGCTGCACAATCCTCTGTATTTTCAAATTTGTAAGTGCTGCACACTCAGACTTAGATTTGTGACCCTGGTGTGTGTTGAACCGACGGCGGACTTCTGCGGGTGACTTGGTTTCATACCAGAGTTGGACGATTTTCAACTTCTGCTCTAGCATGTACATTTTGCATACAATCTGGAAAACAAGAAAAACAAAGACATGTTAACAAATCCAACCTAGTTGACTATGTAACCTGAAAAGGAAAAGTCCGTGCGCGCCCCAACAGATTTATTATAGCCGATCAAAGTAGTTACATCTTTTTTGGAGCTCCCTGTATATATACAGGTAAACGTCGACTTACGATGGCCGCGACTTACGATTGTTCGACTTTACGATGACGACGACGACGACGACGATATGATAATTTAACCCCTTCCATACGGTGCCGCACACGTAGGCATCATGAGGAGCAAGTGGATTCGCGACGCTGCCATATCGGCGTCTTGATTATATTTATTGTAGTCGCCCCTGTGTTTTTACATTCTCTCAAATGTGCCCTGAATCCCATTCTCTGTGGTTTTCAAAATTCGCGGGTGAAAGAGAGAACGATCGATATAAGCGGTGACTATATTTTATGATGCGAGTATTATTACGTCACGTCGTATGGCTGGCATTGGCTGCTGCCCGCGAGATTTAAGTTCCGTACTGAAAATACATATTATAGTGTTTGAATATGGTAAAAAGGATAAAAATAATTAAATAAACTACTGTACATGTTTAATAGGCTATATTCAGTATCTCTGGTGGTTAATATACAGGTAGGCTAGGTACAGTGACCACGGAACAGTGATACACAAATTGGGGATCGACTTACGATGAAATCGTCTTACGATGGCTCTATCGAAACCTAATGCCATCGTAAGTCGACGTTTACCTGTATATATATATATATATATATATATATATATATATATATATATATATATATATATTTATATATATATATATATATATATATATATATATATATATATATATGCATGAGAAATCACATAAACTCGTGATTCTAAATATGCGGAAAAACCACCAAGGAAAAAGATAAACTGATGACCAAGCGCTTTCGTGTATTCAGACACCCTCAGGGTGACTGAGGATGTCTGAATAGACGAAAGCGCTTGGTCATCAGTTTATCTTTTTCCTTGGTGGTTTTTCTGCATATATATATATATATATATATATATATATGTATATATATGTATATATATATATATGTAGATATATATATATATATATATGCAGAAAAACCACCAAGGAAAAAGATAAACTGATGACCAAGCGCTTTCGTCTATTCAGACATCCTCAGTCACCCTGAGGGTGTCTGAATACATGAAAGCGCTTGGTCATCAGTTTATCCTTTTCCTTGGTGATTTTTCCGCATATTTAGAATCACGAGTTTATGTGATTTCTCATGCATATATATATATATATATATATATATATATAAAAGTATATACATATATATTTATATATATACATATATAAGTATATAGTAGAGCCTATGTTAGAATGGGAAATGGAGAGTGAGTAGTTTGAGGTAAAGGTGAGACTGTGTCAGGAATGTGTCTTATCACCATTGCTGTTCAATGCGTACATGGATAGGGTGGTGTGTGAAGTAAAGGTGAGGGTAATGGGCAGGGGACTGGAGATAGTTTAAGAGAATGCAGAAGAGTGGGAAGTGAGCCAGTTGTTGTTTGCTGATGACACTGCTTATGGCAGGATCACAAGAAGGATTAAGAGAGTTAGTGACAGAGTTTGGGAAGGTATGCGATAGGAGAAAGTTGAAGGTAAATGTAACTAAATGTAAGGTGATGAGATGTACAAGGGGAGAGAGTGGCAGTGAGGTGGAAGTCCAAAAGGAGAGAGGCTAGAAGAAGTGGATAGCTTTAGGTATTTGTGGTCACATGTGGCAGGAAAAGGGAGGAGTGGAGGTGGAGGTGAATTATAGATTGAAAGAAGCAAGTAAATGCTTTGGGGGATAAAAATGTGTTATGAGAAATAACAACTGGGAATAGATGCAAAGAGGAGATTCTATGAAGGGATGATTGTACCAGTGGCATTGTAGGGGGCAGGCAGTTGGAATTTAAGAGAGTCAGAGAGAAAAAACTAAATGTAGTTGAGATGAAGTGTCTGAGAAGTATGGTACGGGTTACTAGGTTGGATAGAGTGAGAAATGAAGAGGTGAGGAGAAGAGCTTGAGTGGAAAAGGAGATGGTAGATAGGGCTGATGAAAGCTTATTGGGATGGTTTAGACACATGGAAAGAATGAGTGATAAAATATTAGTAAAAGAGATGTGCAAGGCAGAAGTGGAGGCAGTGAACTTGAGGGGACAACTGAGGATGAGATGGATGGATGGGGTGAAGGGGGCATTGAGCAAGAGGGGAATGTCTGTTGAGCAAGGAAGGGAAAGCCAGGAGTTAGAGATGAGTGGAGAATAACTGTGCATGGATGATACTGTTATGCAAAAGAAAGGGAGGGATGGGGGTGGGGGTAGGGAGTTCTTATGTATGAATGATATTTTGTTGCAGCCCAAAAGGATTTCTCCCCATCTTCTTTTTTCCTGCATGAGGGGCGAGAGAGGGAGTAATAGGTATGTAACTCTGACTTAGCTACCTCCCTTATAAGGGGAAAAAAGCTCTTGATATATATATATATATATATATATATATATATATATACATATATATATATATATATATATATATATATATATATATATATATATAAAGTGGAAAAGTTGGTAAGGAAACTCATATTGAACCAGAAACACTAATGTAATCTAGTGTTTCAACTTTGTCTTCTTCAGCGTAACAGACTTATACAAATCATCATATTAGTCTGTTACTCTGACATTAGATTACATCAGTGTTCCTGGTTCAACCTGAGTTTCCTTACGATGTTTTCCACTCATTTGTCACTCCTTGAAACATATATATATATATAAATATATATATATATATATATATATATATATATATATATATATATATATATATTTACCTAGTTGTATTTTGCAGAAGAGCTATGCTCGTAGTGACCCACAGTTATATCTTTCCACATCCAGTTCTTTCTTAAAATCATGTATAGTTTTAGCACTCACTGTTTTCTCTTTCAATTTGTTCCATGTATCTATTACTCTGTGTGGAAAGCTGTTTTTTTTTTCAAATCTCTTCTGTAACTGTCTTTCTTAAGTTTCTTCTCGTGTCCTCTTGTGTTTCTACTGTCCCATTTAAGTAGGTCATCCCTATCAAGGATTTCCATCCCTTTCATAATTCTGTAGATGGTTATCAAATCACCTCTTTCTCTTCTTTGTTCTAGAGTTGATAAGTTTAGTTTGTCCAATATTTATTCTTATAACAACTTGCTAAGTGTTGGTACCATCTTTGTCATTGCTCTTTGAATTCTTTCCAGTTTATTAATGTATGTATTTATTAACCTAGTTGTATTTATGGGAAGAGAGCTATGCTTATAGTGACCCATTTTCATATCTCTCCACATCCAGTTTATTCTTAAAATCGTGTATAGTTTTGGCATTCACTGTTTATCCGTTCAGTTTGTTCCACAAATCAATCACTCTTTGTGGGAAGTTATTCTTTTTCAGGTCTCTTCTGTAGGTGTCTTTCTTTAGTTTCTTTTTGTGACTTCTTGTTTCTCTTCTATCCCATTTTAATAAGTCATCTCTGTCGAGAATTTCTATCCCTTTCATAATTCTGAAAATGATCAACAAATCGCCTCTTTCTCTTCTCTGTTCCAGTGATGACAGATGTAATTTTCCCAATCTTTGTTCATATGTCAGGTTTGTCAGTGTAGGTGCCAACTTTGTCACTGCTCTTTGTATTCTTTCTAACTTTCTTATGTTCTTCTTTGTGCTAGGTGCCCATAGTGTTGCAGCATATTCTAGTTTAGGTCTTATCAGTGTAACAACTATTTTTTCAACTATCTCCTCATCTATGTAGTCGAAGGCCACTTTCATTGACCTCAATAACTTATAAGTATCTCCAAATAATTTATTGACATGTTTATCAAATGTCAAGTCACTTGAGATGATTACTCTCAGGTCCCTTTCTGAATCGACTTTTTTGACTTCTTTGTTTCCGACTTTGTACTGTCCCGATACTCTATTTTTACTTTTTCCAAATTCCATTATGCTACATTTTTTTTTACTGTATGTTGAAATTCATCTCACTTTGCCGACTCCATTCCCATATTTTGTCTAAGTCTTCTTGTAGCGATATGCAATCTTCTTCTGTTCTTACTCTCTCGAGAAATTTGGCATCATCAGCAAAGAAGTTCATATAACAGTTTACTCCCTTATCCATATCATTTATATATATAGCATATCATTTATATATATGTATGTATGTATGTAAAATAGACTAAAGGGGAACTTCAAGGTTTATTATTAGAAGAAGAAATGGAACAACACCTACACTCAATTTGTTGCCACAGTTTACTGGTTTGTAACTTTGTTTCATTCTGTATCCCTCCCTACTCATTTTTCTGCTTTAGTCTGTTTCAGATATTTGTGATCTGATCCACCAGCTCACTATGTGTCACTAATACTAACATAAATAATACTTTTCTACAATCACATGAGTTAGTGACCATTGTCAGGCTGTAGTTCTCATATAAGAGTTCTGAGGTAACAGATTAATCTTCTAATGCAAAAATTTAAATCTCTTCTTCACTGTTTTTGTATGTTGTTTTTTCTTATTTATAAGGTGATTTATATATTATCTTAATTTTCTTATATATTTCAACATCTTTTGTAGGATGCCAGCCTATCAAAACATGTAAAGATGCACCATTCGGATGTTGTCCAGATGAAATAACACCAGCCAAAGGTGTAGACTTCAAAGGTTGTCTATCCTCACAGTGTGAAAATTCCCTCTTTGGGTGCTGTCCTGATGGATTTTCAGAGGCTGAAGGACCAGATGATGAAGGATGTAAAGATGAATTACTCAAGCAATGTGAAATGACAAAGTAAGATATGATTTGTTAATTGTTAGATAAAAGTGTAGTTGTATCAACACATGGTTTTCTACTTAATCTATCTTAGTGTATGTACCAAATTATTTGTAGATGCTACTGCACTTGTGGTTGGATCAGAGGAATGTCTGAGAGTCCTAATGGCAGAGCCCTTACATGCCGTGCTGCCCTGGGGCAAAGTTACGCCTCGGGACAAAATGCTGCCCCAGGGCAAAGTTTTCAGTGATGCCCCCCCTCCCCCATCACCACTTCCCAT
This sequence comes from Oratosquilla oratoria, assembly GCF_046742065.1. Classification (NCBI taxonomy): domain Eukaryota; kingdom Metazoa; phylum Arthropoda; class Malacostraca; order Stomatopoda; family Squillidae; genus Oratosquilla; species Oratosquilla oratoria. The sequence continues at coordinate 2,258,432 of NC_134814.1, forward strand.
CTCCACCATCCCTTACAGCCTGTTATAGCTATTGGCTTGTGAAATAATTAAACGGATTTAAAAACAAATTATTTAATGTCCCTATTGCAGAAAGGATAAGGGAAAAATATTTCATATTTGTTGATTCTAACACAAAATTCGTATATTATGGTAAAATAATCAGAGCTCCTTAAAATGGCACCTACGCTGACAAACCTGACATATGAACAAAGATTGGAGAAATTACATCTGTCATCACTGGAACAGAGAAGAGAAAGAGGCAATTTGTTGACCATTTTCAGAATTATGAAAGGGATGGAAGTTCTCAACAGAGACGACTTATTATAGTGGGATAGAAGAGAAACAAGAGGACATGAAAAGAAACTAAAGAAAGACAGCTACAGAAGAGACTTGAAAAAGAATAGCTTCCCACATAGAGTGATTGATGTGTGGAACAAACTGAATGGAGAAACAATGAATGCCAAAACTATACACAATTTTAAGAATAAACTGGATGTTGAGAGATATGAAAATGGGTCACTACGAGCATAGCTCTTGGCCTGTAAAATACAACTAGGTAAATACAACTGAACAAAAGAGAGAGGGAGGGAGATTGAGAGGGAGAGGAAGCAGCAGCAATAGCAGTAGTTCACTATTTAAACAGAAACAACAACCTGCTACCTATATCACACAATACATCCACACAAAAGCTTGTTCACACCCAAATCATTAAGGTTCTTCAAGACAGACCACCAAATTTAATACTTTTTCTTTTAACAAAGGTTTGGATGTTGCCCTGATGGTTTAACACCTGCTGCTGGATTCGATTTTGCTGGATGCCCTGATTGTGAGGGTTCATGTGAAGATTGCAACAAAACTGTTCATGGATGCTGTCCAGATGGCATAACTCCATCTAGAGGACCTAACTTTAAAGGATGTGAAGAGTCCACATCTGGATCTGGAAGTGGGGACTCCTCTGGTAAGGCAAATTATTTTTTTTTTCTTCTTTATGGTTGTTTAAAGTGTATAAAAATAATTGGGGTTGTGATTTATTACAAAATCATGATACTAGATGATAAATTGTGCATGTTGTTAAGTGAGTGGAGAAACTTTACAAAATAATGATAAAAAAGTTCAGGCGTGGAAGACATTGTGCCTATTCACAAAAAGGAAAATAAAGGACCTAGCCAGCTGTATCCCAATCTCAGTTATCAGTAATCGGCAAAACAAATATTAGGATGCCTCTGAATAACCTCAATAAATCATCTATAGTAAAAAATTAATGATTTTTTCATAGAATTGTACATGAGAATGATTGGTATGCATTACTGTACTAGACCCCTGGAACCCACATATTGATGATACAAATTCATAAAGGAGGAAGTGAGGAGATACCATTCAATTTTAAATCATTGTTCCCGACCAAAACAGTAGTGAGGCAGAGGTGGATGAAGTGAACTTGCGGGGAAGACCAAGAATGAGATGAATGGATGGGATGAAGTGTGCCTTGAGTAAAAGGGGAATGCCTCTTGAGCAGGGAAGGAAGAAGGCAAAAGATAGGTGTAAATGAAGAATGATTGTCAATGGGCTATAAATTAACATGACCCAAAGGGATTTCTCTTCATTTTTTTTTTATTTTTGCATGTGAGGATGAGGAGGTAGGGTCACCAAGTAACTGAAGCAGTGTGGTCCTGCTGTGAATGTGCTATGTCTTGCTGCACTGCCTCTGACTTGGACAGACTGGAATGGCCATTCATCCACAGGGAGCTAAGATGGGTTGTGGATGGGAGTGGAATGGGTGGGAGTGGGAGTGTACCTTGGCTGGCTACCTTCCTTATAAGAGAGGTAGATGATAAATGGAGAATAAGAGAAGGACCTCTTGATAGTAGCTCCTTTCCTGTATTCTGTACCACAGTTTGGTAAATGCATATCTGAAAGATATCAAGAAACACAGTTTTCCTTATGGATGCATACTGGAATAGGCTACAAGATTTTAAGAAAAAACTTGATGCTGAAAAATACAAAGACAGGTCACCACGAGCATAGCTCCCTTCCCATGTAATACAACTAGGTAAAACTAGGTAAATACAGGATAAGGTCCAAGGTAATATCATAAGCAAATTCAAAACTAGGTACAATAGATTGAAGGATGTCCATCCCCAAGAGCTTAGCCCTTTTCCTGTATACTACAGTTAGGTAGATCCATGATGTCATAATGTTTATTTTACAGTATTGCTTCATGCAATTTTCAGGGTACTCTGGCATGGAGACGGATCAAGATTCAGATGGAAAAACAAGTACTACTACTGAAATCCCACCAGACTGCACTCATTCTACATTTGGTTGCTGTAATGATCAATATACAGCGGCACATGGACCTAACTTTGAAGGCTGCTGCCTCTCTTCAGCCTTTGGTTGTTGCCCTGATCATCTTACAGAAGCAAGAGGTCCAAACTTTGAAGGTAGATATATATATTTCTATATCCAGAGAATAATTTGATGCATTTCCTCCATCATAAAAGTTAGTTTGAAACAAAACAAACTTAATAAATTATGTCACTGTTAGATAGGTTGTATGTTATCACATTACAGAAGACAAATGAAAATAAATGCTAACACAATTTTTGTGCCCCATTACATCTTTCATGTTGATAAAAGTACTATCTGCCTGGGGTGAGGTGGACAATATTTTTGTCAAATCTGGAAAGACCCATATAAGTGGCATGGTTTCATGCCAAAAATTACATCTGCCTACAGGGGTGGAGTGTATCAGTAAGCCAAGAATTAATCATGTTAGTCATTGTCTTGTTGGTGTGGAGGAATGTTGTGTGCTATGATCCCTCAGTCCAGGAGCCCTTCTAAAACCTGACCACAACATTTTCTTAGCCACCCTGTGCTACCAATATGAGCAATATCAAGGATCTGAGTGCAGAAACCATAGCCCAAATAGTTGCCATCAATAAATCTGGCCAGCAAACAAAGGAAATTGACTCTGCTTAAAGGTCAACTAAGAAGGTTTTGCATTTCTTTACTTTTTGTTATTTCATGTATGAAAATATAACTTAGAAGAAGTTAGAACACTAAAATGCACGTTTCTAGCATTCTATAGTCTTCATTTTATCCAAATAGCATGATCTTAGCCTGATAGCAGACGAACTTTTCAATGTCGTAGTTACGGTACATTTTCCACCACAAGGGCAGTGATGATGTAACAGTTGTTGTTTACTTTCTCCAAAACATGCTTTGGCTTTGGGATAAGATATAGCCCATTGTACCTCTCCATTTTTTCCAATTTTCTGCTTTTTACATGAATTTTCATTGAAATGAAGAGAGGCAAGTAGTAGTCTGAAAGTGGAAAATTAATAATGATAATTTTCAATCACCATGCATGTATTTCACCATTCTCAATATGAATTCAGCCCCCTTGTCCCAGAATTACCATAGTGAAATTACATCAAGAGATGTTTGAAGTTACATATGTACTTGCCTTCCTTTCATTGCTTCATAAAAAAAAGTGCTGGGACTCGGGAGTAAAGAAGCACACAAACTTGTGATACAATTGCAGTGTTGATGTTTGTTGACAAGGCAAGAGCTGACCTAAATCCCTGAGAAGTGCTTTCTTCATTACTATGAGCTCAAGCTCTTTGTGTGCTTTTGAACCTGAAAGCAAGATGATAAGCAGGCTGTTGTGTGGTGCATGATTGCTAAGCAGATTACATCTATGAAGTAAGTGCAAAGCTAAAAACATGGTGCTGTGTTGGTAGTAGCTACTATTCCCCATCAACCAGTTCAACATGCCAGTTCCTTGTCAAACACTATACTACATTTTGTATTATTTACAAGAAATGCCAGGTTCACACTGTCAAAGACTTAAATTTTATTACAATGTACAGTAGGATGAAAATTTGATCAAATCTTTGACAGTATGAACTGGGCTTATTACCTTCTTTCAGCCATTTCCTATCATCACTGGGCTTGTGCAAACATGTTGGATATATTTCACCATGGCCTTCATATTTTGAACAGAGTTTTGCTTTCAATCCAGGCTTCCATGACTCATGCCATCTGCACTGAATGATCCAATCCTTTTTGTAAACAGGATCTTTCAGAAACGAATGAAAATGAAGTCCATCCACAGCAGAAAGTTTCATCAAATCACTTCTAATTTGCAGTGACACAATAAACTATTTTCGAACTAAATACTTGATAAAACCTTGCTCACACATGAAATATGACAGATCACTGATCAAGTTGACAGTGCAGCACGGCATTTTATAGTGCACGCATATGGCATGCATCAGAATGTGAACAGTGTGAATGATGTCACAGCTGATAGAGCCTTACAAGTACGGCCTAAGATCAGCAAAGGGATAGTTCGTCTGCTACTGATATTTTGATAGGCATTTTTATCATATTGTGTAATGATTAGGATTTATTTTTGCAATATTTTATCAAAAAGTGACTAAGCCATACATCTAGCAAATATTTACCACCTCTTTGAAAACCATCTCATTTGACCTTTAAGGGTCAGAAAAGCTTCTTCATTGGGTTGTGGCTCATGTACCCTAAGTTGGCAATACAGCAGTTGATAGTTTTATGAACTATCAACTTTTCCTTTGCTTGTCTGGCTATCACACATGGATTAGACTCTAGTTCATATTTCACAAAAGTTTTAGCCCAACCCCCAGTCTTTTAAGGCCTCCCAGACCACTTAGCAATAGTAGGCCTCTGGCTGCCTCCCTCACAGTAAATCTGGCCAGAGTTCTTGAGGTTAAGTATCTGAGCTATTACTTATACTGGTAACACAGGATGCTCAGAAGATGTCATGGTCAGGTTTAAGAGGGGCCCTGGACAGAGGGATTACTGCACACAACCTTTCTCCTCGCCAACAAAACAGTGACTGACATGATTAATTCTTGGCTCGCTGATAAGCTCCACCCATACCCCACTCCACTCGCCATAGGCAGACATAATTTTTGGCACAAAACCATGCCACTCGTATTGGTCTTTCCAGATTCAACAAAAGTAGTGTCCACATCTTACTGTTATCATTATTATCATAATTATTATTATTATTGTTATTATTATTATTATCATTGTTATTATTATCATCATTATTAACTTCATAAATTTACTTACATAGCACATTATTGCATATAGCAATATATATATATATATATATTATATATGTATATACATATATATATACAACACATGTATATATATATATATATATACATATATATATATAATCACAAAGAACCCACAGTCGGAATAAAAAGGAAACTTTAGAAGAATGTGTAACTTCTATATTTCGGCTAGTAGCTATAGCCCTCTTCAGGAAAGTACAGATTACAAGAATTTGCAGAGATATAAGTACAATGAGATATGAGTAGAAGGGGGAGATGCAGAGTTGAAATAGGACGACCCGTCACACAGGGCGGAGTCGGAGGTGAGGGGATGTGTGGGTGGAGGTGTGAGGTCCCAAGTCAAAAGGGCGGGAAGAAGGGTCTTCTAAAGTTTCCTTTTTATTCCGACTGTGGTTTCTTCGTGAATATATATATATATATATATATATACATATATATATATATATATATATATATATATATACAGTATATATATATATATATTTATATATATATGTAAATACATATATGTGTATATATAAACATATATACACTATATATATATATATATACATATATATATATATATATATATATATATATATATATATATATATATATATATTTTTTTTTTTTTTTTTTTTTTTTTTTTAGAAAATTAAACAATGTAATATTCTTAAACTCATTGTACCTCTTTTTATCTTATAATAAGGCTGTGGATGTGAATATAGTGCCTTTGGATGCTGCCCTGATCAGGAAACATTGGCAAGAGGTCCTGATAATGAAGGTTGTGGTTGTCAGTACACCCAATTTGGATGCTGTCCAGATGATTACACACCAGCAGTAGGATCTAACATGACAGGATGTGCATGTAATACTTATGACTTTGGATGCTGCCCAGATGGCATCACTATTGCTAAAGGACCAAACAGAGAAGGTAAGGAAAATATTGGTGTGCACGCAGTATTCATTCAGACCTTAATTTTCCTAACCCAATAAGTCTGGATTCCAATAATTTCAGACATTTTGGGGTGATCCACAGGTGCCCAAATCAGGGACAACCTTCAAAATACCTACAGCCTGACTATATTCACCAGGGTAACCATAGTCAGCCAGCACCCACATCAAGCTCCACCGCTTGAGTAAACATATATATGCATCTTTATTTTTTTAAGTTATAGCACACCTTAGCACATCACTACTCACTATAACTGTATTTATTACAGGAGGTCATTACTGATAGTTTTCTTGCAGCCAATAATTAAGGCTTATTCTGTCTTTGAGTGTGGTATCACACTGAAGAGGTGGAATCATAGAAGTGATACAAGGGTTACAGGGTGTTTTGCTACATGGCCAGTTCGCTAGCAACCATTTCACTACATTGTTCATTCGTTTTGCTACATTGTTCTGGTTGTTTCACTACATTTTGTGCATGAAATGAACAGGTATTTTAATAGTAATGTGCATGACATGTCACTGTTTTATAATGTCACTGTTTTATAATTATCTGCCTGACGATTGCATAAAACAAGGCCCAATAAAAACAATTTTATCTATCGCCAAATTGCCACGTTAGGCAATTTTTTTTTCTGTTGCCTATAAAGTTACTTTATAAACCTGCACATATCGTATTTTTTATCATATTTGGATCTCAAATGCAAAAAAAACAGTGTAGCAAAATGTAATGAAACGAATGAAACAATGTAGTGAAACAACTGAACAATATATCAAAATGGTTGGTAGTGAACTGGCCATGTAGTGAAACAACCAGATACTGGTACTACAAGAGAGATTTGAGAAGGGCAGCAGAAGGATTGGATAGTACAAGCTAAGTAATCAGCATTTTTCTTTGAGTGGAGATTAGTCTCCAGTCATAAAAAAATGTTGCATGACTCTGGTCCATAGAGGTCTCACTAAAATCCCTAAAATATTGACTGTCTGTAAGATAGGACAGACATAAAGTGTGTACTCAGAAATATGACAAAGCAAACATCAGCATGGAAGAGATCCAAAGAAAAGCAGTTTTCCATGCAGAGTGGTGGACACTTGGAATAAACTGGACAAAACAATAGTGTGTGCAAAAATCATACACAAATTTAAAAGCAGACTAGACAATGTGGGATACAAAAGCGGGACAGCACAAGCATAGCTCCCCTTCCCGTAAGATACACCTAGGTAAATGTGTGCAAAAACTGTACATGAATTTAAGAGCAAACTAGACATTGCAAGATAGAAAGACAGGACACCATGAGCATAGCTCCCCTTCCTGTAAAATACAACTAGGTAAATTAAGCCTAATGTACCATAAAAGTAGGTTAAGGCTATACACTGGAGTCTCTAGTGTTTAGAGGGCTTAAATAAAGAAGTTGGAGGAAACAAAAGGAAAAGGTTTAATCCTAGTATGAGAAGATCACTCAAACTGGTGGACCAAATTATTTTTATTTTATTTTCTATTTTTTTTTTTTCCACAGAGGATATTTTCTTATAATTCATTTGGGAAAACATCTCAAGCAAAAGTAAAAATATAGAACAGAAAAATTAGCTGTAGAGATGACAGAATTGACTAAAATGTCTTTACAAGATGTCACAAAGGTACATACATATATCAAAAGCTTTTTCCCCCTTATAAGAAAGGTAGCCAAAGTCAAAAGGCATAATTCCATTCACACCCATTTCATCCCCACCCATTCCACTTCCATTCATCACCCCTCCCTCCCTCTTTTCTTGGTTCCTCCAGTGAAAGAACATAATTCAGCTTGATTAAAAAATTATGGAACTAGGCTGTCAGATAAATGAAACAAATGAAAGGTGACATGTGCAAACTTAAAATTAGAGTCAGAAGATCAAGATCAGGGATAAACTGGACAAGAATTATAACAAAGATATGTTGAATTAGGAAAATGTTAAATCTTTTTATAGAGGAACAACAGCAGTGGCAAAATTCAAGAGGACATAATATAACTGACAGAGATCATGGAATAACAGAGGAAGGAAGAACAAGAAGTATTGTCAAGGGACCTAGTAAATATAAAAAGGCTGACAGTGGCATATAACAGCCAGATTAGAAACAAATAGTAAAAAAAAAAGAATCAAATACCTCTATAATGTGTTTTATAATGATTAAGCCAAATAACAATATTCATAACCAAGTGGAAGATAGGAAATACCATCTGTTAAGAAAAGGCATAAAAGAAAAATTGGAAGAAGTTATAATAGTAATAAAATATATATATATATATATATATATATATATATATATATATATATATATATATATATATATATATATATATATATATATATATATATATATATGTACACACAAGAAATACCATTTGTGAAGAAAACGTAGAAAAGAAAAATTGGGGGAAGTAATGATAGTAATGAAAAAGTATATATATAGTATTATATGTAGATTATTTGGAACTGGGAGAAGGCAAGGCTGAAGTATGATGATGCAGAGTACTCATACTTCTTTTCTTGCAAGGGTGGTGCTACAAGGGGCTGACATTGAGTCTTTGGACTTGGTCCATGATCTTTCTTTATCAGCCTTGTGTGTACTTCCTCCACTTTTAAACACAAGGAGAGCTGGCAACCAGTGACTGCTCCCCTCCTACTACATTCAGCTGGTAACATAGAAACATTCCTACAATAATACAATACAGACAACAGTTCAAGGCTGCTTCCCAGAGGGATCTATAGGAGAGCCCTAGGACCATTGCCAGCTGCTCCAAAGCTGTAGATTTCTAGTAAATGAAACTCGAGGCAACAGCTGATTAGGCTGCAAGGGTGGAGAACAGATTAGAATTAAGGTAAACCAATTTCTGAGATTCTAGTTATGTAGATGGTCAGAATTGTATCAATAATATATTGCAGTGATAAAAAAGAAGGATAGCAAGGAGTGATAGTGGTCATAAGATGGGGAAGAAATAGTACAACTAAATGGTGGCAGCAAGGGTAGCATGTGTAGCACAGTGAGTCCTCCTTATATGGTAATTCTTTATCTGGTAAATTCACAGTTACAGTATTTGGTAATTACTACCCTTGATTCTATATACGGTAAGAAAAGTTCACAGATACAGTATCCGCTCGTGTTTTGAAGAGGAAAAAGCAGGGAGAAGGTACGTCTGCCATATCCTATTATTACATGTTATAATGGGTTCGGTATATGGTAATTTCAATTTGCAGTAAGGTTTTCAGGAACACATATGTACTGTTTAACAAGGACTTACTATACTGACTTTCATAATAATTACAGTAAAATTGTGATAATAAATAATTTCTATATTTTTAAGAATTATCTCTTCAAAATTTAATCTTCACAGGCTTCAGACCTCCATCATAATTTAATTATGTGCATTTCAATTTGTCTGTAACATAAACTCTGATAGAAAGTGTGTCTTTAACTTTGGTGCGATCATTCTGTTTTTCGCTTTCAGGTTGTGGTTGCTCAGCCACTGAATTTGGCTGTTGTGAAGATGGAAGATCACCAGCTACTGGGCCAAATCAGCAAGGATGTGGCTGTGAGACCTCCGAATTTGGCTGTTGTCCAAATGGCATCACATCTGCATATGGACAAAACTTTGAGGGTTGTCAAGAGGAGACTTCAATTATATCTGGAGGTAACTAGAGTTTTAGCCTTAATTCTCAAAAGGACTGACCTATCACAAAAAGACATCCTCTTTACCTCACCATGGTGGCTTAATCCAGCTTAAGGTTGTATGTATCTCATGGACATGTGAAGTTAAGGTATTGTTGGAGTGGCTACATCTGTGAATGTAGTCAGACCCAGTACAATAAGCTCAACCATACTGTTTAGGCACTAACACTGAAATAGGATTGAGAAACTATAAGATTGTAGTTTGTACACTACCAGACACTGATTAAAGGTTGTACTCAGAGCTAGTGTGCCTGAGTGAGACATGTTACTGTTCCACACACGCATTGGGAAAGTATATTCTGTTGAAGCTTTTTGTAGGGAGGGCTTTCATGAACTTGAAGAGATGTATAGATTGATAGGGAGGCTTTGTGGGGTTTGTTATAACTATATGGAATCAGAGGAAGTCTGTTAAAGGCAGTCAAAGGTTTTGTCTTAAATAGTTGGATAAGTTGAAGTGTCAAGAATGTAGTGTGTGAACAATTAAAGGTGAATGTGTGGTTGTGTCAGATGTACATAATGTTGCTATGGTTGTTCATCATTTTTATAGGTGGGATTGTAAGGGAGATAAATGCAAGCATGCTAGGCAGAGTTTTTTAATAAATGTGAAAATGGAAGGACATGGGAAGTGAGCCTGTTGTTAGTTGAAGATGACACTGTGGCTGATTTTGAGGAGAAAATGAAGCAGTTGATGACCAAGTTTAGAGTGGAGTGAATGTGGCACTCCCGCCACTAGTGTGGCGCTACTCATCAGTATGGAACTGAGGGGAATATTATCACCAAAAAAATAAAAAATAAAAAGATAATTATAATGTTTTTTGTGCTAATTGCCAATGGCAACTTTAATGTTTTCTTCCTTTTAATGAGTATAAATTATTTCCAAAATATAATATTAGGTTATAAGGGGAATTAAGTATAGTTTGTTCTAGATTTATACATTATCAAATCCTGAAGCTAAATGGGTAGCATGACTGGAATTATTAATCACTTTAAAAGGCTTATCTTCAAATAAACCCACCAATCCATTCCCTTTCTTGACAATACAAATAAAGATACACACAAATATATATATATGTATATATATATATATATATATATATAGATATAGATATAGATATATAGATATAGATATACACACTTCAAATTAAGATATTACCAGACCATCAGTGGGCAGCTAGCAGCCACACCATGTCTCTTATGGGTTTAGTTTCTGATTACACTGTTCTAGCTAATGTCATAGTATCGAGTTTTGGTGGGGTTTGGAAATGCACTAAACCAAACATGTACTCCTCACTTTAGAAAATAGAATGTCACCCCTTGTAATGGTGAGTGATAATTCAATTTAATAGATGCATGGGGCAATATATACGGACCTGTTGGAGTGCAGAGTCTGGCTTGAAATCTTTATGATTAATAACCTTGGCTAGATATATTTCCAAAGGGGGCTGCTATTTTAAGATTGGGTGGAACAAGGATACCAGAAGGATTACTAACCTGTTGGAGTGCAGGGTCTAACTTGAAGTGAAGTCTTCCAGCGACCCTCCATGGCCTACAAACCCTGACATTCTCCAATTACCAATCCATGGCAGTGACTTCCTATTCATATGTCTATGTCTAGCTAATAAGAGTTTATAATCTAAGTTGAACATTTAGGAGGAGGAGAGGGTTCCAAAATACAGGTTCCTGAGCATCATGAGACATGTGGAATTTTTAGACAAAGGCTAATAAATTGAAGTTGTGGCACATCATTTTAGACCAGGTTTTAGCTGGAAGCAGGTATTGGGGGTGGTGTTTGGTTTAGAGGAAGGGGGGATTTAGAGGGAGGGGATTAGCACAGGCTACAAGGGAGTGGGAGATGGGTCACATATGAAAAGTAAAGGAGGAAGTTTCCATACATTTGGCTGGTTGGATGTATTTTTATGTATTGCCTGTATGTGTTGAAATTTCCCCCAGGCATTCTATCCATTGATCTTGAATAATATTAAGGAATATGAAACATCTGGGCCATAAAGAGTGAAAGAGGGCAAACGTAATGAGATGTACAGGGAATGATGACAGGGGGCTGAATGTGAGTGTGAAAGGGTGAAAGATTTAAAGAAGTAGAAAGTTTTAAGTTTTTGAGGTCACACTTGGCAGTGACAGAGTGAATATGGAGGTGAGTCATAGAGTAGCAAGTGAATAAATGTCTGGATGGAATGATAAGTGTTATGAGAAATAGAGATTTGAAGATGAATGCAAAGAGAAAGTTGTGTAAAAAAAAGTTACTGTGCTCATAATGCTCTATGAAGCAGACTTGAAATATAATAGGTAGAGAGGAAGAGATTAAAAGTGTTTGAGATGAAATGTTTGAGAGGTATGATTATATAGATAGATTTATTTATCTATTTATTAATTTATTTATTAATTTCTATAGAGGTATGTGGACTTCCCAAAGACCGTGGTTCCTGCAGGAACTTCACTGTCAAGTGGTTCTTTGACATGGAATATGGTGGTTGCACCCGGTTCTGGTATGGAGGATGTGATGGGAACCAGAACCGATTTAATACACAGGAGGACTGCAACTCTGCTTGTGTAGAACCAGAAGGAATGGGTATGATGTCCTGCACTAAGATTCTTCAGTTTTCAATTTTATTTTGTAATGAAACATTTTATAGTAGCAAAGCAATGTGGAAAATATTAATACTAAAACCTCAGTGTATATATATTTATATATATATATATATATATATATATATGTATATAAACATATATATATATATATATATATATATATATATATATATATATATATGTATATATATGTATGTATACATAGATATATATATATATATATATATATATATAAATATATATATATATATATATATATGTATATATATGTATGTATACATGATATACATATATATATATATATTCAGTACATATATATATATATATATATATGCAGTATATATATTTTATTATTATTATTATTTTTTTTTTTTTTATTCAAATAAATCTACAGAGGCCTGTCATCTGCCTAAAGTTGAAGGACCATGCAGTGGGTCTGTTACCTCATGGTACCACGATGCAGAATCAGGAACTTGTAAACTATTTATCTATGGTGGATGTCTTGGCAACAACAACCGATTCATAGATAAGGATGAATGTGAGAAGGCCTGTGTCATTCCAGAGAAGACCGGTATGTTTAAAGATGGAATAGTACAGTAGCAGTTCAGCATAATGTAGAACCTAAATTTTATCTCACCCCTTTATAGAAAATACATGCATGATTGGTTATGGACTATTTACTATAGCATGAATTCTACTCCCACATACAAAGGGCAGAATACATCCCGATCCTGTACAGTATCATTCTTGAAGGTTACTAACAATGATTAGATATTTTTCTTCTAGTCCCCTCAATTTGTTTTGCCATGAAGGAAGGAGGTTTACCTTGTCAACCTAGTGCATGTATGCATGTGTATAACAGATGCCTGCTTGCAAGAGCAAATGGAAGGACCATGTAGAGGGGAGTATCAACGATGGTTCTACGACCAAGTGGATAAACAGTGTAAATCATTCACTTACGGAGGCTGCAAAGGAAATAACAATAATTTCCTCACTGAGAGCGAATGCATGCAACGCTGTATCCGAGGCAGATCAAAGGGTAGGTGTTTGAACACTGTAAATGTAAAGAAATTTCTTGAAATACTGTCCTTTCCCATTTGATATGAGAAAAAATATTGGAAGAGTGAATATTCTATGTACAGTATATAACAGAGGTTGCAGGTGTCTTAATATCTTTCATAGAAATTTGAGAGCATGCTTGAGCATAGTACATATTGTGAATAACAGATCTTATGAGATATACTTGTGGTTGATGATATTTGGGTTACAAAAGGAAAAAATTATAGTATCAACTTGGTCTGAATAAATTTCTCCACTTATGTGCCATTACCTACAAAGTAAGGTGTCTTAGCATGGGAGAAGAATATATTAACATCTTTTGCTCTCAACACACACATCATTACCATTCTTTCCTGCTTAAAATATGTAAATATTGCACTTTGTTTACTCTCCAGCAATACTGTCAGTTCATCTCCAGAGCACCCTTCTCATTACTTCTGTCACCAAACATTTTTCACCCTAGTATGGCTCTTACATCATCTAACTCATTCTTAAGACTAAATAATAATGCATATTCATGCTGGTACCACTCTAGTATTGTTCTTCATTAGCTTTTTCATAAACATCACCAAACACTTGTACTATATTGAAGCCTTCTAGGTTATACAGAACCTTTCACACACATTATTTTTCACCTATGCCATTCTTAAGACAGTACACTGACATAATTCCCCTTTACTACTCCATAGAAACTAACCTTGTAATGTTATTCATTCACTATTTTATGAACATCAGACATATGTACCTTGCCAAGGTCTTCTGGACTTTGTGATGAAACACTTCCACGTTGGTATTACGACTTTTCCGAATATCGATGCATGCCTTTCTACTATACGGGATGTGATGGAAATGCCAATCGTTTCATATCAAGGGGTGAATGTGAGGCAACCTGCCCTGGAGACGAAGGTAATTATAACAGTTATTTACACTTTCCTTCATATGTAGTCCAAAGTAGTCAAATTCTTGTGTGTGTCTGTTTCCTAAAACTTTAAATATATATATATATATATATGTATTTACCTAGTTGTATTTTACGGGAAGGGGAGCTATGTTCATGGGGTCCCGTCTTCATATCTCATTTTATCTAAACTATTTTTAAATTCATGTATTGTTTTTGCACACACCACTTTCTCATCTTACTTGTTCCAACTGTCTATTACTCTGTGAGGAAAGCTGTTCTTTTTCAAATCTCTTCTATAGCTGTCTTTTTTTATTTTATTTCCGTGTCCTCTTGTATTTCTGTCATCCCATTTTATCAGATTTTCTCTATCAGTAATTTCCATGCCTTTCATGATTCTGTAAATAGCTATCAAATCTCCTCTCTCTCTTCTTTGCTCTAGTGTCTGTAGTTCAAGTTTTTCTAGTCTCTCTTCATATGATAGTTTTGAGAGTGTTGGTGCCAATTTCGTAATTGCTCTTTGTATTCTTTCAAGTTTTCTTATACATTTTTTTGTACTTGGTGACCATATCGTTGCTGCATATTCCAATCTTGGTCTTATCAGGGTGATTAGGATTTTCTTCACCATTTCTTCATCCAGGTATGTAAATGCAACTTTGATTGTTCTTATTAGATTATAAGTCTCTCCAAAAATCTTATTTATATGTTTCTCAGGTGACATATTATTCATAACAATGACTCCCAGGTCCTTCTCATTTTCTACTTTTTTTTATTCCTTCTTCTCCCAATTTATATGCTCCTGTTATTCTGTTTTTGCTTTTTCCAAATTCCATTATACTACACTTTTTTGTATTGAACTCCATCTCCCACTTCCTACTCCATTCCTGTACTTTATTTAGATCTCTCTGTAGTGATTCACAATCTTCTTCAGTTTTCACTCTTTTCAGTAGTTTTGCATCATCTGCAAAGAAGCTCATATAGCTTTCAATTCCTTCATCCATATCATTAATATATATAGCAAACATTATTGGGGCCAGAACTGTTCCCTGCGGAACACCGCTTATTACTTCATCCCATTTTGAGTGCTGGTTTCTTATCACTACTCTCATTTTTCTTTCTTGCAAAAAGTCTTCCATCCAATTTAGTAGTTTGCCCTGTATTCCTCCTTCAGTTTCTAATTTCTTAATCAACTTCTTATGTGGTACTTTGTCAAAAGCTTTTTTTAGGTCTAGAAATGCACAGTCCGCCCATCCATCTCTTTCTTGTATTATATCTATTAGCCTTGAATAGAAACATATTAAATTGGTGACGCATGATCGTCCTTGTCTGAATCCAAATTGCCTTGGATTTAACACGTTGTTTTTTTCTAAATATTTTACCCATCTACTTTTGATAATTCTTTCACAAATTTTTGCTATTGTACTTGTTAGAGAGACTGGTCTATAGTTGGTAGGTTCTTCTTTATTTCCTCCTTTATATATAGGTACTATATTTGCTTTTTTCCAATCTTCTGGAACTTTTCCTTCTTTCAAGGAACTGTTTAGTATGCTATGTATTTTGTCTGCCAGTTCATTCCTGCATTCTTTCAGTATCCAGTTTGCTATTTCATCTGGTCCATGCGATTTTCTGACATCAAGATTACTCAAGTGTGTTAATATTTCATTCTTTGTTACTTCTATTTCTTCCATAGGGGGGACTTTCTCTTTCCATTCGTTCTCTTCAGGTTGTATGTTCTCCCTTGTAAACACTGATTTAAAATGTTTGTTCATAATTTCTGCCATTTCCATTTCCTCAGTGTATTCAACTCCTCCTTGTCTTAATTTCTCCAAGTCTTGTTTGTTTTTCAGTTTATTGTTTACAAATCTGTAGAATAGTTTTGGTTGATCTTTACACTTTTCTATGATATCTTTTTCATATTTTCTTTTTTCCTCTCTGCACTTTTGTACATATTCATTTCTATAACAGGTATATATTTTCCATTTTTCAGGTCTTCTGTCTTTTTTCCATCTGGTCCAGGCTTTGTCTCTTTTGTCTTTTAACTCCCTACAACTTTTGTTGTACCAGCATTTTACATATTCTTTTTCTTGTTTTTGTCTTGGGACATACTTTTCCACTCCTTTTTTGTAAATTTTTGTCAAAATATTCCATTTCTCTTCTACTGTTGTTTCTTCTTTGTATATTTCTTCCCAGTTTTCCTTTTGAAAGAATTCTCTTATTTTATCAAAGTTTGTTTTTTCATACATCATTCTTCCTTTTCTATATTGTTCATTTCTTTTCATATATTTTTCTTCATTAAGTTCCAGTTCAATCAATATGTGGTCACTTTTACTTATTGGTGTTTTATATTCAATTTTGTCCACTATTCTAGGTTCAGATGTAATTATTAGGTCTAGTCTCGATGGCTCTTCTTCATTTCTATACCTAGTGTTCTCCTGTATCCATTGTGTCATTGTATGGTCAGTAACCATCTCAAGTAGAGCGTTTCCCCATGAGCCGTCTCCACCCTTTACTGTCATTTCTTCCCAGCAGATTTCTTTGCAATTAAAGTCGCCCATCATAACTATTCTTCCTCCCTCTTCCATTATTTTAGTTAATGCTATCTTTGTGTCCTCTAACATACTTTTATGTTCACTCTCTTCCCATGAGGCTGTTTTCGGGGGCACATAATTTATCACAAACTTTCTGCTCTTCTTATCTCTGTCTTCTACTTCCATCATTATCATCTCTACTGTATTCTTTCCATATGTGACACCTTTCACGTTTATATCCTTCTTAGTCAGGAACATAACTCCACCCCCTTCTTTTTTCACTCTGTTTCTAATCCAATAATTACATGTATCATGTCCTACACTGTTGGGTGGTAGTGGACCTTTTAATTTTGTTTCTACAATTCCCATTATGTCTGGTTCTTTTTCTTTCAAATAATCATTGAGTTCATTCAATCCTGTTATTAATCCATCTATATTTGTGTAAGACACTCTTAGTTTTCTGCCACTTCCATTGTGTTCTCCGTTTCCCTTTTGTTTTTCTCTTGTATGTCGACGTTCTTTAGTTTCATATTCACTACTCTCCAATAGAATCTCTCTTTTTCTGACTCCGTTCTTTCCTCGTTTTTTTGCCTTAGCTTCATGTCTTTTCAGTTTTTCTTCCTCTCTTTCCTCTTTATTCATTTCTCTTTTTATCCATACCTTTTTATATTGATCATTTGTTGCTAGTTTCCCTGTCTTGGATAGAATTTTCTCTGCTGTTGTTTGTGACCTGAATTTAATCTTAATTGGTCTGGTCTTGTCTGTACTATATTTCCCGAGCCTGAATTTCTCTTCGATTTGTTTCATTATTTCTGGTTCATCTTCCTGAACTAATTCTAGTAAATTTCTTACTTTTTCATTTTCCTCTTTGATTCTTGTGGTTCTATCTGGGTTATGTTTCTCTTCCATGCCTAATATAATTATACATTTCTTTTTGTCTGCTAAGTCTCTTACTATATTCTCCTTCTGTCTCATCACTTTAATAACTGAGTCTTCAGTTTGTTCATTCATTTGCTGTCTGATTATGTCAGTGAATACATCCTTGCTATTCTTCTTGAGTTATTTTCCAATTTTTAGCTTCTAGCTAGTTTCTCTCTGTTCTCCTTATTATTCTCCTTTAAGACTTTATTCTCCTCTTTTACATTTCCTAACTGTCTTTTTAATTCTTCAATTTCCTTAGTTAAGTTTTTGTTTGCCTTCTCTAGTTCTTCCAATTTTTCAACTCTCTGCACAATGTTGTCAACGTGACCGAACTTAAATTCCCAGTGCTCGATCATCTTATCGAGTTTCTCTTCTAGTCTTGTTAATCGGGGGGGGGGGTTGTGTCCCCCCCACCCTCTTTAAATCCCTGGAAAATATTCTCATCACTTTCTACTGTATTGCTCTTATCTATACTTCTAATCTTTACATTTTTGTTAGACATTTCATCATCGCTAAATTGGTCCGGCCCTCGTTTGTTTAGATTTCGCTTGCCTACCTGGGCCAAGTCTACTCCCTCCTCATTTCCTTCCATTTCCCTCAGTAATCCCTCCCCTTCTCCTTTTTCCTTACTTTCCCTACACCACGAGCAATTTCCCCCCCCCACCCTGTAAAAACAATAGGTACTTCCTTTGCTTTGGGATCCACGAATTTCACTTTTTCTTCAGAACGTCGTCTATGCCGTCCGTTCGTTGAAGTGTGTGTGTGTGTGTGTATATATATATACACACACATACTGTGTATATAAAAAACTAAAACCACAGTTGGAGCAGAGGAAAAATCTGGAGATAGTGAGTCTATATATTTTGACTATAAACTACAGTCTTCTTCAGTAGTACAGAAACAGAGGAGGCTGCATATAGCACTCTCTTACAAAAGGAGGGACAGATCATTGCTGTAGTTTATCTAAATCTTCTTGAATATATAATTGATTAAAGTGATCATTTGCCATTCTGCACAGTTTTGTATCATCAGCAAATTTGAAGATGATAGATGTCAGTCTGTGGTCTATCATTTATATATACTATGAATAGAAGTGGTCCAAAGATGGAACCCTGAAGAACTCCACTGGTAACATTTTTTCATCTAGAAATCTTGCCATTTAGAACAACTCTCAGTTTACGATCATTTAATCAGTTACCAATCCTACTTAATAGGCTACCACTTATTCCATGTGAAGCTAACTACTCATAAAACTAGGTCTTGGACCCCTTTATGTGTTAATCATGGGCAAACAAGTATCCCAGCCTTCAACCTCCCAGAATTTGGAATGACAACTTTTATGTCATATTGTGTCTTGTCCACCCTCTGCTTTCTTTGTTTCAGGGATAGTAAGCAGTAACATTATTCCTCTGTTTATATCTTAGTGCATTGTCCTTTTCTATTACAGTGTTTTGCAGTAGTGTTTAGTACTTGTCAATAATTTCTTGTTTTTATTGTGTGATGTTTACTATATTACCATTAATTTTATAAAGAGATTTTGTTCAAGTATATTTGCATATTTATAATTATTTATATATTTCAAATATATTTGACTATTACTGATCAGCTTTAAAATTTCAGAAATTACTGAAGATGTTTGTACCCTTCCTAAGTCTGAAGGTGACTGTGAAGAACATGAAGAGCGCTGGTATTTTGATATTTTTGATGCCCATTGTAAGTCCTTCATCTATGGTGGATGTGGAGGAAATAGGAACAACTTCAAGGATGTTGAGGGTTGTCAGATGTCTTGTGAAAATAAAAAAGACATTCATACCGAAGAGGAGTTCAAGAAAGGTTTGTTATAAAATATGGTTTCAGTACAATATGCTTTGATAAAGAATAGCACTAGCAGATTTCAGCTGTAATGTTTAATATATGAAAGAACAAACTATGGGGAACATTGTATATTCTAAAGAATCTATGCTCTACAGTCAATCTCAAATTCAGTGGAATTATATGAGGGATGAGTTTCTGCTGTTTGACATAAAAGGAAAAGTAGTCTGGAAAAATAATGATACATACATATACCAAAAGCTTTTCCCCCCTTATACAGGAGATAGCCAAAAAATGAATTTAAAAATAGTTAAGATAAAATGAGATATGAAGACGGGACCCCACGAGCATAGCTCCCCTTCCCGTAAAATACAACTAGGTAAAACTAGGTAAATACACACACACACACAGTTTTTGTGTATGTATGATAAAACTAAGAGTACTATACCTTTCAGAATTTTGTTTCCTGGATCCACTTCGAGGGACATGCATCGATAATCAAGCATATTTCTACTATGACAGCACTGATGGTGTGTGCCGTCAGTTCATTTATAGTGGCTGTGAGGGCAACAGAAATCGCTTCAGATCAAGTCAGGAGTGTGAAAATAAGTGTGCTGATGCACAAGGTTTGTAATGCATATTTAGTTTCCATTCATAAAGTAGGACATCTTTATTATGTTTTATGTTGGAGTTACAAAGGATTACAACAGGAGACCTTTTAGTCCATAACTCTGCCGGATGCAAACAATTAAACAAATAATATAACCTGTAACCTGTAGTGCAGCAGTGCTCTGATTCATGAAATGTGGGAAATCAAGATTTCAAAGGAGGAAATAAAAAACAAAAAAGATATAAAACAGATGGCTGGGCTGTGGGCATTTGGACTTCAAAGATATCTGATACAGTGATTTTAAGAGCCAAATGTAAAAACTAAAAAATAAGGAGGGCATGAAAGATACAAAGGATTACAAAAGCAGAGCATGCCAACAGGAGACTCTTTGGTGCATAACTAGGTCAGATGCAAAAAAAATAAAATAATGATAAAAAATGAATAAATAAAATAAAATAAAAATATATAATAATGTAAATAATGATAAATAAAATAGAATAAATAGAATAAATGGATTGAAGACATGATCAGAAGACAGATAAGAACAATAATTTTATGAGAGCACTGAAAAGTGGAGTGGGCAAGTGGAGTAATACATGTATTAGTGCTGACACCAGTCATGTTCTTACATACATATACCAAGGCTTTTTCCCCCTTACAAGGGAGTTAGCCAAAAAAAAAAAAGGCATAAAATCATTCCCACCCATTCCATCCCTCCACCCTCCCTCCCATCTTAGCACCCCTGTCTTCTGTCCTCTCCCATCCTTCCTCAACAGACATTCCCCTCTTCCCCAAAGCCCCCTTCACTCCATCCATCCATCTCATCCTAGGATGTCCCCTCATGTTCACTTACTCCACATCTGCCTTCCATACCTCTTTTACTATTCATGTTCTTGATCTACATAAATGATGTTGGTTAAAAGATTTTAAAATTATTGCCACGAGTTTCATTACATGGAAATCCGTAGTTCCACAGTGGTTGGCAATGATCCCTGGGCTCTCCCATAGACCTCTTTGAAAAAAAAATTTGGATTGTCATCTATATTGTATTAAGAGTGGGACTGTTTCTCTGGATCGTTTCTGTGGCCAGAAGTACCGTATTTTCCGGCGTATAGTGCGCGACTTTTTTCCGTTGGAAGGGCCTAAAAATGGGGGGTTACGCGTTATCCGGTGGTGCGCATTATCTACGGCCTATGATAAAAATTCTGCGCCTGTGTGTGTAATTTTTTTCACAACAACGTGACGATGTTTGCCATCACAAAGTCGGGAGGCACACTTCTCCGTGACGTTCCGTGAGAACAAGAAGAACAGCCATGGTGACATGAAAGAATACGCCAGCATGGGCTACCGTATATAAATATTTGGTATAGGGTATCTATCGAATCTTATTTTTCATGTTTAAATAGGCCTAAACACCATGAAACATGATCAATATTCATGATATTTGCCCATGTTCACAGCATCTTAGTTTGAATTTTTATGTTGGCTTTGTTGCTTCACTTTAGGTATGGTACAAATTCCATTGCGGCCGTTCATAAACTCGTGTCAAACACCTGACTACAACACCCTCTTTCGGGAGTTATATTAACTAAACGTCACCTCGATGAGAGACTGTCCTATTTCACCACTGTCATTGCAGGTTCAAAGCTAAAACAAAACAGTCTGTAGTTTCAGTATTGAATAAAAAATGGTAAAGACGAATTACAGGTACTCCTCGTTTAACGACCTACACGGTTAGCGATGACGCGGAGTTACGACGGGCTTTATGACAGACGTTTAACGTAAATCTCCCGAAGTTACGACGTCGTGTACGATAATTAAGTTGGCTGAGGCAAATTTGTATGATGTTATAATTGAACTTGTACGGTGGATATTAGCTGTGAGGTAAAGTGTTCTGAAGCTTAGGTCTACATTACCATCCTGCAAGCTGCAAAAACTACCTGGGGTACAGTACCGGTAGTGGTAAATTTTTAGTTTCGACTATGGGCGCAATATACCAATAGAAAATTAATTATTAATTTTGTGAATTATAATGTATCAAAGTAATATGCAATTTTGTGAGCGGAAAAAAAAAAAAAAGGTGCTAAAACAAATTTCGTAAGTAACGAAGTCAGTCATGTCGGACGAATGGTACACCATGTTTGTTATGATAGATGCCGATGTCGAAGAAATAAAAGGATGATGAATTCGTCTAACCTAAACTAAACTAACCTGACCTGTGTTTGATAAATCATTACCTGCAAATTAAATGTCATCCGGCTCGTCCTCGTTGTCGCAGATGACAAGATGGCATCCCAATCCTATGCTACCGACTTCGTTCATTAGCATATTTTCTTGTAGCATGGTATTTTTTACTTTCATTTCCGCCCACAAAATTGCATATTACGTTGATACATTTTAATTTACAAAATTAATAATTAATTTTCTATTGCTATATTGCGCCCATGGTCGAAACTAAAAAAATACCCCGGTATTCAATATGGAATGTCAGCATACGCGGATTTGGTCATATACAGTAATTTCAGGAACCTAACCACCGTAAATAAACAGTAAATAAAGCTTTAATGTACTGTATAAAAGAGGGAAAATACACGAAAATAAAGATACATGTATTGCTGGACATTGTACATACAGTACATGTACATATATGTATACACTTTCGCTTAACGACCAATTCGGTTAACGACGGCGCGCTGGTCCCAATTGTCGTCGTTAAACGTGGAGTGGTTGTATTTCCTCAAGATATAAAATGAACATTTTCTGTAAAAATCCCGAAATTTTTCTGTATATTTTACTTTCAATAAACTTTTTTTAGATCATATTTCCTACAAACTATTTAAGCTACAAAGTAATAAGGGACCAACGCACAACATGAGTCATATACCGGTACATGTAGTTCTGACTTTTTCTTAGTTGTGTCCTGATTGATGCCTAAACTGACACTTAATTTAGTGACAAATCAACAGATTTCCCAGCGGTGGCTCTAGCCAATGAAAAATACTTCTCCATGTAATCTTGTTCACATGATATAAATACCGAGGTAAAACTGCGTTATAGACAAATGCGATCAGGCATGCACATTATATGTCGGTGCGCGCTATCTGTGTACTGAGATAACGAAGTGCATGGGTGCGCATTTTAAGCCGGAAAATACGGTAGTAGGAGGGTCGGTCATCACTTGTCAGCTCCTCTTGTGTGAAAAATGGAAGAGAAAGAGCTGGAGTTGATAGGGACATTGGCCCCAATCCAGAGACAGAGTGCCAACCCTTGGGGCTGCACCTTTAGATGGAAGTGAGGGGACTGGCACACAGCAGAGGGATGACTCTAATATCTGTCTCACAGGACCAACATAAGCAAGTACCCATCATTGGCCCCCAATGTTGGGTATAGCATATACAGCTAAATAAGCAAGTTTGTAGTGACAATATATATATATATATATATATATATATATATATATATATATATATATATATATATATATATATATGCAAAGTAGACCACTTGGAAAAAGAAACTAACGAAGCAGAGCGCTTTCGTATATTACATCTTCAGTGCAACAAGTACATAGTGATAGGAATACATAGACAATATATATGTATCATGTATATATTGTCTATGTATTCCTATCACTATGTACTTGTTGCACTGAAAATGTAATATACGAAAGCGCTCTGCTTCGTTAGTTTTTTTTTCCAAGTGGTCTACTTTGCAAAAGTGAACACACGTACCCGTGTTCTTATTAGCATATATATATATATATATAGATACATATGTCAAAAGCAGAGCCCTTACATGCCTAAGTGCTGCCCCCTGGGCAAAATGCCACCCCAGGGCAAAGTACCACCCCAGGGCAAAGTTCTCAATGATGTCTCCCCCTTCCCCCATCACCACTTCCCATCTCCACCATTCCTTACTGCCTATTATAGCTATTGGCTTGCAAAATAATTAAACATATTTTAAAAATGTTATTTAATGTCCCTATTGCAGAAAGGATAAGGGAAAAATATTTCATATTCTGTTGATTCTAATGCAAAATTTGTATATTACAGTAAAATATTCAGGGCTCCTTTGACCTTTTTTTTATTATAATTATTTTGTCAGCCTTGTGGGCGGCATGTCCAGACTAGAATTGCCACCCCCTAAATGTGCCACCCCAGGGCATATACCCCCTTGCCCCCCCCCACCATGTGAGGGCCCTGACCAAAAGACCCTTTCACCCTTACAAGTACAGCAACCAAGTCAAAACATCCTTCACCCATCCCACATCTACACAAAACCCAGTTGCTTCTTCTTCAGGATGAAAGGTCATCCATGTTCCCTGTCCACCAATTGGGTCAGAGGCAGTCCAGCAAGACCACCTCCACTGCAGAGCCCAACAGCCCAAGGTGGTTTAACCCCACCATTTCATTACATGATGATCCTCCCCTCTCATCTACATGGGAATAAACAGAGTAGAAGAAATCTCTTCAGGCCCCATCAGTTCCTTATCCATTCGCAATCACTCTTCACCCACCCCTGTCTCTTGTCCACTCCCTTCACTGCTTGACACATTTCTCTTACACCCAGTCTCAGTCTTACCTTCAAGTTTACCCCCTCTACCTCTGCCTTCTACACCCTTTTTGCGTGTCTTTCTGCACTCATTTTTTTCCATATGCCAAAACCATCCCAGTGTTCTTTGATCAACCGGTTCTCTTTCCAACCTTGCTTTCTGCCTCACATTCTCATTTTTAACTTTGTCCATCATTGTAACCCCCACCATACCTAAAACACATTTAGTCTTTTCCTTTCTGTCTCCTTTTAATTCCACATCTTTGCTCTATACAATGTCATGGGAACAATTACACCCTTTGTACAATCTACTCTTTACCTGTCAACCCTAATGTATGCTTTCTTCAAATCCATAAAAGCTCAAAAGATATCTTTACCTTTTACTAAAAAAATTCTCACATATCTGCCAACTACAAAATTTTTATCTACTCACCCTCTTTCTTTCCTAAACCCACACTATTCTCCCCCCAATTACTCCTTATGTTCCTCTCTTAATCTTCTCAAATAAAACCATCCCATATGCCTTACCAACCCCATTAATCAGACTGATCCCTCTAAAGCTAGGTACTACATTCATATTGTCCCCTTTCACCTTGTATAGTGGAAATATACAGGCACTCCACTCCTCTGGCACACATTAAACTATCTCAGCAACCACTCCACTATAACTGTTCCTCCCTTCATCAAATACTCCATGTGACACCCACCTAATCCAGGTATCTTACCAGCTTTCACCACTTTCAATGCTCGTGTGAGGGTTGAGAATGGAGAGAGTGAGTAGTGTTAGGTGAAGGTAAAGCTGTATCAGGGTTGTGTAATGTTACCATTGTTGTTTAACATGTACATGGATGGAGTGGTGAGGGTGGTAAACATGAAGGTGTTAGGCAGGGAATTTGGATTGGTGAGTGAGTGTAGAAGGAAGTAGGAAGTGAGCTAGTTGTTATTTGTAGATGACACTGTGCTTGTGGTTGAGTCATAGAATAAACCAAAACAGTCAGTGGCAGAATTTAGGAGGTTATGAGAGAGAAGAAAGCTAAAAGGGAGTGGTTCTGCCTATGACACTTTATGGAACAGTCTTGGAATTTGAAGGAGACAGAAAGGAAGGGCATAAATGTGTTTGAGACAGTGTTGAAGAAGTATAATAGAAGTTACAATCATGGATAAAGTGAGATGTGTAGAGGGGAAGCAGAGATTAGGGGTGGGAAAAGAGCTAGGTTGATCAACGAATGTAAAGATGATTTGGGCATATGAAAAGAATGAGTGAAGAAAGACTAGCAAACAGAGGTGGATGGATGGGGTGAAGGGGGCACTGATTGTAAGAGGAATGTGTGTCAAGCAAAGAAAAGGTAAAAAAAATAGGAATGAATGGGGCATGGATGTAAATGGATGAGGAAATGATGTGGCTTGATGAGATGTTCTTGATGATGACATGGTTTAACGTCACAAACTCCCCCCTATCAGAAGGCTAGAACAGTGCCCCTCACAGAGGACTTTGTAGCATGGAATTTAATGAACCATGCCCTTGGTTCAACTTCGCCGGTGGCAGGGTCCGAACCACCATCCCCTTGACCATCGCTGCAAGTAACAACACCCTAACCCACTCAGCCAGCGAGCTTCCTTGATGAGATGTTCTTATCTGCTCAATAAATTTCTCAGGTGGATTAGGGTAGGGAGGTTGTCATTTAATGAAGTAGTGGGGGTAAACCAACTCTGGCTGCTGAACCCTACTCTGGAAGTGCTGTCTCACTGTATTGCTTCTTAGTAGTGTGGTGGGGGACAAGTATGGCCTTTCATTCATGGGTTATTAAGATGGGAAGGACAATGAAAGATTTTGGACGACTTTCAGGGGGATGAATGCGTATATATATTTACACTTTAATTTTAATTCATTATATAAAGCTGAATAGAAGTTTATCATATATTCTCTCAGTCTTCAGTCTTTATACACATGTAAAAATATAAAGTTGTACATGTTTTATCTTGTAATGGTGTCTTTAAGAATGTTTGATAACAAAATATTTTATTATGACAGATGTTTGTGAGTTGCCACGAGTAGTGGGCCCATGCGATGGATCATTTTTGCAGTACTACTATGATCCAAATATTGATGACTGCTTTGAATTTGACTTTGGAGGTTGTCAAGGAAACAAAAACAAGTAAGTTGGCTTTCCATTAATGACTAATGTTAGTGGAATTAATTGATTGCAGCCTGTCATATTACTGCAGACAGCTCCTACTTCAGTGGGTAACTTAATGGGAGATCACAGGGCTGATAGTGTGTTTTCTACTGTTACACATGTATTGCCCTCCTTCAGAATAAATACAGAGAAGGTTTAACGTGAGGGTAGTGTGCATGTAGTTGGAAGTATTGGACTAGCTTGAGTCTGTGTAGGTATACTGCTTAGTCATAAGGAACAAAATCATATTGGTAAACAGTAGTCAAAGATATCTCTGCCAATATCTTCTTTTTCAATTTCTTCTGCAAATGGTGGGATGAGCAGGTTAGTGTAGTGGTGGCAGAAAAAGAAGTACGTATATGAGGTACAAAGAGGGTGAGAGCAAAATGCAAGGTGCAGGAAGCCAAGAGGAGAGCAGATGTCTTCTTTGACTGAAAGACATCATTCTTGCATCTAAAAGCCCTTTCACCTCATTTTACCACTGATAAACCTAAATAACAGTTTCTGTTCTTCCTTGCATTCACAATACCATTTTCAAAGTTCTTTTCTAGCATTCTTTGAATTTTTATATGATCATTTCTAGCTTAATGAATCAATTGTTGCCCCAAGTTTCACTAAGTGGAAAACCCACATCCCCACAGCAGCTGGCAAAGGTGCTTGGAACCTTCCACAAATCTCTCTGGGAAGAAACTTTGGACTACTCTCTATGTTGTACCAGTGTATTTATCTAGTTGTATTTACCTAGTTGTATCTTATGGGAAGGGGAATTATGCTCGTGGTGTCCCATCTTTGTATCTCACTGTGTCTAGTTTGCTCTTAAATTCGTGTATAGTTTTTGCACACACTATTGTTTCATCCAGTTTGTTCCAAACATCCACCACCCTGTGTGAATTTTTTTTTTTTTTTCTTTTATCATCATCTCTTCTATAACTGTCCTTTTTGAGTTTCTTTTCATGTCTCGTCATATTTCTCATATCCCAATTTAAGTCTTCTCTGTCAAGGACTTCCATGCCTTTCATGTGGGACTTTATATGTCACTGGCTTAAAGTGGTAGGGAGAAAAGAGCAGTTACTGGTTGCAGGGCCCTCACCTGGGGGGTGGGGGGGGCCTATGCCCCAGGGCGGCACATTTAGGGGGGCAGCAATTCTAGTCTGGACATGCTGCCCACAAAGCCAACAAAATGATTATGATAAAAAAAAAGTCAAAGGAGCCCTGAGTATTTTACCGTAATATATGAATTTTGCATTAGAATAAACAAAATTTGGAATATTTTCCTTTTTGCACAAAATTCTTTATGAGCTGATGTCAGATTTTTATAATTATTCATTTGTTTATATCTTTCTTATTTATCTAATTATATATTTTGTGTTCTGAATGCCTCAGTTTAGCAACCACTGTAATATTATGGTATCATGTACCCCAATAATGCCACGAAACAATTCAGTCTTATTTTCCATTGAAGTTAGATTGCAGTATGTGTGATTGCAGTAGAAAAATGTGTTGTGAAGTGATGAAGCCACTTTTACTGTACTGGAAACCGTCTTGACAAAGTGTACCGTCATCTTAGCAGTGATTCTTTGGACCCAAAATTCACACACAGCACTGTAAAACATCTTGATTCACTGATGGTTTGGGATGCTTTTGGCTACCATTGTGTTGGATCATTAGTGATATTATTAAAAATATAACTGTGAATGCAGACCGATATTTTTAGCTACTCATTTGGAGGACTATTTTATTCAGTGCAAAACAGATGTCTTCATGTAGGATGGTGCACCATGCCACACTGCTAAGCTCATTAAAGAACGGTTTGCATTCTGTGATGTGGAGTATATAAAAGATTGGCCAGGTAATTCACCTGATTTAAACCCAATTGAGAACCTCTGAGTCCACTGCTGAACAAAGGCCTACTTTGTAGCGTTCCATGATTTACACAACCACATCAACCTTCTGAAAATCTCTTCCAAACAAGCTGTAAATAATTTGGATGAAATAGTATCGCCTTGGCGTACTCCTTTCTTGATCTTGACCTTTTCTGTATCTTTATGTAGTCGAATTATAGCGGTACCTTTTGTATAAATCTTTTCTAAAATCCTTACAATCTGTTCGTTTGTACCCTGCTTCCGTAATGAGTTTAGTATTGCTATTTGTTCTATGGAGTCAAAGGCCTTCTTGTAATCTACAAAAGTTAAACAGAGAGGTATATTGTAT
This sequence comes from Oratosquilla oratoria, assembly GCF_046742065.1. Taxonomy (NCBI): domain Eukaryota; kingdom Metazoa; phylum Arthropoda; class Malacostraca; order Stomatopoda; family Squillidae; genus Oratosquilla; species Oratosquilla oratoria. The sequence continues at coordinate 2,287,574 of NC_134814.1, forward strand.
TCTGTTGTTTTCTCAATTAGTTGGTTTATCTCCTGAAAATGGTCTAGAGTCAAATATCCACTCCTAAAACCTGCCTATTCTTTCGGTTGGTTTCCATCTAAAATTTACTTAATCTATTCATAAGGATCTTGGAGAATACTTTATATATTTTTGATAGCAAGCTAGTCAGTCATTAGATACTAAGGTTCTTTTGCTCTCCTTTTTTATGAAGAAAAATCATTATATTATTGCACCACAATTCAGGAACGCTTTCTTGACTAACCACTGGGTGTACAACTGAGCCAACCTAATATATATATATATATATATATATATATATATATATATATATATATACCATGTATATATATATATATATATATATATATATATATATATATATATAATATATATATATATATATATATATATATATATATATATTTACACTACTAACATTACAAATGAAATAGTATGCGCAAAAACCATTCATGAGTTTAAAAACAAACTAGACACTGCAAGATACAAAGGCGGGACAACACGAGCATAGCTCCCCTTCCCGCAAAATACAACTAGGTAAATACAACTAGGTAAATGTAAGGGAGTGTGATAAATGTACATTGGATAAACAGGCATAATATTGAGTGTGAATGTAAACCAAAATAAATATAGTATCAGAACGGGATTGGGATGATAGAAATATTTTAGAAGTAATAAATTGCCTGCGACAACACCAAGACAATTGTGTCTTCCAGTTTGGTTTTAGAAAGACATGTTATTGAATTTTCTTATATTAAGAAACACTTTGACCACAGTATGAATGCTCACTTGTGGTTGAACAAGTTTATCATTAATGGAATTGTAAATAGTTCAGCAAGTCACAGAGAACCTGGGACAGCCTAGGTAATCTAATTCCACATGAGTGAGGTCAGCCTTGTGGGCGGCATGTCCAGACTAAAATTGCCACCCCCCTAAATGTGCCGCCCAGGGCATATGCCCCCCCATGTGAGAGCCTTGTCAGGTACCTGTCATTGGCCCCTCAGTTATGTTAACATGCGAAGATAGTCTAGGCACAAATCTTACGCAGTATGAATTATTTTGTCTTTATTTTTCATATAAAGGGACTTGCCTGTTCCCTATGGGGGGAAAATAATTAACATTTCTTTCTTTAACAGGTTCGATAGTCTTTATTCATGTCGTCAAAGATGTCAGAAAAATCGTGACGGACCAGGGACAGCACCTGAGTTTGAGGAAAAGTTCCCAGATGTGGAGATTGGAGGTATACATACAGGTGAGTTTTGATTCTAGTTTTGAAAGTACCTGTATTCCAATTTCATCATAAAGATTATTGCCTTGAGTTTAAATGATTAAACAGTAGTTCTGAGAACTACAACCATAGAAGATAGAAAGATCTTCAAGGAGAATGCATCCCCATTAAACAAAGGTATATGTGAAGTTGAAAATCAAGAAATGTCATGTACACATTTACAGAAAATTATACAGTAAAGGAACACTATGATTCTGGCAGGTAATTTTTATTAAAAGGACTGAATCAGAGTGAAAAGCTAGTGAAGGTAAAAACTCATGATGTAATACTCTGCTTAGTACACCCATCCCTTGATTTAATTAACAAAATTGGGAAGGGGGGACTTCAGTCCTTTAAATACAACAAATTCAACATATTTACTGTATGTTAATATCAGAGGGGGTGGCAGTTCGAACCCTGCCACCGGCAAAGTTGAGCCAAGGGTATGATCCCTTAAATTCCACACTACAAGTCCTCTGTGAGGGGGCACTGTCCTAGCTAGCCCTCCAATAGGGGGAGTTTGTGATGTTAAACCAGATCATCATCATTATCAATATCAGACTTACCAAGGATCATGAAGATGGTTTCTTCATTATCTCTACAAATAGAAACCTCTTCTAAGAGCGATATATATTTATTTTACCATTTTCATTTCAGATGTAGAACCCACATTGCCAGAAGCTTGTCTTCTCTCTGTTGATGAAGGGCTGTGCCGTGCTGCCCTTCCTCACTGGTATTATGATGCTAATACTGGACGTTGTATTGGATTTTCTTATGGTGGTTGTGGAGGAAATGCCAACCGATTCCAGTCAGTGGAATTATGTGAACGTCAGTGTGGAGCATTCCGAGACCAAGGTAGGGATATCACCTGTCTAGTTCATATGAATAACTAATCTATATTATAACTAGGTAAATGGTATCTGTACAAGAGGTTAAGTTACCATCCTTTTTTAGTGAATCACACAAGAACACCAGCATCATTGATGTATTGTATTCTAAACCCTTTGTGCAGAAGTAAGGATTATGATAAGCATTTGCATGATGAAATTTCAGTGGGTGTCCATTCCACTTTTGGCATTTCCTTGTGCACTCTTACGTAGGATAGCACTTCAGGGTACACTACCCACTATCAAACTATTAGATGCGTATATTGCATTGAAAGAGATGTCCAAGATGTGCCCCATCCTTACACATATGAGATTGTTAAAACACAGCAAAGGAAACATGGACTGGGAGTGAAGCATTTATGCCTGACGTTTCAACTAATAACTTTTTCAAAGTCAGTAGATGAAATGTCAGGAATAAATGCTTCATTCCCAGTCCATGTTTCCTTTGCCATGTTTAAGCAACTTGTTCACATGAATATTAATTTTCATATATGAGATTCTCATTGGTTTAATTTACTGGCTCTATGAGTTAATCTAAAGAGTTTGAAAAGGCAATGGCAACATCTCCCAGGGGTTTTCTCTCAGTGTGATTCAACCCAGTAATGATGTAACCCTCCAAAACTGGTCTTACTTGAACTTGATTGTTGCACTTTAGAGAAGGTCACCACTCCTTTCTAAGAACACCTCTGTTCAGTAAATATCACCTCATCACCCCTAGAAAGGGAAAAGATACTTCAGATGCCAACTGTTAGAGCCTGCAAGAGGTTCCCCTTTATTACCAGATTCCTCCAGTCATGGGAAATAAGTTGATAAATTGGCACCATCCCTCTGTGGCTATTCCTCAGTAGTCTTAATAGTTGTTGAAGAGTTGGCAGTGATTGCAGGCTGTCACTATATGTGATTTTTTTTTTCTGTATCGTAATTTAGTTCAATTCATACATAGATGGGATGGTGCGAGAGGTAAATGCAAGGGTAATGAGCTATGGATTGGAAATGGTTAAAGGAAATGAGAAAAATGGGAGCTAAGCCAGTTGTTGTTTGCTGATGACACTGCACTTGTAGCAGGATCAGAGGAGGGATTAAGGAAGTTACTAATAGAGTTTGGGAAGGTGTGGTGCAAAAGAAGGAAGTTGAAGATAAATGCGGATAGAAGTAAGGTGATGAGATGTACAAGGGGAGAGAATGGCAGCAAATTGGAAGTGAGTATTAAAGGAGAGAAACTAGAAGAAGTAGATAGCTTTAGATACTTGGGACAAATGTGATGGGAAAGGGAGGAGTGGAGGTGGAGGTAGAATGTAGACTGAGAGATTAAAAAGTGCAACGAGAAATAGGCATTTGGGAATGGATGCTAAGAGGAGATTGTATTTACCTAATTGTAGTATACAGGAAAGGAGCAATGCTCATTGGGTCCTGTCTCCTATTCTCTAATTTTCTAACATACCTAGACTCAAATTCATGTAAGGTTCCAACTTAATACATATTTTTGATTTCCAACTATCATATTTAGATTTGAATTCATGAATTATTTGAGCTTGGGCTATATCACCTTCTATGCTATTCCACATATTTATACATATGTATGTAACTTAGTTTATTTTTGTGCTTTAAATTACCAATTATTATGTCTACAGAAAAGTGAAAATGTAGACAATATAGTATAGAATATTTTAAGCTTTGATTTCTCACCTCTAAAAATTCACAACAACCAATGAGTTTTATTTGTTAGAAAGTATTTTTTAATGAAGTCATGGAGCCATCAAAATTTATTTTGCAACATTAGATCATTTTATTATACCTGGCAATCAGAATCTTATTTGATGGGGATGAGGGAGGGATGCACTGACAAAAACTTTTGTGTCAAAGGGGAAGCTAGTCCAAAAAAGTTCGGAAATGCTGGTCTGGTGGTCTGGTGTATTGTGTTGCTTAATACCTGCATTAGTCCACTTTGTATTAATTCAACTCATGACTCTTTCTGCTACTGCATGAAAGTAGCCTTCCTTAGCCCAAGTAAAACAAGATCATCTCCTTTTCATTGTAGAGGCAGAAAACACACCAAAATTTAATCTACCCCATCTCAGAGATAGTGTTGATGCACAGCCATTAATAGCTATTCTATACAAGTATACATATTCGTACTCTAATAGCAAGGATAAAAAACAGAGTAAATACAGTAGTCTCAATTGACACTTCTCTCTCAGATGTCTGCAGTGAACCAGTGAGTGCCGGACCCTGCAACGAGTCATTCCGCAAATACTTCTTTGATCCCTATGACAGGAAATGCAAACTTTTCAACTATGGAGGTTGTGGGGGAAATGGGAATAGATTCTCCAGTGTTCAGGAGTGTGAATTTGAGTGTATTTACCATGACACTCTATTACCACACGGCAATGATACTGCTGATTCAAATATTGGTAAGTACTGTATATATCTAGTATATCATTATATGTTGACTCCCAAATGAATATAATCAATTTGATCAATTTACCTAGTTGTATTATATGGGAAGGGAGCTATGCTCGTAGTGACCTTTCTTTGTATCTTTCAGCATCAAGTTTGTTCTTAAATTCTTGAATAGTATTTGCACACTTTGTTGCCTAATCTAATTTGTTCCAGGTATCCATATCTCTGTGTGGGAAGCTATTCTTTTTCAAATCTCTTCTATAATTATCCTTTTTGAGTTTCTTTTCATGTCCTCTTGTTTTTCTAGCAAATGCATATGCACATTTATACCTTCCTTATACCACTCTCAGCACTGTCATATTCAATCTCTCATCATGACCATTTGATCAATCCTACATATCTTCAATCTCAAGTATCATGTTTCCATGTAGATCTCTGAATTACTTTCTTCTTGAAACACATGCCATCAATAACTGCACCATTTGCAATACAGATCAATTACACAATTTTTTATCACTCCAGGCATCCCAAAACTACCTGCTACTTAATAAATACACTCATTACTTACTCTTGCTTTCATATCCTCCAATACCAATTTCAAATAATTCAGCACACTCAATTAGTTCCAACCAAAATGCTTCCTTTCCTCTTTCTTTGTGCTTGTAATGCATGTGTATTCATAATCACCAATTTTGCACTAGGCATTCTCACCTTCACATGTATCATGTCCTTATTTTGTTGTATTTATAGGTGATAGACTAATATTTATCTGACCCAGTTTCATAACTTAATTTTTTCTATAATTCCCCATTCCTTAGCATCAACAAGACATTTCCTTATGACTTGTACTTAACATTGTTAACTTTACATAAGTTTTGTCTTGAAAGTAGAAAGTAAGCTTGCTCTTATAATATTCCCTTCAGAATGTTAAATTTATGTTTTCTCCAACACACATATATATATATATATATATATATAGATATATATAGATATATATAAAGATATAGATATATATATAGATATATATATATATATATATATATATAGATATATATGCGAATAAATCACAAAAACTCATGATTCACAAAATGGGTAATAAAACCACTTGGAAAATAAAATGAAAGGTGACCGAACATTTTCGTCCATTTAAGACATTTTCAAAGGTGACCTTTGAAAATGTCTTAAATAGATGAAAACATTTGGTCACCTTTCATTTTATTTTCCAAGTGGTTTTATTACACCCACATACATATATATACATATATATATATATATATATATATACATATATATATATATATATATATATACATATATATATATATATATATATATACATATATTTTTATTTTTATTTTTTATTTTCTTTCTTTTTTCGCATATTTTCATTCTCTTACTACTGAATACATATACTGGGGCATGTAAGTGCATGATAATATGCAACCATTCTAAAGACTGTTTTTGAGTGCCCCTACACCAGTGGATCTCAACCATATTCACTCCATTCCCCCCTTCATAAATTCTCAATATTTGTGTAGTTCCCCTTCATTTTCTCCCAAATCCCACCCTATGAAAAAGGTAAAAACAAAGAATATATATATAATAATAATGATACATACATATACCAAGGGCTTTTTCCCCCTTACCAGGGTGGTACCTCATGGCGCAGTGGTTAGAGTTCTCACCTGCCAATATGGCAGGCCACAGTCCCCCTAAATTCTTGTCATGGTTACTCTGAGGGCCATGGCCCCTAGGTTGCGAACCACTGTTGTACCTACACATCATTCCTTTATGTTTGATTTCAAGATCTCTACTCATAAAGGAATTATAGTTTTATACTACTGCTGTCCCTCCTTTATACTTTTCCCTTGAACCTGTTTTTACCACATCCATGACTACCTCTTCCTAATTCTCCTGTGATGGAAAAAAAAATTCTGTCATCGTGTTTTCGTGCATGTCATAAAAGGTGACTAAATTGGACAGAGTAAGAAAACTAGGGATCCTCCATCAAAAAGTCAAACTTAAGAAGATTTGGGATGACTCCAACCTGAACCCTAGTAATTGGGTCATTAAATATGCATGGATGTGGTACAGATAAGAGTAAAATAGAAGAGATTGGTAGTATATCTTTGGAGAGAAAGATGAGTGTTTTATCATTAAGTGAAACTAAGTTGAAAGGAAGGAGTGAGTGAGTTATAGAGTGTGGTAGGGAGGGTGTCAGGAGTGGCAAGAGGGCAGGCTAGGTAGGAGTGGCTTTGCTGGTAATTGATGAGAGAGAAGTTCATGGTGGGGTGAAAGGAGCTGTCTTTGAGGATAATGTGGGTTATAGTGAAACTTGGATGGGAGATGTGGGTTTTTGTGAATGCATATGGTCCTGGTAATGAAGAGGAGAAGGGGGCTTTTTGGACTGATTTAAACTTGTGTGTAGAGTTTTGGGAGGAATTTAAATGTAGTGGTGTTGGTGATCTCAATGCTAGCACAGAAGATGAGCAGATAGATGAAGTAGTTTGGAAGTATGGGGTATTAGACAAAAATCATAGTGGAGAAATGTTAGATATGTTTAGAAAGGGAATTGATGGTAGCAAACATCGTTTAAGGATAGAAACAAGCATAAATATACATGGGAAAGGGTGGTGGAGGGGAGGGTGGTTGAGAGGATATTAATGGTATGTAGTAGTACTCAGAGGGAGGATTGGAAGAGTTTTTGGCGTTAATGCTTTCAGAGTATGGTCAGATCATTATCTGGTAGATGGAAAATTGGAAATGGAAAAGTGGAGGAGGAGGAGGAGGAGGAGAGGGGAGGAACATCCCCATGATAATTGAGTGACTAGGAAAAAGAGAAAGAATATCAGGAAAGGCTGAGAGAGAAGTGTGGGTGGTAGTGAGGGATATAAGAGAAACAGGAATGAGGGAGGAATGGGTATGTTTCAGCGAGGAAACAATAAAGTGTCCAAAGATATCATATGAGATGAGGAGGATAGGAGGAAGCAGATGTGACAAATGGTGATGAACTTAAAGAGATTGAATGAGGGGGTAATTGTACCAATGACACTGTATAAAGCAGACTTGGAATTCAAGGGAGAAAAGAGGAGCCTAAATATGTTTAGGATGGAGTGTATGGGAAGTATGGTGGGGGACTGTGAGAATGGATGGGAAAATAAATCTAGAGGTGAAGCAATGAATAGGGGTGGAAAGAGAGCTGGCAAATGGGGTTGATCAGGGAATACTGGGGTGGTTTGGGCATATGAAGGAAATGGGTGTGGAAAGATTAGCAAAAGAGTGTGGAAAGCTGGAAAATGGATGTGGACCAAGTGAACTTGAGGGAGAAACCAGAGATAGATTGGATGAATAGGGTTAATCCAGTGAGTCTTCCCAGAGAAATCTATGGGGGGGGCCTAAAGAATATAGTTTGTTACTGAAGAACAGTAGCCTTCAAGTCAATAAAACCTGAGGCAGCAATAATTATCATTGTTCTACCGATATTGTAAACATTGCATTTACTTTTTTTTTTATATAAGCCACCTTTCATAAACACATACTTTTATGTTACGTGGCACTGCTGTCTATATCCAATAGCCTATGCACAAATTTTTCTTACTGTGTTAGACATGGATGTTGAATCTAATTTTTCCTGTTAGTGATATGTGAGGAGGAGAAGGATACCGGGCCTTGTAATGATGGTTTCAAGCGTTGGTACTTCAGTCCTGTGCATGCCAAATGCATTCTTTTTGAGTATGGTGGATGTGCAGGCAACCAGAACCGCTTTAAGACATTTAACACATGCATGCAGTTCTGCCAGGCTGCCGTCAACAAGCATCGCCTGAGTAAGTAGATAGCTCACATAGCCTTGGTATACACCTTGCATAATGTAAATTCAAATCTTACCTCAGAATCATTATTAAATCTTTTAAGGAGACAAGAAATCACTTCCCTTTTTATTTCGTATATATATTTTTTTATTGCTACTATTAATTATCAATACCTTTACTTGAACAAAACATTGCTTGTATTTATCATCCCATTCATCATTATTTTCTTTTTTTTATGCACTAGAAAAAAACTAATTTCCCATTTATTTCACACTTAACTTCATAAGTATTTCACAGTTATCATATTTATCAATGATGAGTACCAGCATGTGATAGACCTACAAGATGGACTGCATTGAGAATTCCCTGTTGTCTATTTTTAAATTCCATCAATACTTTCACCTCAGTCTGGAGGTGCAGTCTTGATGAACTGGTATTCAGTCTCCAGAGCAGACACAATTTTTCGTCCTACCAATTTCAACTGTACAGCCAGTGACAAAGAAATAGTTCCACACTAATATAACATAGACTACAATCCAAAGTTTCTTCCCAAGGAAATCTTTGGAAGGCCTGAGGACCATTGCCAGCCCCTGTGGACCAGTGGATTTCTAGTAAGTTAAACTTCAGGCAACAATTATTACTAGTATCAGTACTTGACTGTGATAGTACTTTATTTCTCCCCATCTGTGTGTTTTTTTTTTATCTGCATGAGGGGGCTGAGAGAGGGGTTTGTCCATTAAGTGAAGCAGCCTTGCTGTGGATGTACTGTGTCTTGCTGCATTGCTTCTGACCTAGATAGATGGTACTTGGTGGTTGAAAACTTGAGTGATCCAATTATCTTCTTGTCCTCTCCTTAGGTCTATGTGGGGTACATATCAACTGTGAGAACAAGTACTTATATTTCTTCCCAGTGTCAGAGGTTGACCAATTTGTATAACTAATGTGTGTTTGTTGGATCCATTGTAGTTAGGGGTGAGCAATGCCACTAAGAACCAGTGCAATGCACAGCTCCACAGTAGGGTTGAACAGCTGAAACCAGTTTACCTCCACCACTTTATCATCAGCAACCCCTTACCCATCACCTCATCTATGCTGAAGAATAATAATAATTGTTGCCTAAAGTTTCACTAAGTGGAAAATCCGCAGACCCACAGTAGCTGGAAGGGAATAGTCCTTGGCCCTCTGGGAAGAAGGTTTGGACTACTGTCTGTGTTGTATTAGTGTGGGACTGTTTCTATGGTACTGGCTGAAAGTAGTAAGAGGGGAGCAGTCACCTATTGTAAGCTCTCCATGCATGAAAAGGTGTGTGTGATAATACAGTTGAAGACTTTAGAAATGTTGGGTCCAGTCTGGAGACTTAGTCCCTCAGTGCTGTACCCCCTTTTGAAAGTGAGGGGGTTGAAGTGTTTTGAAAATGGGCAGCTCCACTGTCCCTCTTGCAACGCTACCACAAGCAGTTAACCATCATTGGGGTAGATATGGAGAACCCTCCTTTATGCTGTATCATCCATTCACAAACTCCCTCCTTACATTCCCAATTCTTGCACCCTATTTCCTATTCAACTAACTTACCACATGCATCCAGTAAATATTTACCAACTTTACAATAATTTCAGATATGGAGCAGTGTCCAATAGTAGGTTTGTCATGGTGTATATGTCTAGGATTTTTGTATGTATAGTATGAGGTTTCTGCTGCCACAGACATCTACCTATAGATATATACAATGAATATCTAAATGTCCTTAGGTGTCTTTTTTTTTTTTTTTTCCTCTATCTAACTATTCTGATTTTTATGTTATTCTTTAGATCAACAGGGCTCCACGACAGAAAATTATCCATTCCCCGACTCTCCTAATGAGCCACTAGACTTTTGTTTTGATGCACATCTCGAGTGCCAAACTCTAAAGGTACTTATTATAACTCATTGTATAGAAACACTGGTCAACAAAATGAAACTTGTTTTTTATCCCAAAAATTAAAGTAGGTTAACTTAATGGTGTTTTTTATATTAAAAAAAAAAAAAAAAAAAAAAAAAAAACAGAATTTTTTTATCAGGCATGGTTTTTCTTTGAAATCATAGTTTAATTTTATAGCAACTATATGTCTTTAACTAACACATCAGAATGCTATTACTAATGCATATATACATACATAAATGGGTGGGAGTGGACTTATGCCTTTGATTTTGATTACCTACCTTGTAAGGGGGGAAAAGTCGATGGTATATGTATTTACAACTAGGTAAATACATATCCCATGGACTTTTTCCCCCTTACAAGGTAGGTAACCAAAATCAAAGGCATAAATTCATTTCCACCCATTTCATCCCACATACTCCACTCCCATTCACCACCCCTCCCTCCCTCTTTTCTTGGCTCCTCCTGGATGACGGATCATCCCTGCATCTCGCCCACTGCTCTGGGACAGAAGCAGTTACTATTACTATTACAATTACCTATTACTAATGCACTGACTTTTAAAGCATTTAACATTAGATTTTTGGTTATATATCTTCTGGAATGTTTCTTCTAAATGGCCTCCAGTAATCAGCTGGCATAGAAGGACTCTGCTTTCCTTGGTACCAAATTGCCATGTTCAAATTGTCCTGGTGAAATCTCTCACCATGCTTGTCACTGATTGCATCAAGATTATAGGAACAAGGTCTGAGTGAGAGTCCAAGAAATGGATTTTTGGCCCTGTATTGCACCCTAGGTTTTTGTATTAAGTCAGTAGGTTGTTCAAAATGTCACAGTAATTTTATGATCTGCAATTCCTCCAAAAGTCTTCGCAAATTTTCTTGAATGATACCCATGCAGCTTTTTCAACATCATTAAGCACTTCCTCAGATTTTTAATCTCACATCAGTTCCCTAATCTGTGGTCCTACAAAAATAGTCTCCGTGATTTTTGTATCACTTACTCTGAGAACTCTGTTTCTTAGATATGTGAATCGCTTGCTAGGTTATAAGATGTACAAGAGTAGAGGATGGCAGTGAGTTGAAAGTAAATCTAAAAGGAGAGAGGCTCAACGAAGTGGATAGCTTTAGGTATTGGGGTCACATGTGGTAGGAAAGGGAGGAATGGAGGTGGAGGTAAATTATAGATTGAGAGAAGCAAGTAAATGCCTTGGAGGGTTAAAAAGTGTTATGAGAAATAGGCAACTGGGAATGGATGCAAAAAGGAGATTGCATGAAGGGGTGATTGTGTCAATGGCATTGTATAGGGCAGAGACTTGGAATTGAAGAGAAGCAGAGAGGAAAGGTTTAAATGTATTTACCTAGTTGTATTTTGCAGGAGAAGAGCTATGCTTGTAGGGACCCACAGTTATATCTTTCCACATCCAGTTCTTTCTTAAAGTCATGTATAGTTTTAGCACTCACTGTTTTCTCTTTCAATTTATTCCATGTATCTATCACTCTATGTGGAAAGCTATTCTTTTTCAAATCTCTTCTGTAACTGTCCTTCTTAAGTTTCTTCTTGTGTCCCCTTGTATTTCTTCTGTTCCATTTAAGTAGATCATCCCTGTCAAGGATTTCCATCCCTTTCATAATTCTATAAATGGATATCAAATTGCCTCTTTCTCTTCTTTGCTCCAGAGTTAATAAGTTTAGTTTGCCCAATCTTTGTTCATATGTCAACATGCTGAGTGTTGGTGCTATCTTTGTTAGTGCTCTTTGAATTCTTTCTAGTTTCTTTAGTTTTTTTTTTTTTTTTTTTTTTTTTGTACTGGGTGTCCATAGTAACGCTGCATACTCTAATTTTGGTCTTATCAGTGTAACTAGGATTTTCTTCACCATTTCTTCATCCATGTAGTCAAAGGCCACTTTCATTGATCTAGGTTCTAGGTTTCTCCAACTATTTTGTTTACATGTTTGTCTGGTGTCATGTCATTTGGAATGATCACTCCTAGGTCTCTTTCTGAATTTACTTTTGTAACTTCTTTTGTTCCAATTTTGTATTTACCGGATATTCTATTTTTGCTTTTTCCAAATTCCATTATACTACATGTTTTAATGTTGAAATTCACTTTTTCTTTTTACTCCACTTCCAGACTTTGTCCAGATCTCCCTAAAAAGATTTACAGTCTTCTTCATTACTCATTCTCTTCAATAGTTTTGCATCATCTGCAAAGAAGTTTATATAGTATTCAATTCCTTCATCCATGTCGTTTGTATAAATAGCAAACATTATTGGAGCCAACAAAGAGCCTTGAGGTACTCCACTTATCATGTCTACCCATTTTGAGTTCTTTTCTCTAAGTATCACTCTCATTTTTCTTCCTTTCAAGAAGTCTTCCATCCATTCCAATAATTTTCCTTGTATTCCACCAATTAGTTCAATTTTTCTTAGTAGTTTTTTGTGTGGTACTTTGTCAAAAGCCTTTTGTAGGTCCAGGAAGGTACAATCTGCCCAGCCATCTCTTTCTTGTATTATGTCTAGCAATCTTGAGTAAAAGCATATTAAGTTTGTAGTACATAATCTTCCACTTCTAAATCCAACTTGGTTGGGATTTAATATTTTGTTCTTTTCCAAGTGTTTAGTCCATTTGTTTTTAATAACTCTTTCGCATATTTTTGCAATTGTACTTGTAAGGGATACTGGTCTATAATTTGTTGGATTTTCTTTATTTCCTCCCTTATATATTAGTACAATATTAGCATTCCTCCAGTCTTGTGGTACTTTTCCTTCTTTGAGTGAGAAGTCAATTATCTCGTGTATTTTGTCTGTGAGTTCGTCTATGCATTCTTTTGATATCCAATTCTCTATTTCGTCTGGCACATGTGACTTTCTGACATGAGTTTCTTTATTTGGTCCCTTATTTCTTTCTGTGTCACCATTATTTCTTCCATTTTAGGGGATCCTTCCTGGTTATTATCATCCCACAATTTTGAGCTTTCAATTGTAAAAACAGACTTAAAATGTCTGGTCATTACTTCAGGCATTTCTACATCTGTGTATTCTTAATTTCCTTCATGCAGTTTTATTATTTTGTGTTTGTCTTTTAGTTTGTTGTTTACATATCTGTAGAACAGTTTAGGTTGATCTTTGCATTTTTCTATTACATGTTTTTCATAGTTTCTCTTTTCCTCTCTTCATGTGTACATATTCATTTCTCAGTTTAATGTATATTTGCCATTTAGTCTCTTTTTTTGTCTCTTTTCCATCTTTTCCAAGCTTTGTCTCCTCTATCCTTAGCATCACTACACTTTTTATTATACCAACACTTCATGTACTCCCTTTTCTGTTTCTGCTTAGGCACATATTTGTCTGTTCCTTCTTTATATATTTCTTTGAAAATGTTCCATTTCTCTTCCATCTTTGTTTCATCATTTGCAAATTTTTCCCAACAGGCATTTTGAATTTTTTTTTTCTTCTAAAAGGTTGATCCCTGCATTCCTCCACCATGCCCCCCCATAGCCTCTCCCTTCTTCCCTGCACATTCCCACACATTCACCTCTTAGTCCGATGTACACTTGCCACTCCCTCGCCTTCCTGTCCCCTCTCCATCCCTTCCAGGCTCCATCCCCTCCATCCCCAGCCCCACTACATTTCCCATTGCACCAGCACCCCATGCACACCCGTTCCTGCTTCCTCCCTGGTACACACCTGTCCATTCCCTCAATACAACCTTCCCCCAATATGCTCCACCTCGTAGGCTGTTTGTGCAGTTTCTCATCACTATGATGGTGGATGGAGTATGTAAACTTTGTAAACTTTTGCAAAGTATCACACTGGTAAATTTCAAAACAACTCTGAAATAAACAAATTCCAACCACACTTATATTCCTGGCAACAATAAGGGGATAGTGTTAGTGTGTTTACTCTTGGCTGTCAAGGACATTACTGACTAATTATGCTATTCACTTTTAAAGTAGTGTATGTACTTCCTGGATACCCCCAACATGTAACATGTTTTACCTCTGTATGGATTCATCTCGTCTTAAGAATTAAGTTAATTCATATAAAGTGATATAAAGTGGAAATAAAGTGATTTTTAAACACTGGTCTCTACAATACTACAGCCAACTTCTGTAATGAACCACACATAACATCAAATGACAGGAGTATACCAGAACATACAAACTATGGGTGATAAAGAAAATTGAGAATATTTCTGGATTTAAATTAAAGAATGCATGAAAAGCAGGTGTCCTTTTTTTTGGGGGGGGGAATTTTTTGTTGTTGACCAGTGTAATTGTACAGATATCTCTTAATTCATAAGTGTATTAATTATAAATTAATTTATTGAATACATAAATGCATATTTTAAATGACACAAGGTTTTGATATGAATTAAAAAAATATCAATTATGCTGTTGTAGAATAATGCAAGTGAGAAAATATAAGATGTTGGTTTGCAGGACAGCCACACCACAGCACTGATTTTTCATTTATAAACAATTCTGTTCCATGTGTTACTACTCTCACACATAGCATAATTTCTCCTGCTTTCTAATACCACCTTTTTTTGTATGTCTTACTCTTTTCATTTTTGCACAAGAAGTTTTTGGCAAAAGGTAACAGCATTAATGTGCACAGGCATTGCAAGGGGAAGGTGCTTTGGGCAGGAAATTGGGCACTTCACTCTTTTGTATTATTCATATTTGGCAACTATCCAGTAGGGTGCAACACCATTTTCCACATTATAATTTCTGAATGCTAAGAAAATGGAAAAAACCTGTGAGAAATCATTTTTCATTAATTTTTATATATTTTTGTGAAGGGCACTCTTTCATCTACCCTATCTCCCAACTCCCTTACCATCCCTATTCTCCTCCTCACCTCCTCATTTCTCACTCTATCCATCCTAGTAACCCCTATCATACTTCTTAGACTTCTCAAACACATTCAAACTCCTTCTCCCTTATGTTTCATGTTTCTGCCCCAGACAGTGCTGTTGACACAATCACTCCTTCATACAACCTCCTCTCGGCATCCATTCCCAAATATACATAGCCCTTACTTAAGTTCAAGAGTGCCATCTGTAGCTTTTAACTATAGTGATCAGATCTTGCTTTTTTATGTCTTTTCTCCAAATAATTCACCTTAAATAAAATTCTAACTGCCCCTCAGAATCAGTGCCCCTATGGTGTAGACGAGACTGGGGATGATTACGGCTGTAATCTTTGCACTTGCCATAACCCATGTAACAATGTTTACTGCCCTCCTGGGGAAGAATGTGTTATCGATCTTGTTCCAAGTAACGAGATATTAGCCGATACTGAAATAGAAGCTGTGTGTAGAAAAGGTGAGTTAATGTTTTGTGAATTTTGTATTATTTCAAGCAACTTCATTATGTTGTCAGTGATTATGTTATTGAATTATGTGATATTTTTAACTATAGTTGATAGATAGTTTTAACTTATGCTGGTAAGAATGTGTGAATATGGATGCAATAGGTCCTGGAATATCTGGCTGGTTCATCAATTTTCTAAATCAAGGACTGAATAAATGGACCTTTAGAAAATATGAGGTATGTTCAATAAGTGATGAGAAAATTTCAGGAGAGACATTTACTTTTTTCATACATACATATACCAAGGCTTTTTCCCCCTTACAAGGGGGGTAGCCAAAAAGAAAAAGGCATAAAATCATTCCCACCCACTCCATCCCTGAATACACTCCACACCCCTCCACCCTCCCTCTCATCTTAGCACCTCCTGAATGACGGGTCATCCCTGCACCTTGTCCATTGCCCTGGGTCAGAAGCAGTGTCGCAAGATACAGCACATCCATAGCAAGGCCGCTTCATTAAATCGGCGACCCCCCCTCTCCGTCCCCCCATTGCATGAAATGAGAGGACGGGGAGAAATCCCTTCGGGCTGCGTCAAAATTTGCTCACACATACTACCTCACCCCCCATCCAAAACTATATCCTTGCAAAACTATATCCTTCAAAATAATGGCCTCTTGCATCTACACACTTCTATAGACATCTCTCCCAATCCTGAAAGATCTCTTCAAAGTCCTTCTTCAGTCATCCCTTATGGTAATTTTGCAATGCCTTGTTCAACTCCATGTTGACTAGATTCTGACTCCCCTGAGACTGTCTTTCATGTGTGGGAAGATGAAGAAGTCATAAAGGGCCAGATCAGGGCTGTAGGGTGGGTGTTGAAACACTCATTCCCCTGTTGGCCATCCACAAAGGATTACAAAGGTTAATAACAACAACAACAACAACAATAATAATAATAATAATAATAATAATAATAATAATAATAATAATAATAATAATAATAATAATAATAATAATAATAATAATAATAATAATAATAATAATAATAATAATTTTATTTGGCATTGAATCAGTATACATGAACTGCAGATAATAAAAAGAACACATAGTTCAAAATTACAATCACAATTGCTGAGGATAACACAAAAAAGCATGTAAGCATTGTGATCCTCAGAGCATAACAACAGGAGACCTTTTGGTCCATAACTAGGTCGGATGCAAAAAGAAAATTAATAATGATAAATAAATACATGAAATATAATGATATAAATAATAATAAATAAAATAAAATAAATAAATGCATATGTATAGTTAAATAATAAACAAACAGGTAAATAGTAAATAGTAATTGACATATATCTAATAATAAATGTGAATCAAGCAAATTATAATAAACAGACAAATGATAATAAAACAAATAATATAAAATAAGTGACAGTCATTATAGCATTTGATTTTGAGTGGAAATATGTCTTCACTCATAAAATAATGGACATTTGACAAAGAAGAAAAAGAAATGGTGTATTATCTGTGGCATGGGGCATTGCCCTGGTGGAACCACTACTCACCACTCACCACTGCACCAATGCTCTTCTTCCTCATCTTCTTCTTGAACCTTTGCAGAACTGTAAGGTAATACTCCTTATTGACGCTTTGATCCTCAGGAACCTATTCAACATGAATGAGTCCCTTGGAGTCAAAGAAAGGAATGACCATAGCCTTCTCTTTTAACCTGCTCATCTTTGCCTTCTTGGGCCTGGGGGATAATGTGTGCTTCCTCTGGGCACTCTAATATTTGCACTCATAGTCATAGGTGAACACCCAACTCTCATCATAAGTCACTACCTTATTCATGAAACCTGAATTAGCCGCTATCATATCAAGAATATCAGTGCAACATTCCATACTAAACTGCCTCTGGCCATCGAAGAGAATCTTTGGCATGAACTTGGCACAAACTTTGTGGAGCTTCAGATCTTCAGTCAGAACTGTATCCACTGTGCCAATGCTGATACCAACAGCTTCAGATATCATCCTCACAGTTATCCAACAGTTTTGCATCACTAACTTTCGCACTTCCTTAATGTTTTCCTCCTTATGTGCATTGGTCGGTGCTCCAAATCTGGTTTCATCCTCAACTTGTTCATTTCCTTCAAAAAATCTTTTAAACCACCTATAGAAACTTGCTTTACTCATCAGTTCATCCTCATAGACCTCCTCTAACATTCCATAAGCTTCTTTTTTGCTTTTCTTAAGTCTAACACAAAATTTTATGGCATAACATTGCTCCATGTTTCTTTGCATCTTGTCAAGTGTTGACAGACCAGCAAACCAGATCAAACTAGTTCCACAATGTACACCACTGCACTCAAACCTAAAAACATAGAAAGGTGCCAATTTGTCATTCTAAAGATAACATATATGTGTACTTCACAATGAAGTAGCTTTTTGGTTGAATATTTAATGCCTCTCCTGAAATTTTCTCATTACTTCATTGAACATACCTTGTATACATTATTTTGAATAGGTTTACTTTATCTTGATCAATCATAATCTAAGTTTTATTGTATTGAATAACAAAAATGTAGCCAATTTTAATTAGATCAAATTTCTTGAGGGTCTTACAAATTTTGCCTAAAACATTTGCATCACATTATTTGACAGGAAAAGTACTTTATTGCATTAAAGCAGTATGGCTTGTCTTCATAAATATTAAACTTGTAAAAATATTCTTACCAAAGTTTTTAATATATGGGAAAATAGTAAACTTATGTCTATATTGACAGTTGTTTAAGACATGCTGTAAGAGACCCTGGTATGAATAGGAATTTACTAACATATTGTAATGAATGTAATCTTAAACATTCAAATTTCTAACAGTTGATAAGCCAGGAACATGTCCAAGTGTGACTGTACAGTCCCAGAGATGTGAAACGGAGTGTACCAATGATGCCAGTTGTTCTGGAGATCATAAATGTTGCAACCATGGTTGTGGACATTCCTGTATGAGCCCTCTCACAAAGACTGAGCCAGGACATACGTCACCTCCCATCTCAGCCCGTCCTATTCGTAAGGATTTCCTCCTTTATGTATCATATTCAGTATATGACGAAATTTTTTCTATCCATTTTTCTATTGGTCGTGTTCAGAGCCCTTACATGCCTAAGTGCCACCACAGGGCAAAATGCCACCCCGGGATAAGTGCCGCCCCGGGGTAGAGTTCTCAGTGGTGCCTCCCCTCCCCCATCACCACTTCCCATCTCCACCATCCCTTACAGCCTGTTTTAGCTATTGGCTTGCGAAATAATGAAACAGATTTAAAAAAAAATGTATTTAATGTCCCTATTGCAGAAAGGATAAGGGGAACATTTCATATTCTGTTGATTCTAACATAAAATTCATATATTACAGTAAAATGTTCAAGGTTCCTTTAACTTTTTTTTATTATAATTATTTTGTCAGCTTTGTGGGCGGTATGTCCAAACTAGAATTGCCGCCCCCCTAAATATGCCACCCCTGGGCATATGCCCCCCCCTGCACCCCAGCATGTGAGGGCCCTAGTAATGTTCACTATACACACATGTATTTGTTTGTTTTTATTATCATCTTCCAGTTAGCAATTTTTTTCCACAGTTGCTAGTTATTTGAGAGCTTTGGGTCTTCTGCAACAGAGACCTGAGGCAATGGATTGACTGACTGATCAAAGCTAATGGAAAGATTGATCCAGGAAAGAATTAAAATTCACATCTTTCATCAAATCAACATAGATTAAAAAGCTACTCCACCATCACACATACATACATACATACATATACCAAAGGCTTTTTTCCCCCTTACACAGGAGGTAGCCAAAAAACAAAGGCATAGAAACCACTCCCACCCATTCCATCCCCTACATACTCCACTCCCCTCCACCCTCTTGGCACCTCCTGGATGACAGTTCATCCCTGCATCTTGTCCAATGTCCTGGGTCAGAAGCAGTGTCACAAGACACAGCAAATCCACAGCAAGGCCACTTCATTAAATTGGCAACCCCCCTCTCCGTCCCCATACATATACCAACAGTTTTTCCCCCATACAAGGGAGATAGCCAAAGTGAAAAGCATAAAACCCCTCCCACCCATTTCATCTCCACATACTCCACTCCCATTCACCACCCCTCCCTCCTTCTTTTCTTGGCTCCTCCTTGAGCTGTACTAAATAAACATCTTGTCAATTCACTGTGTATGCTTTGTCACTTAATTTCTGGAAGGCCAGATATGTACTGCGAATACCAGATTCAAATATTAGAAACTGATACAGAGTTCTCTGAAGGTCATGAGTGTGCCAAATTTTATATATTTCTTGTGCTTATGTATTTAAAAAGATGGAATTAACTTTAGTATTCCAGCAGGACTTAGATATAATCCATCCCAAGTAATGTAATAGTCCTAAGCTTTGGATCATATCTATGTTGTTCAGAATACAGCATTGTAGTTTGATTTTATCTTCCCACATTCAAAACATGCCCTTATCAACAGCATTTAGCATCAACTGATGTTTGTGTCTTTCCTTTAGATGTGGGTACACCACCTCGTGTGAGAGCAATGGAGCGTGATGTGAGATCTGAGGAGAATGATTTAACAAGCCTCAGCTGCAAGGTTCAGGGCACCCCTCATCCAAAACTCACCTGGTATCGTGGGAACTATGAGGTAAGATTTACATTATCTGTATTATTTTTCAGATGAGGGGAGTGGAGTGTGATGGGGATGGTATGAGTGGGAATGGTTTTTATGCCTTTGTTTGCAAGCATAGAAAATGGCTTCCCTCTTCACCCCCCCAAAAACATGGGAAGGCAGCCTACGGCTTCGGAGGAGACGAGCAATTCTCTCCCTCCTCCACGGCGTAGTAGACAGGAAGCCAAGTTGTCCTTTATTCCTTTAAACTTGGACGGTTAGCATAGATGGACATGCGCCTCAGGCCACCTCTAGCTACCGTTCCTGTACGAGCTTTTCCCGGATGAGGTCGCTTGCGGCTTGCCCTCGCCCATCCCAGAAACTCAACAGTCGCCAGGAAGGTGGTACAACGCCACTTCGAGTCATTCTCAGGCCAAGTTGTCCTCTTCCTTCAAACCAGGACGGCTAGCGTAGACGGACATGCGCGTCAAAGCCACCGCTAGCTACCGTTCCTGTATGACATTTTTCCCGGATGTGGTCGCTTGCGGCTGCCCCCGAAACTCGACGCCGGCACGGACAAAGGGGGGGGGGGGCAAAGAGCCCCTTAGTCTCTTCTACTCAGGAATCCCGCAGTACGCACAAAAGAGCCGGGTGATCAACGGTGACCTTTCCATGCCCTTTGCTCACAGGGACAGAGATCAGGGACGAGGTTGCAGACGCGGTATTTCTCGCTGACCGGATGCTACGTCGGCGGAGGACGCGGACAGTTGTCTCCCCCCTCCTAAGCGTAGTAAACGGAATGGTTGTACAATAGCCGCCCCCCGCGAACCCCCCCGGGTACGAGATTTTTCCCGGATGCGTCCGCCGGCCCCGCGACGCTGCCGGCGGCTCCGCCCCCCCACGGACAAAGGAGCCGAGTTCGGAGATTCGGAGCGCGTCGGCCTCTTCTCCTCCTCGGGTGGTCCCCACATTCACCTTCCACCCGTCGTCAGACGAGCCGGGTCATCGCCGGAACCCTTTCTATGCCCGGTGGGCAGGAAGCCCGAGATGTGCCCACGCGCGCGTTCGTCGTGGGTGACTCAGCTTCGTCCATTGGAGGCAGTCTCCCCTTGGCGTCTCCCGGACCATCCGCACCCAGGCGGGACTCATCAAGCGGACATTCCCCGGACCTCCTCCCCACTCTCTGTTCACTCGTCACTACGTTGAAGGAACAGATGGAGGCCCAACGGGAATTTTTCCGCGCTTCTCAAGCGCGGTTCGTGCACCGCACGGAAGCTCGTGAGGAGTCACCGCCCCCAAGGGCCCCCCTCGACCATCTTCCACTTGCTCGGCCCCCCTCTGTACCCATCAGTGACCGGGATGGTAGCGTGAGGTTCCTCTCTGCCCGTGCCGACCCCTCCTACGCCGACGACGATGTCCACAGCTCCGTAGGGGGGGGGGGGCACGCTCCCTTTCCCCTCCCGTTTCCCAGTCGGAATCCTCGATGGTGGTCCCACCTTCCTTCTCGGACGTCCTCGCGAGGGTTCGGAGGGCGAATCGACTGGGCCACCCGAAAGCAGAGGAAGCCACATTCGAGTCTGACATCTTCATGACGGCCAACTCTCAGAAAGCCCAGCCTCCTCCCCTCCACCTTCCATGGAGTACGCAGACGGCGAGAGCCATGGCCCAGGCCTCCGACGCTCTCGCAACAAGGACGACCGAGAAGACGCGTTGGCTTCCGGTCCCATTGGAACACCAGAAGCGCTTCTACACCCCATCGGGGTCAACCCTCGGAGCAGCCTCGATCCCGGCGAGGTTACCAGAGCTGGTTAGGCGGACGCCGAGTCGCTGCACAGGCGAAACGTCCTCCTCTCTGGCAGGGAAGTCAGCAACTACCTTCAATCACTGGCTCTGTCCCTGGCGGTGAACTCCTGGCTAGAACGCCTCCTTGCCTCGGCGTGGGAGTTCTTACCCGCACTACAACCCCAGGAAGAATGCGACCTCCAGGCTTTTTGGCAAGCGCGAGCAGAGCCCTGAAGCATCAGGTTTCCTGTCTCTCAACGTCCTGGGCCAACTTCGAGTCCCGCAGGAGAGACACCATCCTCGGGGAACCCCAGTGACCCCCTCCTCAGGGAGATTTATGCTCACCCACGCGCTGATTCCCCCGGATATGGTGGACTCCGAGATCCTAGACGCAAACATTATAGAGGCTCCGGACTCCTAGGAATTCGCCAGCCCCTCCGCACAAGATAGGGGGTTGCCTCTCCCTCTACTGGAGAGCATGGGAAGAGGCCGGGGCGGAAGACTGGACCTACTAAGTCATTAAGATGGGCTATTGTCTTCCCTTTTCCACTGTCCCAAACCTCTCCCTCTATCCCATCCAAGTCAGCAGCTTCCACCCGGACTCGGCTCGCGGGCGGGCCCTAGCGGAGGAATCCTCCGTTCTGCTCCAGACAGGAACTTTAGTGGAAGTCTCGACTCCGGACCCAGGGTTCTTCTCACGGCTATTCCTAGTAGAAAAGACAACAGGGGTGTGGAGACCAGTCATCTATTTGTCTCCACTCAACAAGTTCCTTTTCCCTGACGAAGTTCCGAATGGCCACCCCAGAGTCCGTAAGGGCGTCTATCAGGGAAGGGAACTTCATGGTGTGGCTGGACCTCCAAGATGCATTCCGCCCAGCTATGCCAAGAACACCTGAGAATGGTCCTAACCTTTGTCCTGAAATTGGGCACAGTAGTCAACCCGGAAAAGTCAGATTTCTTACCAGAACAGAGAGTCACGTACCTGGGTATGGTCCTGGACTCCTCCCTAATGGAATCCTTCCCAGTAGGAAAGGGGATCCCGAATCTCGCATCTCTAGTTGCACAGGCACTATCGACCAGGTTCCTGACGGCTACACAATGCCAAATCCTCCTGGGCCATATGGCCTCCATAGAGAAATTAATCCCCTGGAGTAGACAAAGAATGCGACCGCTACAGTGGCTCCTCAAGTCTCAGTGGGCCCCGCAAGAGGGAGAACCCCTACAACACATCTCCCTCACCGAAGAAGTCAAGGATTCTCTTCTCTGGTGGAAGGCCCATGCAACCTTCTCATGGGGATGCCCCTCGGCCCATCTCCCCCCGAAGTCCTCCTGTTCTCTGATGCCTCCAAGGAGGGTTGGGGAGCCCACCTCAACGACGATCACATCAGCGGTTCCTGGTCCACAGTCGAGCGGACAGCCCATATCAATTGGCTTGAGTTGAAAGCAGTACTCCTGGCTCTCCGTCACTTCAAGGATCAAGTCTCAGGAAAAGTAGTGGGCATAATGTCGGACAATTCCTTGGTAGTAGCCTACCTGAACGAGCAAGGGGGGCACAGTCTCCCAGGAACTATGCCTTCTGATGATGGACATCCTCAACCTAGCCAAGAATCTCCAGGTGTCACTCAAAGCCCGTTACATCCCGGGGAAGAGGAATGTCTGGGCGGACCACCTCGGCAGGAAGAATCAGATAATCAACACAGAATGGTCCCTCTATCGAGAGGTAGCGAACTTCATCCTCAGCAAATGGGGCTCCCCTCTAGTGGACCTTTTTGCAATGAGATGGAATCACCAACTCCCAATATATTTCAGCCCTTTCCTGGATCCTCTGACAGCAGGAGAAAACGCTCTTCTGCAAAGTTGGGACAACCTGGACTCCTACGCTTTCCCACCATTTCCCTTGCTCCAGAAGGTACTCCTCAGAGCAAGACACGCATCCTACCTTCGGATGACTTTGATCGCTCCTTGGTGGCCCGAAGCCCCATGGTTTCCGGACGCCCTCGAGCTAGCAGTAGAAGAGCCTCTGGCCCTTCAGGGAAGACCAGATCTTCTGTATCCACCCATCAACGGGCCTTGGCACAAGAACCCTTCAGCACTCAATCTTCACGCGTTCAGACTATAGTCCAGATCCTCCTAAAGAAGGGTTTTCCCAGAGAAGTGGTTGAGGACATGTCCGCTCCTATTTGCTCTTCCTCAGCTAACCTTTATCAAGGGAAATGCGCCTTTGCAAAATGGTGCCACTCCAGGAAGTTAGTCCCAGTTCAAGCCACCATTCCTGAGATCGCCTCCTTCCACGTCCTCAGGAAGTCCAGGAAGATCTCCCTCTCGGCAGTACAAAGCTATAGGGCAGCTCTAAATCAGGTGTTTTCTCTGAAGGGCATGGTCCTAGCCCTTTCACAGGAAATTTCCATGCTCTTCAGGCACTTCACAGATCATGCCCCCCCCAGGGAAATCAGTTCTCCTCCGCGGGATGTGGCATTAGTCCTGAACTCTCTGAGGGGTCCCCCTTACGAACCTCTCCGAGAGGCACATCTGAAGGACCTCTCCTAGAGGACAGTTTTTTCTGCTAGCCCTGGCATCTTCCAAGAGAGTAGGGGAGTTACATGCCATCTCTTATAGAGTCGCCCATTCCAAAGGATGGAAAGAGGTCTCCTTCACTTTCATGCCTCAATTCATTGCCAAAACAAAGATCCTGCCAAATCCGACCCTAGATTCTGGTCCTTTAGTGTTCCATCCTTAGACGAATTTGCAGGGGGAGAATAGACTGAAACAGTTCTGTGCCCGGTACAAGCCATCCGGACCTACCTCAAGAGAACCGAACATCTTCGACCAGAATTAAAGTGGTTGTTCATCTCTACTAAAGGTAGCCCATCACTAAGAATTCTATTTCTTACTGGACAATGGAAGTCATCCGCAGAGCCTGCGACATGAACCACACAGATTGCCCATGACCTGAGGGCAGTAGGGACCTCCCTAGTCATCAGAAAGAATCGGTCAGTCAACCAGGTTCTTCAAGCAGGTATATGGAAGAGCCAGAATACGTTCACTTCCTTTTACCTCAAAGAAGTTATGCGGGAATCTTTAGGGAACTTATCTTTGGGCCCCATAGTGGCCGCCCAAGAAGTCCTGAAAATGATATACCCCTCCTCAAGAGCACACAGCCGACCCTGACAACTCATCCAGGTTCTGGCTCGGCAACTGCAGGGATAACTTTCTAAAATCCTTCTCATACTCTTACATTCCCTTACCTCACCCGCGGGCTCTCAAGCATTCCAAGGGAATCAATTCAAGCCCTTCAGTGGTACAAAAGTGATTATAACCTTTCTGTCTCCACTCCAGGGAACAGAAAGGGGTGCACTTCAAAGTGAGGGGAATGTATAGGGGTCTGGTCAACATAGTCTTAGCACACTAGATTTTCCTTACAGCGGTTTCCCAGGCTAGATAACAACTTCCTTCCCTCCTAAGTCCGAGTCTCCTAGTGTAAGGAGTACCGAAGAGTTTGTATTCTTCGGAACAAATGTAATTTTCGCAGGAAAATTAATTTTTCCCTGATACAAACCTGAGGTACTCCTTACCTTTAATGGCCCTCCTCAACCACCCCTCTAAACAGTTCCTTCTCCTTGCCTGACAACCTTGTGCTTAAATCATACCTGGCTCAGAGAATGGTTATAGTGTGCGAGACTTGTGGTGGAGGGCAAGGGCCCCCCCCCCCTTGCCCCAATGGGGCCCCTTACTGAGGATAAGCGTTGCCCAGACCCACAGAGTGAGGATTTTAATTTCGCAGTAGAAATATTCGCGCTACGCGAGAGTATCCTAGTGTAAGGAGTACCTCAGGTTTGTATCAGGGAAAAATTAATTTTCCTGCGAAAATTACATTTTTGGCTACCTCCCTTATAAGGGGGAAAAAAAGCCTTTGGTATGTATGTATGTATTTGTCAGATATTGCATTTAGAGTTATGTGTTTCTTCACTTTTCTCAACAACATTTATATCCAGAAGGTGGTATTACAAACAAGGTTGTCAGAGAGTCATGTCCGTGGTACCCATTTTCAAACCATGTGAACTTCCTGACATCCTATAACCAAGTCTTGGAAGTTAGCAGGAAAAGAAAAGACTAAATATATTTGGATTATGAAAGATACAGCTGAAGATGAATGTGCAAAGACACAAGAACTCAAAAAGGATAGTTATGGAAGAGATCTGAAAAAGAATAGCTTCCCACACTGAGTGGTGGATATCTGGAACAAATTGGATGAGGCAACAGTGTGTGCAAATACTATTCAAGAATTTAAGAACAAACTTGATGCTGAAAGATACAAAGATGGGTCACTACAAGCATAGCTCCCTTACTGTATAATACAACTAGGGGGAAAAAATTAAGTGAGGACAGAAGAAAAACAGCATTTTTTTTTTTTTTTTTTTTTTTTTTTTTGAGTGAGAAAATTATTTTGAAAAAAGGCAGAAGGGCAATATTGCACAGGAAAAAGAAGTAGCTTTTGTCAGACCAGCAAACTACAAAAAATATATATATACGGTATATATATATATCCCTTGGGGAAGAGAGAGAAGATAAAATGGATGGTAGGGTGATGATTGTTGTGAGAAATGACAATGCTGGAAAAGTAGAAAATATCTTATGGTGCCATATGCCCCCAAGAAACAGCTTGGAATGACCCTGACATAACTTTCCTCCTAAAATATGGTATATAAGGTAAGTTCATGGTATATAGATATATATTAAAGTAAAAATATAGTCTTTGTTGGAGATTTTGCAGTGAGATCAACTGGGATGAGTGGAAAGCAAGTGGCAATGCAGATATCTGGGGAAATGCCCTCTTAAATATAGTGATGGAGAATACAGTGGGTAAGGGCGGTGACTTGGGCAAGAGATCACACTCCCACATGGCTGGATATGCTACTTACTAAAGAGCTGAAAATTAAGAATTTGTCGAATAAGATCATGAGTGGTTTACAAATTTCATTTTTAGCTTATTTTAAAATCCTTGGGAAAACCTTATCTGATTCTGGCATTGTATCTATTATTAATTTATTGACCTAATGTGCAATTTCAACTTCCATAATAGAAAAGTTAACTATTATTTTATCATTACTACCAATATTATTCTGAAAGCTACTATTGTCTTCATTTGTATAGACAAATATGAAATATTCATTTAAGATACAGACTATTTGTATTTACCTAGTTGCTGTCATTCATATGGTCTCCATTTTGTTATATGAGAGGACCAATGTTAGAAGTAATTACTATCTTAATATTTACATAGATGTAAAAAAAATTTGGATTCAACTTACAAGAGTGAGCTATATATTCCTCAAACCCATTCTTGTTCTTTCTTGTGAGTTTCTTTGCTGCACATCAATATATCTCAAAAAATATTATCAACAAAGGCAAAGGTGAGCCTAAACAGGGTCGTCAACATTAGTTGAAACACAGGGAACCAATCAGGTTTGTCACTGGCCAAGCAGGTTTGAGCATCGCTACATGTGGCAGAGGTCAAGGTGATGCCAGTTCAAACCCTTCTACCAGTGAGTTGGACCAAGGGCATGGTTCATTAAATTCCATGCTACAGAGTCCTCTGTAAAGGACACTGTCCTAGTCTTTTGATAGGGGGGAATTTGCGACATTAAATCGAATCAATCAAGTTGAAACATAAGGAAAGAAACTGGTCCACAGAGTAAATGAGTTACCATAAGATAAAAAGGCAATGTCATCCCCCATGGAGATAAACTAGTCCTGGAGTGAGCTTAAATTATGTTTCCATGATTCCAGGTTCAGACAGACGGAACCCGTTTCCGCACACTTCATAACGGAACACTTCAGATCGTAAATACAGAGCGTGGAGATTCTGGTGTTTATCGCTGTGTTGCATCCAATGGTATTGGTAATCCAGCTGAAGACTCTGTCCATTTGCATATAACAGGTAAGTCTCCTAAATGTTCCAAATACATAGTTACCCTGATATTGTATCAGTGCTCGTTCTTCATATACATTTTAAAAGTGCTGATGGTGCAAGATTAAAAGGCAAATGTCAGAGAGTGAATCAAAAGAAATTTTACAGACTCTTTGTCGTAGTGTTGTTCTCCAACTGCTTCAAGATCTACCCTCTGTGGAATTACTCTGGATACAGATTTCTTAAACAGAGTTACAAGACCAGCTTCCTAAGGGTACTGGGATCTACATTTCTAGTTATCTAAACTTTTAGAATAAATTTCTTAGCTGTCAATTTAGAAAACTTTCTCATAGTAAATAAAGTCTTTCATCAAATTTGGGGGATGATAAACTGGTTATAGAGTTTGTGAAAAGCAGAAAGAAGAAAATGTTCAATCATTACCCTAGAGCAATCACAGTTATGAAACATACCCCCATGAGCATTCCTTTATCCCATTCTGTCACATTCCTTGATGACTGGTGCACCATCAGATATTTTGCCTAAGTCATCTAAACAGCTTCTCTCAAGTCCAATAGTTATTTCAGCAATACCACAGGAAGATTAATTCCATTCAGCTGTAGTAGCAGGTAAGTCATACCAAGAAAAGAAATATAAAATGTCCAAAACCTTTGTAGGGATCACTCTTTCCATGTGAATGAAACTCTTCATGGAATGATTCAGCTAGCTACCTAGAAGAAGTACTTGATCAGTTATCTCAAGGTGCTCACTATGAAAAAACTTTATTTAAATTCCTCTACCTTTCCATATATACAGGATCTACAATATGATTCATGGGTGTTTGGTTGCACACACTCTCTGCATGGGTGAAGTCATATGGGTCACTGTCTTGTATTTAAAATGTTGTTAAGTAATTTTGCCAAAATTAATTGCATGTTCTGAATGTCACAGGGTGCTTTTTTTACTTTCGTATGTATAATTGGTTTCACATTTTACTGTAGCAACTTTATTTGTTCTATACTAATATTCAAATTAATATAGGAGCCTTTTTTAAGCATGAGTAATGCATCAGGGATAACCACTGGTTTCATAAATTACTGTAGAAATCTTATTTGGTTCAAACTGATATCAATATTAATATTTAAACTTTGTAGCATGAATAATTCATTTGGTGTAAGCATTAATTGATATTTTGTTTCAGTGAATGACCATCTTTTTCCCTTCTACCCTTCTTTAGTGACAAGCATACACCTGCCATGATTAATCATTTATTGTGCATGTGCATGATCAGACCCAACACCAAGGACTGCTGTCATGGTTCCTGGTTGGGAAGATGACCCTGTGGTTACTCTTGGGAGTCGGACAATTCTTCGATGCAGGGTGGTAGGATGGCCAAGGCCATCAGTGGCATGGTGGCGTGGAAGCAGAATGTTGCCCCTTTCTTCAGAAAAATTCGAACAAAAGCGAGATCACAGTCTACTCATCCGTATAGTAACTTTACGCGACCTGGGCCCATACACTTGTCAGGCATACAATGGAAGAGGTCGTGCCACATCCTTGAAAGTTATTCTCCGTGGCATTGGTCCCATCCATAAGACTCTTCCTGGAGACCCCGAGTTTGCACAGTTCCTTGTCAGTCCCCCCACACCACCACCCACTACAACCACTCCGCCCCCTTCCACTCGCTTCCCACATGTGAAGCCACCTAATCGCCCATATTGGCCTTCCTACCACACTCGCCCAAGAACTACTACCTCTACCACCACAAGCACAACAACAATGTATATAGGTGAGAATTGAAACAGTGTTTACCCAAACTAAAGATCAGGTTATTGACAAGTTACAGAGGGCAGTCAATATATGTGAAGTAACACTCGGTAATAATGTAGTATTTTGTCTGAAATAACCAGTATTTATGTCCTTGCAGACAATTTCACACCAAAGAAGAGTAATAGAGGTGGGAAAGGAGAAATTTAAGGGTAACAGAATGGAGAGATAGTAGAAATGAAAAAATATAAGATTATTTATTTATTTTTATTTATTTATTTTATTTTTTTTTTTTTTTTTTTTTTTTTTTTTCTAGTCCATCATAAAAGAATGCTGTTTGATTCTGGTCTGTAATGATGTCACTGAACCCTAAAAAAATTGGTACATAAAACTTATATATTTAATAGCCTATATAGGGATAACAGGAATAAAGGAAATTTAGAAATCATGCATTCATATACATACCAAAATACCTTTCCCCCCAGGTGTCTTTTGCAAGAGAGACCGGGAGCAGTGGATTTAATGATTAATTGCCTTTTCCCCCATATAAAAGGGTGGCCAGGTCAAAGCAAACATCCACTATACACCCATCCAAAAACCCATTCATCACCCCTCCCATCTTAACACCTTGTGAATTAAGGGTCATCCCTGTCTCCCACCACACCCCTTGGGTCCAGGGAAAAGCAGCAAGATACAGCACTTCCGCAGCAGAGCTCAACGACCAGAGCCGAGTTACCCCCACTCCTTTATTCTATGGTGTCCCTCCCCCATCCATTTACAACCATTCTCAATTTATGACCGTCTTTTGTACTCCGCCTTCCTTGCTCAACAGCCATATAACAGAATGTCTATTTATCAAGAAAACTTTTATGCAAATACCAAGGGCCCACCCTCCCTCCCGCCCATTTCATTCCTATCCACCACCTTTGTTTACCTCACATCTCAGTTCCTTATGGATGAAGGATCATCCCATTTCCTGCCCACTGCCTGGGTCAGAAGCAATGCAGTAAGACACAGTTCATCCACAGTAAGGCTTCTTCACTTACACTGCAACCCCCCTCTCTATCCTCTCTTTTTCAGTTGCCTTATAATTCTCCTCTCCCATAACAGTCATTTTCCTGGCCAACCCCTTTCAAGAGGGAAAAAGGCCACTGGCATAAACAAAATACTTCTACAATATATAAATTTTGTGGATGTGAAATTTGTGTATGATAAAATCTAAATGAAAATAATTTATTCTGGATAAAGGTAACAGTGATAGTAATTCTTATAACACAGGTTGTACATAGCATCCCACCCATGCATGGACAGCACACTACTAGGTCCATTATTGAAATAAATATGATCTTTTACTTGGATGAAATGAACTACATATGAAAAGCTCATATCCCTTTAATTAACAAACTTACATAAATATTGTGCTTTTAAAGTTATCTAGGGCTGAGATGTTGATAATCTTTGCATTGCTTTTTCCTAACCTTAGTATTTACCTAGTTGTATTATATTTACCTAGTTGTATTTTACAGGAGGGGGAGCTACGCTTGTGGTGTCCCGCCTTTGTATCTCACAGTGTCTAGTTTGCTCTTAAATTCATGAATGGTTTTTGCACACATTTTTTCATCCAGTTTGTTCCAAGTGTCCACCACTCTATGTGGAAAGTTGTTTTTCTTCAGATCTCTTCTATAACAATGTTTTTTTATTTTCTTTCCATGTCCTCTTGTAATTCTCTTGTCCCAGTTTAACAAGTCCTCTCTATCGAGTGAGAGCTATGCCCGAAGTGACCCGTCTTCATATCTTTCAGCATCTAGTTTGTTTTTAAATTCTTGTATAGTTTTTGCACACACTGTTGCCTCATCTAATTTGTTCCAGATATCTGTCACTCTGTGTGGGAAACTACTCTTTTTCAGATCTCCTCTATAACTATCCTGTTTAAGTTTCTTTTCATTACCTCTTGTTTTTCTATTATCCCACTGTAATAAATCTTCTCTGTTGAGGACTTCCATCCCTTTCATAATTCTGTAAATGGGCAGTAGATCTCCTCTTTCTCTTCTTTGTTCCAGGGTTGGTAGTTCCAGTTTGGAAAACCTTTGTTCATGTATCAATTTATAGAGTGTTGGTGCAATCTTTGTCATTGCTCTTTGGATTCTTTCTAATTTCTTTATATTCTTTTTTGTACTGAGTGTCCATAGTGTTGCAGCACACTCCAATCTTGGTCTTATGAGTGTGACTATTATTTTCTTTACCATTTCCTCATCCAAGTAGTCAAAGGCCACTGTCATTGCTCTTAGTAAATTGAAGGTTTCTCCGACTATTTTGTTGATATGTCCCTATCCGAGCTAACTTTTTTTACTTCCTTTGTACCAATTTTATATTGCCCTGATATTCAATTTTTACTTTTTTGAAACTCCATTATACTACATTTCTTGATGTTGAAGTTCACTTCCCACTTTTGACTTCATTCCCAAACTTTATCCAGGTCTCTCTGTAGTGATTTGCGGTCTTCTGCTGGACTTACTTTCTTTAGTAGTTTTGCATCATCTGCAAAGAAGTTTATATAACATTCCACACCTTCATCCATGTCATTTATATATATGGTAAACATTATCAGAGCCAATACAGAATCTTGTAGGACTCCACTTATCATTTCTTCCTAGGTCGAGTATTTGTCTCTAAGTACCTCCCAAATTTTTCTCGCATTCAAGAAATCTTCTATCCATTTCAATAACTTTCCTTGTACACCACCTATTATTTTGATTTTTCTTAGTAGCTTTTTGTGTGGTACTTTGCCAAATGCTTTTTGTAAATCTAGGAAAGCACAATCAGCCCATCCTCCCTTTCTTGTATTATTTCTATTAGCCTCGAGTAAAAGCAAATCAAATTAGTGGCACATGATCTTCCGTATCTAAAGCCAAATTGTTTTGGATTCAGTTTAGTATTTTCTTCCAGATGTTTAATCCATCTACTTTTGATAACTTTTTCACATATTTTTGCTATTGTGCTTGTAAGGGAGACCAGTCTATAGTTTGTTGGGTTTTCCTTTCCCCCCCCCTCCTTCATTTATTGGTACAATATTTGCATTTTTCCAATCTTGTGGTACCTTTCCTTCTTTGAGTGAGTGATCAATTAACATATATATTTTAACTGTTCATCTGTACATTCTTTTAGTATCCAATTTGCAATTCCATCCAGACCATGTGATTTTATAACATCAAGGTTTATTATTTGGTTCCTTATTTCCTTCTGTGTCACAGTTATTTCTTTCATTGGGGGGATCTTTCTCTCTGTCCTTCATCCCAATTTTGTGTACTTTCAATTGTGAATACAGATTTAAAATGTTTGTTCATAATATCAGCCATTTCTACATCTTATATTCATCCTTCCCTTGACGCAGTTCCACTATTTCTTATTTATCTTTTAGTTTACCATTCACGTACCTGCAGAATAGTTTAGTGAAACTGATGTAGAAGTTCATATTAATGCTTTGATGTCTATTGTACAAATGTCAGAATCTAGAATGTCTGAATTTAGGTCAGAAATTGAAGTTGATAATGAGATGAAGGTTTTTGTGTAATACAATTTTACAAGGGTAGCCAAATGAGAAAAAAGATTGTCCTGGTGAA
Source organism: Oratosquilla oratoria (assembly GCF_046742065.1). Lineage (NCBI taxonomy): Eukaryota > Metazoa > Arthropoda > Malacostraca > Stomatopoda > Squillidae > Oratosquilla > Oratosquilla oratoria. The sequence goes on from NC_134814.1 coordinate 2,320,922, forward strand.
ATTGTAGAATACTGGAATTAGAGATGAATTGTGTGTTATAGATGGGCTGGTGTTGAAAGATAAGAAGATTCTTGTTCCTAGAAACCGTAAACAAGAAATGCTTGGGAAAATTCATGTAGGTCACTTAGGTATGGAAAAGTGTAAAGGACAGGCCTGAAAGGACTTGTTTTTGCCACATATGAGCCAGTATTTATAAGAAATGATACAAACTTGTAGTGTTTGTCTTACATACAAGCATAAACAACAAAATTAACCTTTAAAACCTCTACCAGTTGGTACTGAACCCTAGTGTTGTAGCTACAGATTTGTTTGAACTGAAAAGAAAACACCATCTTGTTTGTGTTGATGCATATTCAAATTTTCCAGAAGTTGTAGTATTGAGTAATCAAATAAGTAATACTGTAATCAATTGTCTGAAAGGTATTTTTGCTAGACAAGGGATATTGAATGATGTTTATGGTGACAATGGTCTTGGTCATCTAAGTGAGGAATTTAAAAGAATTTTTGTAAATTGTGAATTTAAATGTGTAACCTTGAATCCAAAATATCCACAATCGAATGGTTTAGCCCAGAGGACAGTGCACACTGTGAAAAACAAATTTAAGAAATGTGATGAGTCAGGAGAGGATAGAGTTATGGGATTATTGGTATACAGAGATACGCCCATAGAAAGTGGTTTAACACCAGCAGAAGTGTTAGGAAAGTTAGATCAAACTTTCCAAATCTTTTAACCAAAACTGAAAACAGTTCTTATGTTATTGCAGAGAAGTGTAAACAGAAAATTAAACAGACACTTTTTCATGGTTAGAAGGCAAAGATTTTGCCAGAACAAGAGGAAGGTAGTTCAGTGAGAATTTGCAGTGATGTAAAATTCAGAATGGAAAGCTAAGAGAGTAGTATTTATCTAGTTGTTTTATACAGGAAGGGGAGCTATGCTTGTAGTGACCTGTCTTTGTATCTCACATTTAGTTTGTTCTTAAATTTATGTATGGTGTTTGTGTTCATCCAATTTGTTCCAGACATCTACCACTCTATGTGGATTTATATATATATATATATATATATATATATATATATATATATATATATATATATATATATATATATATATATATATATATATATCTTCTATAACTATCCTTTGTGAGTCTATTTTCATGTCCCCTTGTTTTCCTTCTATCCCAATTTAGTAAGTCTTCTCTGTCAAGGACTTCCATGCCTTTCATGATTCTGTAAATGGCCAAAAGATCACCTCTTTCTCTTCTTTGTTCCAGGGTTGGTAGTTCCAGTTTAGCCAATCTTTGCTTATATGTCAGTTTTGAAAGTGTAGGGGCCATCTTTGTTGTTGCTCTTTGGATTCTTTCTATTTTCCTTAAATTCCTTTTTGTACTGGGTGTCCATAGTGTCGCTGTGTACTCCAATCTTGGTCTTATCAATGTGACTAGTATTTTATTTACCATTATCTCATCCAAGTAACTAAAAGCCACTTTTATTGATCTTAATAAATTGTAGGTTTCTCCAACTATTTTGTCTGGGATGTTCCCTACCCACAATGCATCTGTAAACATGGAGCATGGAGAAGTGTTGGAATAAAGTGTATTTACCTAATTTACCTAAACTGTGTTACATACATACATACATATACCAAGGCCCTTTCCCCCTTACAAGGGAGGTAGCCAAAAAGGGAAAGGCATAAAATCATTTCCACCCATTCCATCCCTGAATACACTCCACATCCCTCCCATCTGAGCACCCCCTGGATGACGGGTCATCCCTGCACCTTGTCCACTGCCCTGGGTCAGAAGCAGTGTCGCAAGACACAGCACATCCACAGCAAGGCCGCTTCATCAAATCGGTGCCCCCCCCCTCTCCGTCCCCCCATTGCATAAAATGAGAGGACGGGGAAAAATCCCTTCGGGCTGCGTCAAATTTTGCTCACACATACCACCTCACCCCCCACCCATTCCACCTCATGCAAGCACAACATCATCCATATACAACCCTTCTCCACTCACTGTGTTAGTTACATTTTTTACCAGTATAAGAACATTACAATGTATGTGTTTTGAAACTTCTTACCAAGTGTTTGAAACACCTTTAATTCTATAAGTTATATATTTCAAGGTATAACTTATTTTTTATAGATTTTGTAATTGTACTATTACATAAGAGTATTTCATATTTATAGACATATCATTTAGCCCTTTATTTAAGATATTATCATCAGTTATTAAATTTTGAAAACCATTAAAATATTTTAATATATTACTACTGTCTCTAAACCAGGTGCAGCTTTTACTGTGACAACTTTTTCTACAAAAATCTCATGAGGAACTATTTTCTAATGCATGTTAATTCTGGATCATCCATACAGTTCCACCTCGGGCCAACATTATTCTCAATACAACTGTATATACACCAAACTCAAACATTAGTGTTTCCTGTGAAGTGAGTGGCCTCCCAGTTCCTCAAGTGTCGTGGTACCGTGACAACCAACAGCTACAAAATTCACTTAAATATCAGATTCTAGGTAAGTATACAGTTATCATGAGTGACATGTGACTAGTATTTTTTTTATATATGTCATAAAGGGTGATTACAAGGGATGGAGTTGTGGGATGGGAACCACTATTGTTTTCCTTCTGTGAGGAGTCAATCCATGATTTCAATTTTCCATTCCCTTTACAAGGGAGGAAAAGTCATTGGCACATATTCTCTCATCTAATTATCTTTGTAATTCTAAAGGAATTGTCCATATATTGTCATATGTACCAGTACTATTTACACTACAATTTACTTTTGGTCATATTCCTGCAGATGACAATACCCTCATCATCACAAATACAAAAGATGAGGATACAGGCATGTATAAATGTGAAGCAGTAAATGAGTATGGAAGAGCCAGTAGTGGAAAACTCATCACCATTGAAGGTAAAGGCTCATTTCAATTTCCATATCAGTTTACAAATGTATAGAAAAGAAATTTATATTTTCATCTAATAACTATAATCTTTCTAACCTGGTGAAATATCTCTGTTACAGGTATTTATGTACATCCAAGTTGTACTGACAACCCCTACTTTGCTAACTGCAAGCTTATAGTTCGTGCTAAGTATTGCAATAACAGATACTATGCACGGTTTTGTTGTCACTCCTGCACAGTTGCAGGTCAATTACCTCCTGATGGACCACATTTATGAGGTACTCTCAGGGTATTTACCACAGAAACATGACTTAATGCTTTTTAATAATTAACTGTTGATTGTAATGTGTATCAGAGTTAACTGTGATGGTTAAGATGGAAGGAAACATAAGCAAACATTGCTTGTATAAAACCTAGAAGCCCAGTACAATAACCAGTGTCAGATTTGTTCATGAAAGGATAACTTTATATTGAAATAAAATTAAGGTAGTATTAACTGAAGAACTTAAATTGCTGTGGAAGAAAGGCTATCTCAAATCTTTTTAGTTATTTAAACCTTTGTAGATCCTAGGACATTAGATGTTAATATAGACCTTGAGTACAGATTAATTTTCTTTTTTTGTAATAACTTATTTGTCAAACTTAATGATAAGACTAAGTATACTCATCACTTTTCAAATGTGCTGACATGAATTGATACAACAAATGTATACTGTCCTCATAGTTGAAGACCTGAAAGGAAGTTACAAAGAAACAATTGTGTTCAATATTCCAATTCCTCAGGACTTTATGGTGCCAAAAGGTACATACTAATGCATTAACGATAAAAGTAAAGTGTGATCATATCATATATACCGGTATATATATAAGAAGTTGCAAATCTGCATAAATAACTGTGGATATGTTATGCACAACTGTTTTCTATCTGCTGTGTTCTTAGTTAATAAATATTGCAATTTTTTTTTTAATTTGATAAAAAAACAAAAATCACAAATGTGAACCTGTTTAGTGAAGCATAGAAAAAGTTAGGAATGAGACAAGTATATTCCAGATCTGAATGATAGATTTTCAGCTCCATGGAATTCTGATGATATGATTCTATGTATCTGCAGAACAGCAACTAAATCTTACCTCTGGGTATACTAAAAGCCAATCTAAAATGAATATCATATTTAGAATTTCATATCGAAATTAAATAAAGTGATGTAAGTTTCACTCATAAGTATTAGTGATAAGAGAAATATGTTTGTATAAGAGGATGTATGTAAATGGTTGAAAATATGCTACTTCATATTGGTTTGGAAAGTTCTTTGTATTAGAAAAAAAAAGGCTTACTTTTTTCCATATGAAATGGGTTCTGTTTCCCTTATCATTAATACTGCAGAGAAAATTTTAAAGAGCTATTTCTTTAGGAGCAATGACTGTACCCTTGATCAACCAAACTTTCAGTGGCATATCATAAAGATAGACAAGCTTATGCTTTTTGCAAGAATTTTTGAAAATTGAAGGCTGTTTTTTTTCATAGCTGTACATAAAATCTTTAGACTGACTAAGTCTAACTCTATGACCTGCAAGATTTAGACATTAAAGACATGAAGTATTATTAGGTCCACAATATTCCTGTTTTGATACATTGGTATGTACTACTAAAATGCTTAGAAAGAATGTGTTTTCCAATTCATTTGGTGTGTCTGTGTTATTATGTGTAGATTCTCAAATGCATGATTGAAACTGACACTGCCACTTTAGCAAAGGATATGATTCATGACGGTAACATGAAGAGGTTCATTATAAATTCCAATGGAGGAATTATCTATTTCCTTTCAGATTGGTCAATAGTCATGCTATCCTTTGTGGCACAGTAAAATGTAAGAAAAAATGTAAATGTTAAACAATCTGTGATGGCAGTTATGGAAAAATAAACTTTTTAGTATTATGTAGTTGCTTCTTTCAAATAGCCTTAACTCGTAAACTAAACTGCAGTCAGTACCTTGTAAGAGGGCTGGCCAGGTCAAAGCACATACTCATGTCCTCAACAACCTTCCCATCTCAACAAAGAAAATAAACATATTAAAATGAATCACAAGCCAGGGCTTTGGACAACAGAAGGAAACTAATCACAGTCTACAAATAATTCATACAAACAACACTCTACTACAGTTATGTTCCCAACAATCAGGAAAACAGACACATTAAAAACTACATAAAATAAAGGATTGAGACTAATAACAGGATGCATCAAGACCACCCTAATAAACACTTCCACATCTTCATATTCACTCTTCTTCCCCAATTACTCCTGTTCCCCTCCCAATCTTCTCAACACCCTCTGAGATGCTTTACTAACTACACTTTACAGACTGATCCTTCTAAAACTACTACATTGATACTTGTCCCCTTTTTCCCTGTATAGTGGAACTACACATGCACTCCTCCAGTCCAATGAAGCACTTCCCTCCCTTAGGCACACATTAAACAATCTCACTTGCCAGTCCACTAACTTCTCCTTTCATCACACACTCCACATGGTAACCATCTATCAAAGGTGCCTTATTAGCTTTTACCAGTATTTCCTCTTTTTGTATAGCTCTATCATTCTCTTATCCCACCAGTCATTCTAGATATCTACTGCTACAAACTCCTCCTACCTACTTCTACATTCAACAAATTCATGAAATACTTTACCCACTATCCTTCAACACCCTTTACCATTTCTACCAGACTCATCCCCCTCACTCTTTTCACTTCCTTTACATTTTTTTTTCTTTCAAAAATTTCTGTGAAATACCTACCCAATTCATTGGCTTTGCTCACCTTGCATTTTGCTTCTATCCTCTTCTGCACTTCTCATATGCTTCTTCATTTCTACTTTACAACCACCCTTCATATGCTTGCCTCTTTTCTGCCACCACCTCCTTCACCTCTTCATCCCACTATTCACCACCCCTCCCTCTGTCCCCTTCCATCGTCTTCATCTCACATACCATCTTTACACACTTTAGTACTTCCTCCCTTAAACATATTCATTCTTCCTCTACTCCTGTTTTTCTTTTATCCTTCACTGCCTCCCTTACTTCTCATAGCTTCCCCTGGTATGCTTTGCTCACCTTCAGTACTTTGCTAACTTCCCATTTCTTCCTATTCACTTGACTCACATTTTCCTTTCTACCAGATAATAATTCAACAATCCTCTGCCTTCTCCCCACAGTACATTTATGTTCAGAACTCTTCCAATTCTCTTTTTGGGGTACCATTACATGGTCTATTAATGCCCTCCCAAGTACTTTATCACCCACTACCCTGGTACATTGTGGTTATGTCTTCTTACAACGCTATGTTCACTATCATCATTTCCTTTCAATGCACATAACTGAATTTTCTGTTATAGTTCCTACCAGCCACTCCATACCTCCTGCTACTCCATCTATCAGTTCATCTTCTACTCCAGCAACACCACTTCATTAATATTTCTCCCAAACTTCTACACGTGCATGTGTATATTGTATGTTTCGTCCATTCCCTCTATTAGACTATTTGTTAAGAAAATTTACTGCAGAATGTTATCCACAAGTAGTTAAATATATATATATATATATATATATATATATATATATATATATATATATATATATATATATATATATATATATATATATATATATATATATATATATTCTTTTCTGCTTCTACCAGGCGCGGATCCAGGGGGGGGGGGGCTGAGGGGGCTGAAGCCCACCCCCAAATTTGTTCTTCCATGAATCATTGTAAGGATGTCATTTAATCGATTTTAGTACTTTCTGATGTTTTGCCAGGTCCAGGGGTTATAAGCTGACAGCATGCGTGCGGTATTTGGGCGGAATTGTGCTGTGTTTGGCATTTGTTTCATTCCATTTATCTGTTTTGTGCTGCGCGTGTTGTAGGGTTACCAGGGTTGTGTCTCAGTTGTGCTGAAAAGGGATAGAAAGGCAATATACCACGTTCGTTGGCCGTTTACATACCTGTATTGTCACCTATATGATTGTTTTGTGTTGTTGAAGCAATCAATCAAGAAGTATCATCTGCAAACAGTAAGTATTCAGGAATACCACAGGCTTTATAGATATCGTTAATGTAAATCAAAAACAAAATAGGACCTGAATACCTTGAGGTACCCCCATACTTACACCCATTAATCTCGATTTAACACCTTAAATAAGACAACTTGATTACGATTAGATAAATATGACTGAAATATCTAAAGTTCAAAGTCTCTTATTCCGTACTCAGCCATTTTCATCAATAGAATACTATGATAAACTGTGTCAAAAGCCTTTTTAATGTTTAGAAAAACTGCGGCACATATTTTTTATTAGATAGTCGAGTTGCAATATATTCATGTAAGAGAGCAACAGGCATATATGTCGAGTGGTTTTCACGGAATCCAAATTGATTATTGAAAATGATCCCATGGTACTCAAGGTAATCTACCAATTGCTCAAGAATAACGATTTCAAGTACTTTAGACAATACCGGAAGGATCGAAATCGGACGAAAATTTGATACGTTTGATGTGGGCCCATCTTTATGGATCGGGTGTACTACAGCAATTTTTAGGTTATTAGGAAAGCAACTCTGTTGAAAGCACAACGTGATTAAATGCATGAGTAAATGAATAATTTTGGGAGCAGCAAGTTTAAGGATCTTTGTATTAATGCAATCATAGCCATTGGACTTATTTTTAAGATTATTTATAATACGCAAAATATCGTGAGTTGATGGTTTTATTACACTAAATTGTGATGAGACTGGAGTTATATATTGAAGTGGGTTTCCTGGGTCATTTGGCAGCTTATTAGCCAATAAACAACCAATTGAACAGAAAAAGATATTAAACATGTCAGCGATCTCATGGTTGTCAGTTACCTGCCTGTTATTGTGAATAAACAAATTGGGAGTATTATTACTTCTCTTTTTATTAATTACTTCAAGAAGTATTGACCAGAGTTTCTTCGGAACCAATGAATTTTCTTCGTTTTTTTTATATAGTATTGCTTGCGAGCCGATTTAATTAATGGGTTCAGAACATTACGATATCTGATAAAATTGTGTTTATTAAGTTCAGAGTTGCACTTAATGTATTTTTTATAAAGTTTATTTTTTAAATTGATGCATTTTAATAAGTTATTTGTTATCCAAGGTTTGATTGGTATCTTTCTTCTTGATGTTATTTTAGTCGTTAATTTAGTAATTTCTTCATTAAATGTAGTTATCAAACAATTGTCGAAATCATTGAGGTGACAAGTATAATGCACAGTTGCAGTTAACCGTTGAGGTGTAAGCATATACTCGAGTAAGCAGGTAAACTATTACTTATTCGTTTATAATATCTCTTGCAATTGTTTAATAACCCAAAGGGAAATTGAATAGTGGAACACCTTTCTATTAAAGAAAACTATTACCATACTTCAACTTGATATCGATATTACCATGTATTTTTCCAAATGATATTTAATTTCGAATCCATTGGAGATGCCCTTGCCCACGCCCAGACCCGAATGTATCCGAACCTGGCCACGCTCCTCCGAGTTTTGATCACGCTCCCAGTCTCGAACCCTGAAGCGACTAAAGACCTACCTACGGAATACTATGGGTCAAGATCGCCTCAACGGCCTGGCACTACTCGGCGTTCACAATTAAATCAATATTGAAATAGACAGTGTAATCAATGTATTTGCCCAAAAAAAAAAACAGGAGGTTGATGTTCGTGTGAGATCCCATGAACAATGCTGTGTGTTATTAATGTAATTTAGATACTTTTATTAACAGGTTCAGAAGTTCATTGGAGACGGGATTTATGATCATACTGTGGGATCAGATTCTGGAAAGATTTCAGAAAACCAGTGTTTTCTTGCAGTCATCAGATCAAGACTTAAATTCTGCTTGTGCATTGTACAAATATTAGCGCGGTTATGTTGAAGCTCTTCAACCAACGTTTACAACTTTTGAAGATCAGGCCAAAATTCTCACTGATTGCAATCACTACCCCAAGGACGTTTCACAACAACGACGAAGGAATCGCAAATATAACCACTACGATGGTTCTAGCTCAGATTGTAGCAGCATAGAATCCATCCACCCATCTGAATAATTCAGAATTTGAGCAATTCTGGTTATTGTGGAAAGATTGGTTGCTGCTCTCTCTAAAAGGCAGATAGCATATATGAAGTTGAAAGGTATGTTTGGGTTTCTTCGAAAACTGCTAAAACTCACTCCAGATGAAATAAAGGCTGGCGCAACAGAGTTGATTCACGCTTAGCCTGAAGACTTGGAAAAGGAGTTCAAAGAGGAACTGATCCATTTTAGTGAACTTTTGAAAACTGACCTTGCTGAGACCATTGCTGAAATGATACTGTAGTTGATAATCTATTTGGGTCTTGTTTCCTAATGTCGAGACCGCATTGAACATCTGTTTAGCTCTAATTGTTACCAAATGCTGTAGTGAACGCTCGTTTTCAAAATTAATGAGAATCAAGAACGAAGGAAGAGTCAGTATGGGTCAAACAAGATTGAACCATCTCTCTCTAATGAGTATTGAGCACGAGTTACTGAGGGAACAAACGCACTAAATATAATTGAGGAGTTTTCTGTTGCCAAGTCTCATAAGCGTATCATGTGAGCCATGTAACTAGTTGATGTGAAGTGCACTCAGTTCAGCAAATGGTTCTAAGATCCTCCGAGGCACCTGTTCGGTGTTGTTCTTCAAAAAGGAATAAAAAAGTATACAAGATAAAACCCTCCGTTTCAGTTGAGTCCTCCCAGCCATACTAGCAGTTATTTTAAATTCACGTGTGTGTGTGTGTGTTCCTTGTGCTACAGGCCCGCCAGCTCATCTAACCGGCCCTCCTCTGTTCACCTCCACTTTGGTCATCTGTACTTTATCGAACACTACTCAACAATGGAAATTACTCTTTCTCCAATATTTCATTCGTGTCTTCTATCAACGCTATAATCAAGAATTAAATAGCCCCAACGTGTGTTTAAACCCATCACCACCTTCAGTGGTGACTCAGTGAGTGACTGCACCTACGGGCTAAAAGAAGACAATTGTAAATGACGGTTCCATCCACGTGGCCATCTTGAGCGTAGACCAAGTGCATCCTACAAATTGTTCACCATCTCAAACATCATGGACGACAGCAACCTGAACCGTACCGATCGACGAGACAAATATCAGTAAGAGTGTCCGTTTTCACTTTCAAAAGTAACTTCAATTCAAAAGTGTTACCATTTAATATCCAACCTACCTATGAATATCATTGCTAAAATTAATTAATTATATAATACTAAGGACCCAAAAATACGATGACCCTCAAAGTAACTTAGAGACAGTGGCGGATCCAGGAAGAGGTACCTCTCCGAAAGCAGTAAAAACAGAGAGATTTTTCCCCAACATTATAAAACACTTAAGTAAGAATAATTGGAAGGACATTCAACACATTATTGAGAGTAACTATTTAAAAATGTAAGATTAACGGAACTGGCCATGTAGCGAAACCACCAAACAATGTAACGAAACGCCCAAAGGGTTACAGGTACTTTATAAACCTGGACACATTGTATTTTTTATCATATTCGTATCTCAAATGCGAAAAAACAGTGTAGCGAAACGACCGAACAATGTAGCGAAACGACCGAAAGAATGTAGCGAAATGACCGAAGAATGTAGCGAAACGACCGAAAGGATGTAGCGAAACGACTGAGTAATGTAGCAAAATTGTTGGTACCGAACTGGCCATGTAGCGAAACGACGTTGCCAATTTGACTCGCAGAATATTCAAGACCAGATATGAATATGTATAACAGTTTGTAGTAAATTTAGATGGCCGAGGACGTAAACAATATATTATTAGGCGTCGTTTTGATGTAGACCATTCAATACTTGTCAATATTTCCACAATCCAAATTACGGTTTGTAGTAAATTTAGATGGCCGAAAACATAATATATTTTAGATATCGTTTTGATGTAAACCATTCAATACTTGTCAATATTTACACAACCCAAATATAACGCAACCTAACCTGCCAATCTTCATCAAATACACAAGCAGCAACACGACTAACAAACTTTTAGTTATATTAAAACTGGTAATATCGATAAATTTAAGTAAATTTTGTAGATTGAATCATGACCTGATACGAGGCATATCTAAGGATTGTAATATTGCGTGACAATGAAACATGGATGAAAAGTCTCGCCAGTCTCGAAGAGTTTCTCGTATTACCCTCCGAGGGTTTACATAACGGTAGTAAATCGTCGTGTAACTAGCGAGAAACGTCATAATACACCGTTCATATGCCAATAACATGTGCTCACTAGTAACATTATATTTTATGAATAGGAGTAGTAGTGATAGTAATAAACTCTAATAGCAAGTTTGTAAATATTCTTCCATGCCTTTCGAAAGATGCAAATATGCTCCAATGTCGACGGTCATGTAGTCTTGTAGCGGCTACAGTTGTATTCCGAGTTGTGATATGTTAACATCATGGCCGTTGTGTGTGGCTGTTAGGTATGGCCATCGTACTTAATGAAAAGGAAGTGTAAAATTAATATTGCATTTGTGTAAAATACAAATCGAAGGAATTGTTAATGATTTAGGGAGTTGAGATTTAATGTCTTAGGGACTGTATTTGGTTTATTAACACAAAAGCTGACACCAACGGGGTTTTGGCACGTTAGACTTGTCACAATTAGTTATTAGTTATATAACATCGGTGTTAACTCCAATCATCATTAAGCTAAAGAAAATGTAAATATGCAAGCGTTGTTTGACCAATATTTACATAGTTTAAACATTTCTTTCAAATTAAGTTTTCATACCATTTGATGATTTGATTGACGGGAAGTTTAGATTGTAGGATAGGTTAGGGGAAATTTCCAGAATCATTCGTGCACGTATAATTTTAACATGAATTTTGGGTTGTCCAGTAGCTCCTAACGTAATATAGTCTAACCTAACGTAACCTTTCCGTGGAAGAGGATGGATATTTGATAAAATTAGAATAAAAATAAGCTTGCGTGATAATTGAGTTATACAGACATATCATGTCCGCTTTACACGGCGGCGACTCAGTCTAGTCGTGTTTGTAGTCATGGGCAGTTTATTGGTAGGCTAAAAATCTTAACTTCCCGTCAATTAAATTATATGAAAACATACAGATTTGAAAGATAATTTTTCAAAAAATGTAAACATTGGTCAAACCATTCCAACAGGTTTGTGTCATATCCAACATCTGGTCGGTTATTAAGGTATAAGGAGATTGCCACCAGGGAACATTAACAAATTTACCGCATAAGAATAAACATTGACAATGAAGACAGAAATCGTATGAAATATTTTGGTATGCTGCTTACATAGCCAGCATGATCTACGTATAACTTGCGTGGATGTCACCAGGGAATTTTAATAATTTTACTGCATAAGAATAATTATTTAGAATGAAGACAGATATTATATAACGTAAATATACTTTGGTATGCGATCTGCATATCCAACGTGATGTACGTATAATCTACGTGGATCCAAAATGCTAATCAATTTATCGCATGAAAATAAATATTGAGAATGAATATATATATATATATATATATATATATATATATATATATATATATATATATATATATATATATATATATACATATATAAATCGGTATTCGATAGAAAGAGTAGATCTCTTACCGAAGTAGCTCCCTGACACGTAGATTGTAAACATTTGTGAGTAATGTGTTTCCGTAAGGTTGTGAGAATGTTGTGTGAGCACGGTTGCAGTTTCGTAGAATTTTGTACCAAAACATGAAAAAATAGCGGCATGTGGCAACTGCACGAGGACACGAGGAAATTTTTTCTACATATCAGTAGGCTGTTCAAAACCTTTAAAAACTCAAGCTGTTGTTTAAAAAAACACTTAACTTTAGTATCAAATAGTAAATGGTACATAAAAATATGACTTTTATTGGTAATTATGTTAATTATAATATATTGTACCTCAAAAGATACGTTTTTAGTGTAGAAAAAGAATTACGCTCAAGTTTCAGCTTTCTTTTTGCGATAATAATATAAAAAAATATATATTTTACTGAATATGTTAGGGCATGGGGATCTTATATACATTCAAGAATAAAAAACTAGAACCATCATTTTGTCAAAGATTGACAAGTATATCTTGCTATGAAAGTCTGCACACGCCCGAGAAAAATGTATGCCCCGGTATGGCAACACTCCCATTCTACACGGCAGTGTAGAAAACGCGGCATATTTGCGTGTGAGTATATTGTTTTGTAAGCATTTTAAGTCGAACGCTAGTAGGCTTGCGTGATCTAGCTCGTGTTAGCAGTCCAACCTCGTGTGCATGGCCCCGGTGTCTCCCCCAGAAAATGGCGGCCCGGACGTGTGGAGATATCATTTGTATATTATTTTTAGAAGCTACTGCATGTGGGGGAGGGGGAAGAGGGAAAAGCATGGATCAGTTTCTTTGTACTGTATATTCCGCTGTAAGATTATATTTCAACATCCTCTCTTAAGATTGTTACATTTCCTCTGATGTGACCGAATTTTGTTAAATTCTGCTTGGAAACAGGTATGGTGAACGAATCGGCAATATATTCGCCAGAGGGAATATATATTAAGTGTATAACAATGCCATCCTGAACTTATGATCTTGTGTAGTGGTACTTAATAATTCACCTGATTGGCTACCTCGTTCTAGACCAGCATACTGCTCGAGGGAGATAAGCTTTGGGTATACAGGGATAGCCCACATCTTGCTTGCACGCCCAGTGGCGGCGCCAGGGGGAGGGGGGGAGGGCTTTAGCCCCCCAAAAAAGTGGCCAGCCCCAACTGAAATGAGCAAATTGAAAATTTAAAACACTCATTGAAATAATTTATTAAGTGGAATTTTTAATTGCCAGGGCTAAAGATTTGTCAGCCATCAGTGCTAGCCAAACCATTAACCCCCTCCCCTTCTGAAATGAGGATGATATATGTGTATTATCCTATTACTATTAGCCCCCCCCAAATTTGCTCGGCCCCCCCTTAGCCTCCCCAACTAAAAATTCCTGGCGCCGCCGCTGTGCACGCCAGCCCTTGTTCAATATACATAAAAACAGAAAAGTACAGGGTATAGGGCTGAGTTGTGTGCCAAGTGCACAGAAAGTAGACTGCTAAGAACGAATATCTGGATAATGATTAATCAACATATTCAAAGAGTGTTTGGCCCAACTGTATGTGAAGGTGTTTTTTTGAAAGATGTAATACCAGTATATGTTTGGATATTTCATGATGAACAAGGTTTTGATAATGCTATAGCATCCATGTTATCTGGAAACTAAACTACTGTATCTCGTTCAAGATTTGTCATGTCTGAATACAACTGTCTTAGGAATTTTGTTTCTTATATGGTACAGGTCATTGCCATATATTCTGCTTCACAAGTTGAAAGTACCATCACATTTTGCTTCTTGCTCCTCTATGTAATAAATGGTCCACTTGATTGAAAACTATATCCAATGATACTTTTCCGTTCTTCAGATGCCCCTTAACCTGAATTGCAATAATCCATTAACTTTAATGGTGCACCTGATTTCTTAAATGTTAAGTAATAATTCATAGTAACTTTGGTGTACTTCAATACATGTTTAGCCAGACTTCCAAATATCTTCCTATAAAGTCTTAGATCATCCAACTCATTTGAACCTCTTTGCCCAATTTTGCTTACGCTTAATCACATGGGATAGCTTTAGGGTTATTCTCGGTCATCTGAAATCTTTAATGAATTTTACACAATGTTTCCTTTGACTCGGTCTTATTGTACTATCTTCATCAAAAGTGAATTAAATTCCTAGAAACCATGACAGTTTATCCAGGTCTTTCATTTTGAACTTGTTCTTGAACAATTTCTTAATGATGCAGAGTAAATTGTCTCTACTGGCTGCAGTGGTCAGATCATCAACCCAAATTAGAATTAATGTTATATTGTCATTCAGGGTACATGGGGGTGGGGGTTCCATATGCCCTGGGGTGGCACATTTAGGGGGGGCAATTCTAGTCTGGACATGCTGCCCACAAGGCTGACAAAAAGAAAAAGGCCAAAGGCCTGAATATTTGACCGTAATATACGAATTTTGCATTAGAATCAACAGAATATTAAATATTTTCCCTTATCCTTTTTGCAATAGGGACATTAGATAACACTTTAAAAATCTGTTTAATTATTTTGCAAGCCAATAGCTATAATAGGCAGTAAGGAATGGTGGAGACGGGAAGTGGTGATGATGAAAGGGAGGGATCATCACTGAGAACTTTGCCCCAGAGCTGCACTTAGGCATAAAAGGGTTCTGTTGTCACTTTCAAATTCTGAGTATAAACAAGGATTAGCCATAGATTCAATAAAAACTTGCTCAGTGAGGAATTTATCCAACTTATTCCAGTTCCTCCCGATCTGCTTTAAACCATTTAAAGACTTCGTTAATTTACAAAATAATTTTTCACCTTTTTCATTTGTTTTAACCTTGTGGCTGCTCCATGTAAATTTCACAATCTAAATCAGTATTTAGATAGGTTGTTTTTGCATCCAATTGGTGAACTTTCATTTCATTCTGTGCCACATTTGGATTGAGGTATAATGTGCAGTTGGAGAAAAAGTTTCCTCATAGCCAACACCTTTTACTTGTGAATACCCTTTAGCTACATATCTTGCTTTCGATTTTTCTAAAGCACCTAGCCCTAGTTTCCTAGCATAAATCCATTTTCCACCAATGACTTTTCAACCCTCAGGAAGTTGTCAGGTCATAGATGTTGTCCTCAAGTGGTGAGATTTCTTCCTTCATTGTCTCTTGCCACTGATAAGATGCTGGAGATACAAGAGCTTTTCCATACATCAGTGGAATATCAACAAATCAAAAGCAATAATTACAAAGGATTACAAAGGCAAAGCATGCCGACAGGAGACCTTTTGATCCATATCTAGGTCGGATGCAAAAAAAAAAAAAAAAAAAAATCATATTAATAATAAATTAAAACTATAACAATGTAAATAACAATTAAAATACATAAATAAATGCATTGGTATAGTTGAATAACAAACAAACAGGCAAATAGTAAATGATAATAAATTGACATATAACTAATAATAAATGAAAATCAGACAGACAAATTATAACAAAACAAAAACAAATAATATAACATAAATTATAATCATTACAGCATCTTACTTAGGTATTTATCTAAATGATTCTTAAAGCTTCGAACTGAACTACATTGCACTACCTGTGCAGGAAGTTTATTCCATTCATTAACTACACGGTTGGCAAAGTTGTTTCTACCTACTTCCAAATTGAATCTATTTCCGGACAGTTTGAGACCATTGTTTCTTGTCTGATTCTCATTCAATGTGAAAATTTGGTCACTTTTGATGTTGTCAATTCCCTTTAAAATCTTAAAGACCTGTATCAAGTCACCTCTGAGTCTACGCTTTTTTAGGGAAAACAGATTCATGTGCTTAAGTCGATTTTCGTATGATTTATTTTTGATATTTGGAATCAGTTTTGTGGCTCGCCGTTGTACTTTTTCCAGTCTGTCAATGTCTTTAATGAGATTCGGTGACCATACGGAAACAGCATATTCCAAATGTGGACGAACTAACGATTTATATAGCTTGTTAATGAGTGATGGACTTTTGAAATCAAAAGATCGCGCAATCAATCCCAGAATCTTATTTGCTTTCTCAGAGGCTGAAATACACTGCTTGGATGATTTGAGGTCGTTACTGATAATTACGCCGAGATCTTTTTCACTATCCACTTTTGTTAACGAATTTCCAAATAACTTGTAATCGTACTTGCTGTTATTTTTACCTATGTGCATTACCTTGCATTTACTTGTGTTAAATTTCATTAGCCACTTTTCAGACCATTGCTGTAATTTATCTAAATCTTCTTGAATATCTAATTGGTTTGAGTGATCATTTGCCACTCCGCACAGTTTTGTATCATCAGCAAATTTGGAAACAGTAGATTTTAGTCCATGGTCTATATCATTTATATATACTATGAATAGAAGTGGCCCAAGAACGGAACCCTGAGGAACTCCACTTGCAACACTTTTCCATCCAGAAGTTTTTCCATTTAAAACAACTCTCTGTTTTCGACCTTTCAACCAATTACTAGTCCAACCTAATAGGCTACCACTTATTCCATGCAAAGCTAATTTAGTAAGTAGTCTTTCGTGTGGGACGGTATCAAAAGCTTTTGCAAAGTCTAGATATATTAAATCTATATTGTTTCTTTTGTCATAATTCGAGACAACTGTGTTGTAGAATTCGAGTAAGTTAGTCACGCAAGAACGTTTCCGTCTGAAACCATGTTGGCTATCATTTATCAAACGGTTACTTTCTAAATGATATTCGATAGCATCTCTGATGATAGTTTCCATTATTTTTCCTACGATCGAAGTCAAACTAATAGGCCTATAGTTATTTGGTTTCTTTTTGTCACCTTTTTTGAATATGGGAGTAACGTTAGCTAGCTTCCATTCTCTTGGGACATCTCCGGATATGATGGATTTCTTGAAAATAATTTCTAATGGAACAACAATCTAATTTTTCATTTCCTTTAAGATTCTTGGATGCCAACCGTCCGGCCCTGGTGTTTTATTAACTTTGAGTTTGTCTATACACCTTTTAATTGTTTCTTTTGTTATATTTACCGTAGTGAGTAAGTTTACCCCAGACTTTTCACAGGTTTCAGTTTGGAATTCACCTTGCAATTTCTGACACTTCTCCTGTCATGTAGTCTTCCAGATAATTGGGTTTAGTCTGATGTCTGGAGATATCCCGTTTGTGTAGTTTCTATATCTGGTTGTTTGGTGCCATGTTCTTCAGTTAGTTGTAGTCTTGGAAGTGCTGATATAACATCTTCACTAACTTGGTGCTTCTGCTTTTAATCTTCAAGGACTTCATTGAATTCCACACACCAAACTCTTCTTATATCATTTTGCTCAGGAAAGTATATGAGGTATACTGGACTACCGTACATATAGCCAAGGAATACTCCTCTCGCACAATGTGCATCCAACTTTTTGTTCTGCACATAAGCATAACAAACTGCTCCAAATATATGCATGTTCTTCAAGTTGGATCGTATATATATATATACACATATACCAAAGGCTTTTTTCCCCTTACACGGGGGGTAGCCAAAAAGAAAAGGGCATAGAAACCACTCCCACCCATTCCATTCCCTACATATTCCACTCCCCTCCACCCTCCTCCCTCCCTCTTTATCTTGGCACCTCCTGGATGACGAGTCATCCCTGCATCCTGTCCACTGCCCTGGGTCAGAAGCACGCAAGACACATCACACCCATAGTAAGGCCGCCTCATAAATTCAGCGACCCCCCCCCCCCCTCCGTCCCCTCATGCAGAAAAGGAGAAGATGGGGGAGAAATCCCTTCGGGCTGCGTCAAATTATTTCTCATGCATACTACCTCACCCCCCATCCCCCACCCACTCCCCCCTCATGCATCACAGCATCATCCATACACAACTCGTCTCCATTCATCCCTATCTTCTGTTCTCTCCCATCCTTCCTCAACAGACATTCCCCTCTTCACCAAAGCCCCCTTAACCCCATCCATCCATCTCATCCTAGGACGTTCCCTCATGTTCACTCCCTCCACATCTGCCTTCCATACCTATTACTAGTCTTTCTTCATTCATTCTTTCCATGTGTCCAAACTATCCTAATACTCTTTCATCAACCCTATCTCCCAACTCCCCCTCCACCCCTGTTCCCCTCCTCACCTCCTCATTTCTCACTCTATATAGCCTAGCAACCCCTGTCATACTTCTCAGACAATGGGAACAGTATTTCCTAATGACTGCAGGCCAGCCTCTAACATTAAAGAGTGTTGTCGCTTTGGGCATATAGGTGCATTACAGAAGTTTTTATGATATTGACTGTATATAATCATTACCCCAGATAGGGTTAAGAAGTACTGAAATTTAACTTTAACAATTTTCTCATAGGAAATCCTTTAAAGTTTTGAAGATTGGAAGTTCTGTAAAATTATTCAAGATGAGTGAAGTTGAAGACCGCATAAAGCGTTGGTCAGACAGATGGGAAGAAGGCTCGACAGGCTGGCATAAGGAAGATGTAAACACCATGCTTTTAAATCATGCAGACAAGCTACTAATGGGACCTGAGCTTAATGTCTTGTTACCCCTGTGTGGCAAGACCATTGATATGAAATGGTAAGTTTATCACCATGTTCTTCATTTGGAGCTTGTGAAAGTTTTGTAATGACTGGTTTGTTAAGTTTTATTTATTTATTTTTGTTTTTATTTATTTATTTCTAAGTTACTATATCTCTGTGTTCCTTATCTAGTACAATTTGTTACAATTACAGCCAACAAAAGTATCTTGAACCCAAGTCCTTTTTTTCTCTCTCTCTCTCTCCACACACACACACACATGGCGCTGTGGTTAGAGCTCTGGCCTGCCACTACGGAGGTCCGGGTTCGATCCTCGCCCGGGGCTGAAATAATATCAGTATCGCAGCGCTGAGGGGTGTTACTCCAACTCTCGTGGGCGGGGAGTTGGGGGTGTGTGTGTGTGCAAGGTCATAGCATTACCCATAGATCGGACCTACGAGCTCTGAGCTCTCTTCCAGGAGGGAAATAGCTGTCGATCACGAGTCCAACACGTGATCCAAAAGACCAAGTGAAAAGTGAATACACACACACACACTTTCAACGAATGGACGGCTTGAAGAACGTTCTGAAGAAAAGTGCAAATTGTGGATCCCAACGCAAAGAGAAGTGCCTTTTTGTATTTGCAGGGTGGGGGGAAATTGCTCGTGGGGTAGTGGGAAAGTAAGGAAAGAGGAGAAGGGGAGGGATTGCTGGGGAAATGGAAGGTAATGAGGAAGTAGAGGACTTGGTCCAAATAGACCGCCGTAAAGTAAACAAACGACCACAAGACGAGCTGGAGGACGACGGAATGTCTAATAAGAATGTAAAGATTAGAAGTATAGATAGGAACAATACAGTAGAAAGTGATGAGAATATTTTCAAGGGATTTAAAGAGAGTGGGGGGGACACAAACCCCCCCCGACTGACAAGACTAGAGAAGAAGGTTGATAAGGTGATCGAGGACTTGGAGAGTAGGTTAGGTCATATGAACACCATTTTACAAAGGGTTGAAAGATTGGAAGAACTGGAAAAGGCGAATAAAAACTTAACTGATGAAATAGAAGACCTAAAAAGACAGTTAAAAGAGGTAAAGGTGGAGAATGAGGAATTGAAGAAGAATAGTAAAGAAAACAGAGAAACGATAGCTAAAGAAAGTAAAAATTGGAAGAAAACCCAAGAAGGAAATAAGGTTTCATTCACTGACATAGTCAAACAGCAATTGAAAGAACATACTGAAGACTCAGTTATTAAAGTGATGAGACAAAAGGAGAATATAGTAAGGGATTTAGCAGACAAGAAGAAATGTATAATTATATTAGAGAAACACAACACAGATAGAACCACAAGAATCAAAGAGGAAAATGAAAAAGTAAGCCAATTACTAGAATCAGTTCAGGAAGATGAACCAGAAATTATGAAACAAATCGAAGAGAAATTTAGACTCGGAAAGTATAGCACAGACAAGACCAGACCAATTAAGATTAAATTCAAGTCACAAACAACGGCAGAGAATATCTTATCCAAAACAGGGAAACTAGCAACAAGTGAACAATACAAAAAGATATGGATAAAAAGAGAAATGAATAAAGAGGAAAGAGAGGAAGAAAAGACTGGAAGCTAAGGCAAAAAACGAGAACAGAACGGAGTCAGAGAAAGAGAGATTCTATTGGAGAGTAGTGAACATGAAACTAAGGAAGTTCGACATACAAAAGAAAAACATAAGGGAAACAGAGAACACAATGGAAGTGGCAGAAAACTAAGAGTGTCTTACACAAATATAGATGGATTAATAACAGGATTGAATGAGCTGAATGATTATTTGAAAGAAAAAGAACCGGACATAATGGGAATTGTAGAAACAAAATTAAAAGGCCCACTACCACCCAACAGTGTAGGACATGATGCATACAATTATTGGATTAGAAACAGAGAGAAAAAGCAAGGGGGTGGAGTTATGTTCCTGACTAAGAAGGATATAAACGTGAAAGGTGTCATATATGGAAAGAATACAGTAGAGATGATTATGATAGAAGTGGAAGACAGAGATAAGAAGAGCAGAAAATTTGTGATCAATTATGTGCCTCCGAAAACAGCCTCATGGGAGGAGAGTGAATATAAAAGTATGTTAGAGGACACAAAGATAGCATTAACTAAAATAATGGAAGACGGAGGAAGAATAGTTATGATGGGCGACTTTAATTGCAAAGAAATCTGCTGGGAAGAAATGACAGTAAAGAGTGGTGATGACTCATGGGGAAATGCTCTACTTGAGATGATTACTGACCATTCAATGACACAATGGATACAAGAGAACACTAGGTATAGAAATGAAGAAGAACCATCGAGACTAGACTTAATAATTACATCTGAACCTAGAATAGTGGACAAGATTGAATATAAAACACCAATAGGTAAAAGTGACCACATATTGATTGAACTGGAACTTAATGAAGAAAAATATATGAAAAGAAATGAACAATATCGAAAAGGAAGAATGATGTATGAAAAAACAAACTTTGATAAAATAAGAGAATTCTTCCAACAAGAAAACTGGGAAGAAATATACAAAGAAGAAACATCAGTGGAAGAGAAATGGAATATTTTGACAAAAATTTACAAAAAAGGAGTGGAAAAGTATGTCCCAAGACAAAAACAAGAAAAAGAATATGTAAAATGCTGGTACAACAAAAGTTGTAGGGAGTTAAAAGACAAAAGAGACAAAGCCTGGACCAGATGGAAAAAAGACAGAAGACCTGAAAAATGGAAAATATATACTGGTTATAGAAATGAATATGTACAAAAGTGCAGAGAGGAAAAAAGAAAATATGAAAAAGATGTTATAGAAAAGTGTAAAGATCAACCAAAACTATTCTACAGATTTGTAAACAATAAACTGAAAAACAAACAAGACTTGGAGAAATTAAGACAAGGAGGAGTTGAATACACTGAGGAAATGGAAATGGCAGAAATTATGAACAAACATTTTAAATCAGTGTTTACAAGGGAAAATATACAACCTGAAGAGATTGAGTGGAAAGAAAAAGTCCCCCCTATGGAAGAAATAGAAGTAACAAAGAATGAAATATTGACACACTTGGGCAATTTTGATGTCAGAAAATCGCATGGGCCAGATGAAATAGCAAACTGGATTCTGAAAGAATGCAGGAATGAACTGGCAGACAAAATACATAGCATAATAAGCAGTTCCTTAAAAGAAGGGAAAAGTTCCAGAAGATTGGAAAAAAGCAAATATAGTACCTATATATAAAGGAGGAAATAAAGAAGAACCTACCAACTATAGACCAGTCTCTCTAACAAGTACAATAGCAAAAATTTGTGAAAGAATTATCAAAAGTAGATGGGTAAAATACTTAGAAAAAAACAACGTACTAAATCCAAGGCAATTTGGATTCAGACAAGGACGATCATGCGTCACCAATTTAATATGTTTCTATTCAAGGCTAATAGATATAATACAAGAAAGAGATGGATGGGCTGATTGTGCATTTCTAGACCTAAAAAAAGCTTTTGACAAAGTACCACATAAGAAGTTGCTTAAGAAATTAGAATATGAAGGAGGAATACAAGGTAAATTGCTAAATTGGATGGAAGACTTTTTGCAAGAAAGAAAAATGAGAGTAGTGATAAGAGATCAGCACTCAAAATGGAATGAAGTAATAAGCGGTGTCCCGCAGGGAACAGTTCTGGCCCCAATAATGTTTGCTATATATATTAATGATATGGATGAAGGAATTGAAAGCTATATGAGCTTCTTTGCAGATGATGCAAAACTACTGAAAAGAGTGAAAACTGAAGAAGATTGTGAATCACTACAGAGAGATCTAAATAAAGTACAAGAATGGAGTAGGAAGTGGGAGATGGAGTTCAATACAAAAAAGTGTAGTATAATGGAATTTGGAAAAAGCAAAAACAGAATAACAGGATCATATAATTTGGGAGAAGAAGGAATAAAAAAAGTAGAAAATGAGAAGGACCTGGGAGTCATTGTTATGAATAATATGTCACCTGAGAAACATATAAATAAGATTTTTGGAGAAACTTATAATTTAATAAGAACAATCAAAGTGGCATTTACATACCTGGATGAAGAAATGGTGAGGAAAATCCTAATCACCCTGATAAGACCAAGATTGGAATATGCAGCAACGATATGGTCACCAAGTACAAAAAAATGTATAAAAAAACTAGAAAGAATACAAAGAGCAATCACAAAACTGGCACCAACACTCTCAAAACTATCATATGAAGAGAGACTACAAAAACTACAGACACTAGAGCAAAGAAGAGAGAGAGGAGATTTGATAGCTATTTACAGAATCATGAAAGGCATAGAAATTACTGATAGAGAGAATCTGATAAAATGGGATGACAGAAATACAAGAGGACACGGAAAGAAAATAAAAAAAGACAGCTATAGAAGAGATTTGAAAAAGAACAGCTTTCCTCACAGAGTAATAGACAGTTGGAACAAGTTAGATGAGAAAGTGGTGTGTGCAAAAACAATACATGAATTTAAAAATAGTTTAGATAAAATGAGATATGAAGACGGGACCCCACGAGCATAGCTCCCCTTCCCGTAAAATACAACTAGGTAAATACACACACGCTTACGTCGGACAGGCGGCGAGGATTGACGTCCTGAAGAAAAAGTGAAATTTTCGTGGATCTCAACGCAAAGGAAGTACCTACTGTATTTGCAGGGAAGGGGATTGCTCGTGGTGTAGTGGGAAAGTGAGGAAAAAGGAGAAGGGGAGGGATTACTGAGGGAAATGGTAGGAAATGAGGAAGGAGAGGACTTGGTCTAGGCAGGCAGACGCCATGTAAACAAACGCGGGCCGGATCAATTTAGTGACGATGAAGGGTCTAACAAAAATGTAAAGATTAGAAACATAGATATGAGTAGCACAATAGAAGGTGAGGATAATAATTTCCATGGATTTAATGAGGGGGGGGGGCGGATACCAACCTCCCCCGACTGGCAAGACTAGAGGAAAAACTTCAACAAATGACCGAACATTGGGAGAGTAGGTTCGGTAGAATGTCAAAAATTGCGCAAAGGGTTGAAAGATTGGAAGAACTAGAGAAGGCGAACAAAAACTTAACTAAGGAAATAGAAGAACTAAAAAGACAGTTAAAAGAAGTTAAAGAGGAGAATGAAGAATTAAAGAGGAATAATAAAGAAAACAAAGAGGCTATAGCTAAAGAAGCTAAGGGTTGGAAGACAATCCAAGAAAACAGTAAAGTTGCATTTACTGACATAATTAAACAGCAAATGAAAGAACAAACTGAAGACTCAGTTATTAAAGTGATGAGACAAAAGGAGAATATAGTAAGAGACTTAGCAGATAAAAAGAAATGTATAATTATATTAGGAATGGAAGAGAAACACAACCCAGATAGAACCACAAGAATCAATGAGGAAAATGAAAAAGTAAGCAGATTACTAGAATTAGTTCAGGAAGATGAACCTGAAATCATGAAACAAATTGAAGAGAAGTTTAGACTCGGAAAGTATAATACAGATAAGACCAGACCAATTAAGATTAAATTCAGGTCACAAACTACGGCAGAGAATATCTTATCAAAAACAGGGAAACTAGCAACAAGTGAACAATATAAAAAGGTATGGATAAAAAGGGAAATGAATAAAGAGGAAAGAGAGGAGGAAAAAATGAAAAGACAAGCTAAGGAAAAAACGAGAACGGAACAGAGTCAGAAAAAGAAAAATTCTATTGGAGAGTAGTGAATATGAAAGTAAGAAAATTCGAAATACTAGAGAAAAACAAAAGGGAAACAGAGAACACAATGGAAGTGGCAGAAAACTAAGAGTGTCTTACACAAATATAGATGGATTAATAACAGGATTGAATGAGCTGAATGATTATCTGAAGGAAAAAGAACCGGACATAATGGGAATTGTAGAAACGAAATTAAAAGGTCCACTACCACCCAACAGTGTAGGACATGACGCTTATGATTATTGGATTAGAAACAGAGAGACAAAGCAAGGGGGTGGAGTTATGTTCCTGACTAAGAAGGATATAAACGTGAAGAGTGTCACATATGGAAAGAATACAGTAGAGATGATTATGATCAAAGTGGAAGACAGAGATAAGAAGAACAGAAAGTTTGTGATAAATTATGTGCCTCCAAAAACAGCCTTGTGGGAAGAGAGTGAACATAAAAGTATGTTAGAGGACACAAAGATAACATTAAATAAGAGAAAGGAAGATGGAGGAAGAATAGTTATGATGGGCGACTTTAATTGCAAAGAAGTCTGCTGTGAAGAGATGACAGTAAAGGGTGGAGACGGCTCATGGGGAAATGTTCTACTCGAGATGATTATTGACCATACAATGACACAGTGGATACAGGAGAACACTAGGTATAGAAATGAAGAACCATCGAGACTAGACCTAATAATCACATCTGAACCTAGAATAGTAGAAAAGATTGAATATAAAACACCAATAAGTAAAAGTGACCATATACTGATTGAACTGGAACTAAACGAGGAAAAATACATGAAAAGAAATGAACAATATAGAAAAGGAAGAATGATGTATGAAAAAACAAACTTTGATAAAATAAGATAATTCTTTCAAAAAGAAAACCGGGAAGGAATATACAAAGAAGAAACAACAGTGGAAGAGAAATGGAATATTTTGACAAAAATTTATAAAAAAGGAGTGGAAAAGTATGTCCCAAGACAAAAACAAGAAAAAGAATATATAAAGTGCTGGTACAACAAAAGTTGTAGGGAGTTAAAAGACAAAAGAGACAAAGCTTGGACCAAATGGAAAAAATACGGAAGACCTGAAAAATGGAAAATATATACTTGTTATAGAAATGAATATGTACAAGCGTGCAGAGAGGAAAAGAGAAAATATGAAAAAGATGTCATAGAAAAATGTAAAGATCAACCAAAACTATTTTACAGATTTGTAAACAGCAAACTGAAAAACAAACAAGATTTGGAGAAATTAAGACAAGGAGGAGTTGAATATACAGAGGAAATTGAAATGGTAGAAATTATGAACAAGCATTTTAAATCGTGTTTACAAGGGAGAACATACAAACTGAAGAGATCGAATGGAAAGAGAAAGTCCCCCCCATGAAAGAAATAGAAGTAACTAAGAATGAAATATTGAAACACTTGAGTAATCTTGATGTCAGAAAATTGCATGGACCAGATGAAATAGCAAATTGGATTTTGAAAGCATGCAGGAATGAACTGGCAGACAAAATACATAGCATAATAAACAGTTCCTTGAAAGAAGGAAAAGTCCCAGAAGATTGGAAAAAAGCAAATATAGTACCTATATATAAAGGAAATAAAGAAGACCCTACCAACTACAGACCAGTCTCTCTAACAAGTACAATAGCAAAAATTTGTGAAAGAATTGTCAAAAGTAGATAGGTAAAATATTTAGAAAAAAAAACGTACTAAATCCAAGGCAATTTGGATTCAGACAAGGACGATCATGCGTCACCAATTTAATATGTTTCTATTCAAGGCTAATAGATATAATACAAGAAAGAGATGGATGGGCTGATTGTGCATTTCTAGACCTAAAAAAAGCTTTTGACAAAGTACCACATAAGAAGTTGCTTAAGAAATTAGAAACTGGAGGAATACAGGG
The DNA here is from genome assembly GCF_046742065.1 of Oratosquilla oratoria. Classification (NCBI taxonomy): domain Eukaryota; kingdom Metazoa; phylum Arthropoda; class Malacostraca; order Stomatopoda; family Squillidae; genus Oratosquilla; species Oratosquilla oratoria. Next base: position 2,347,740 of record NC_134814.1, read on the forward strand.
CAAACTGCTTAAATGGATGGAAAACTTTTTTCAAGGAAGAAAAATGAGAGTAGTGATAAGAGACAAACACTCAAAATGGGATGAAGTAATAAGTGGTGTTCCACAAGGAACAGTTCTGGCCCCAATAATGTTTGCTATATATATTAATGATATGGATGATGGAATTGAAAGTTATATGAGCTTCTTTACAGATGATGCAAAACTGTTGAAAAAAGTGAACACGGAAGAAGATTGTGAGTCACTACAAAGTGATCTAAATAAAGTACAGGAATGGAGTAGGAAGTGGGAGATGGAGTTCAACACTAAAAAGTGTAGTATAATGGAATTTGGAAAAAGCAAAAACAGAATAACAGGATCATATAAATTGGGAGAAGAAGGAATAAAAAAAAGTAGAAAATGAGAAGGACCTGGGAGTCATTGTTATGAATAATATGTCACCTGAGAAACATATAAATAAGATTTTTGGAGAAACTTATAATTTAATAAGAACAATCAAAGTAGCATTTACATACCTGGATGAAGAAATGGTGAAGAAAATTCTAATCACTCTGATAAGACCAAGATAGGAATATGCATCAACGATATGGTCACCAAGTACAAAAAAATGTATAAAAAACTTGAAAGAATACAAAGAGCAATTACAAAATTGGCACCAACACTCTCAAAACTATCATATGAAGAGAGACTAGCAAAACTTGAACTACAGACACTAGAGCAAAGAAGAGAGGAGATTTTATAGCTATTTACAGAATCATGAAAGGCATAGAAATTGATAGAATCTGATAAAATGGGATGATAGAAATACAAGAGGACACGTTAAGAAAATCAAGAAAGACGGCTATAGAAGAGATGTGAAAAAGAACAGCTTTCCGCACAGAGTAACAGACAGTTGGAACAAGTTAGATGAGAAAGTGGTGTGTGCAAAAACAATACATAGATTTAAAAATAGTTTAGATAAAATGAGATATGAAGATGGGACACCACAAGCATAGCTCCCCATCCCGTAAAATACTAGGTAAATACAACTAGGTAAATACACACACACATATATATATATATATATATAAATTCATTAACACATGAAAAGAATTATGGTAGTGTAACATATGAGTGTAAATTACTGTGCTAGGTGATGCAGGGAGAGAATGATACAAAGTTTAAGCCATGCCCTTTATTCTGTGGAGAAAGGACTACACACATGTGTGTTGGCTGGCCTGAATCAGAAAGGATACTACTACCTGATTCGACCTCACACAACTTAATGACCTCTGGGCACACCAAAAGGTAACATCCCTCTGGCTGGGACAGAGTTGCCAGACATGGCCCGGAATTGTGGTTTTGGTAGCATACAAATGTCTTTCTCACAAGTGTAATATGGCCGTAGCCCAAACATAAATATCCTGAAGCTGAAGGCTAGTTCTCCTTACACATTCTCACCAGAGGCTGCTCATCCACATCCCGTGATTATACACCTATGCCTCAATATGTTCTTGTGGGGGACTCTGTTCACCACATTAGCATGACACAAATTAAGATGGGGAGGAGTCATCTGACTCAATCTTTGGATAAGGCGAGTAGGTTACCTACATGGGAATCTGCTGACCAGGGGGGAAAAAAAGAACACACAGATATCATAGACCATTGTTACCATGATTTAACTAAAGGCTTCCCCTGTATGGATGGGTACCACTAGGCCTCAGCCTCTTTCCCTACACCTAATTTTTAACCTCTGCACACAGTGAGCAGTGTTGGCCACACTGTGCTTGTTCCTCTTGTCTAGTCACTATTATTTCATGTAATTGTGAGTGAGTCTGGACACCTTGGATTGGAGATTTTTTTGCAGGGAGTAAGTTGACACCTGTCAGATCCAGTATCCTAAGCTTAGCCACTTTCCTACCTTTTTTTTCCAATTTTATAAATATATATATATAATCACACTTATCCAAGCTCCTCTCATTTCATTATTCCAATATTTCAATGTATATAAAATTTATATATGTATATATAGAGAGAGAGAGAGAAAGAAAGAAAAAAGGGAAAGAGATGAAGAGTGACTAACCTGTCAGATCCAATATCCTAAGCTTGGTGACTCCTCAATCTGAGGGCAATACCTCTGTGCCCTTGACCAACCTCTGATTTGCCCCTCTGACTGAAGCTTCCCACTCCTTAGCCTCTGTATATTTTCCTACCTAGCTTGACCTCTCCTATTTGGGTTACTCATGGGGATGCATATTAATTCTATGTTATGGAACCTACATAATCTTCTCTTCCTCTCATTTGTATGCATAATTTTTGTGGATATCCTACTAAAGTGTGGAACCATCTTCTTGGGTTTGCACAATTCTCCTAGCCACACTGATGGTATGTTTTGGTGCAAAGCAAGGGGGGAGCCTGGCTGTGGTACTTGTTGCTAACCATACTACATGTTTGTGACATAGGCTCTGGGAAGGGGGAAAAAAGGAAAGAAAAAAAGGGGTATACCCTGTGATTTACAGTTATTTTTAATCAACCCACTGAACTTATCTCCAGATGTCTTCCATAAATATCATTACAAACCATGCATATATGAAAATACCAGCATTACAGTTTTACTTCTCGTAGCTTTTAGTCGGTTTTAATTTCCATTTTAACTCACTTTTCAACTTTTTTCAGTGCTATGGTGGTGCACTGATTTTTATTTTGGCTAACCCTTGATTATTAAGTTTAGCATAAGGAAGAACATAGTAGAGAGGTTAAGATTATCTTGTTTAACCACAGTGTCACAGTGATTTATTCCACATATTATTTTGGCTAACAACAAAATTCAGCAGTATAGGAAATACCACTGTAACTAAATGTGTATCCTCTGCTTTGAATCAACCAGTGAAATAACCACTCTGAAAACAAATGGAATAATAAATGCCCCCCCCCCATTTATGTCATGAACTAGACTGTATTTGAGTTGTATCAAATCTCGGCTGAGATCAGTGCGGGTCCTACAATCCAGATGCTAGTACAACTATTTGCCTTTTTATAGGATCAATTTAGTTTCACTGGGGGTGAGAAAAGGTGGAGTGCAACTAATTAATTTACATAACTTATAATTTGACTTTTAACTTGCAATGAAGTTGGGTGTGAACAGAATGCGAGTGCAGGAGTCAGTGGCCAATGCCCACGCTTCATAACTAATACCACAGCCACATGACACCAGTGTCAGGCACAGGTGCCTATGTATGCCAATATAGCCTGTTCCATCACTATTTACCCAGCTCCACACAATCTATTCATCATATTGTGTAAAGAAGACTCACAGTTTATCAACCACTAGTTATCTAATACAAGAAAGAATACAAATAACAAAAGTGATGACTCTGTATCATCATCCTGTTTACATGCCCTCTGACCTCTGAGGGCAGGAGGTTTCAGTTTTGTACTCCTCCTCCATTGGCTTGCAAGTCTCTTGCAACTGGACAACCTGAATAAGTGGGTATAGCTTGTGCCTTCCATCATGTCATGGAGATAGACAAGAAACATTATTGGTGCAAGCACTGAACCTTGTGGAACTCCACTCATTACTACTCTCCAGCTTGACATCTTATCCTTTACTACTATCCTCATGTATCTTCCCTTCCATGGTGAGGGTCACAAGGATGGATAGAGTGAGAAATGTAGAGGTGAGGTAGAGAGCAGCATAGAAACAGACAATAATCAAGATTGGTCAAATAATACTGGGATAATTTTGACATATTTAAAGTGAGTAAAGAAAAACTAAAAATAAAAATGTGGAAGGCAGAGTTGGATGGAGTAAACTTGAAGGGAAGATCAAGATGGATGGATGGATGGGGTGAAAGTTGCACTTGATGCAAGAGGAACATCTCTTGAGCAGGGGAGAGACGAGGAAGGGGCGATGAGTGATTGTGAATAGATGAAGAAATGATGCGATTCAGTGGGATTTCTTCTTATCTAATCTGTATTTTCTCAAATGGATGGCGTGGGTGGGGTGGGGAGTTCACTATGAATATATTTATATACCAGTGGCTTTTCCCCCTTACAAGGGGGGTAGCCAAGTTGAAAGGCTAGTACCCTGTCATAGACTGAGGTTCCAGTTGAGTTGATATATTAAACTCACTGTAAATTAACAGCGTGTTTATATAGTTCCTGCAATATGGGATCTCAGATCTCGATCGCCTCTTTAAGAACACATCTACTGCACCAGGATAAAAAAAGAGTTTGCACACATACGTATAAGAATATTTACTGAATTGAATACTACTTACGAAATAATGGACAGAGGAGCGGCTGCGGGATTATCTGGCGTGGGTGCCTGCACCCCCGACTTTATACTCCAGCCGCACAACACCGGTGCCACAGCCCGAGTGCCAAATTAACTATCATACATTATCCTATCTCTATTTGCACAACTCCACACACCACTCTTATCCTTTATTCATGCGTGGAGAAGGCTCACAATGGATTCCCTAACTAACATCTTAATGTATAAGACACATGAGGTAGCAAAAAGGGGAGAGTACTACTTGGCCATCTTCTTCTTGATTAATGTTGCCCCCTTAACCTTGGCTGGAAGACGGCGTCCCTTCTGTAGTCCTCCGCCGCTTGTCCGCGCGTGGTTTCGCGCGCGTTCTAGGTCACGGTCCCAGGGTACAAGGGCCCATTGTACTAGCGGCCCCGCTTCGGTACAGGTCCAACGCCTTTTGCAGGCATCCATCACCGTGGAGTGAAGCCGCACACAAAGGGGTCCATTGTTCGTCCACACCTACCCATAGGGCTATGGGCGAGAGAGAGCCAAGGGGGGGAGGTACCGTCACCCTGGCGCCACTCCATAATTGGAGTTGTACTGTAGGGCTCCCCGCGGATTGCTCACTAGAACACACTAAGCATAAAATCACTAATGGTTACATTTTAACATAAGTAAGCATAATGAACACCTATGTCACATCGCAATGTTAAGACGTGACATATACCCCCCGTAACCGGGAAAAAATGTTCAAACCTGTGAAGCGAGGGTTGGACATTTTGTATCTGGGCGCGACAAGGCATCAGCAATTATGTTGTCCTTCCCTGAAATGTGCCTTAAGCTTATATCATGGCCCTGGAGAGCCAGGGCCCACCGGGCTAACCTATCACTTTTAGTTTTTCCATCTACAATATACTTTAGAGGGTTATGGTCACTAAGAACTACTACTTTACCATCTAAAAATACTTGAAATTTCTTCAGTGCCAGCACGAGGCTGAGGGCCTCCTTCTCGATCGTGGAGTACCTGGTTTGATAATCCTTGAGGACCTGAGACATAAACGATACGGGGCGCATGGAGCCGTCCCTCTCTTGGGCTAGCATGGCGCCAACAGCGACTTGGCTTGCATCGCACAGGATGTAAAATGTCTTACCGTGGTCAGGAGCTATCAAGACAGGGTGACTTGAGAGGAGCCTTTTGCAGCCATCGATAGCGGCATCTGCGCCCTCATCCCACCTGAAAGGCTTGCGAGAGAGCATGCGGGTCAAGGGGGCAGCCACATCAGCGAGATTTGGGCAGTACCGCCGATAGTAGTTGACGACGCCCATGAACCGGCGGATCCCCTTCTTTGTCCTCGGTATCCGGAATTCCGCGATGTCCTTCACCTTGGCTTCCAGCGGAGAGATACACCCCTGGCCAACTTGATGGCCTAGGTATTGTATCTTACTCCTACCAAAGGAGCTCTTCTTGAGATTTACTGTGAGCCTAGCTCGGGCTAGCCTCCCGAGCAACTCCCTCAGACTGTGGAGGTGATCTTCCCAGCTGTCGGAGAAAACGACTATGTCATCTGAGTACGCCCTGACACCGGGCAACCCCTCGACTATCCAGTTGACCAAACGTTGGAATGACGCTCCACTATTCTTCATCCCAAAGGGGGTTACCCTATACTGAAAATGTCCATGAGGAGTTACAAAGGCGGATACCTCCGAAGCCCTGTCAGTGAGGGGAATCTGGTGATATCCCTTCATCAGGTCTAATTTGGACAAGTATTTGGCCGCCGCAACTTCCTCAATGAGATCATCAATCAGCGGGAGAGGATAGGGATCAGCTTTGGTTACAGCGTTCAGAGACCTGTAGTCAACACATAACCTCCACTCACCTCCAGGCTTTGGTACTAACACCGCGGGGGAAGCCCATGGGCTCGTACTCGGTTCTATCAGTCCCAGCTCCATCAGTTGCTCAACCTCCTTCTCCATGATCCGCTTCTTCTGGGGCGATATTCTGTACGGGGTGTGCCTCACAGGCTTTGCTCCCTCCTCGAGGACGACGTCGTGGTGGATCACTTGGGTGATGGTGGGGGACGAGGAGAACACGTGGGCATGCTCGCTGATGATGCTGCCGACCTCCTCTCGCATCTCTCCCTCAAGCGAGGAGAGGGATTCCTCCTCCGCCTCATAACAAGTTCTGTGTAAATCATAAAATAGATTTAGATCATTGATGTCTGAATCCAGGCTCCCTTCATCTCGCCCTGCCTCGATTACCCCAATTGCACTCTCATCTACTGATCCCCTAAATTCCTTAAGGAGGTTGATATGTACTTGTTGGACCCCAGACCTTCTCATGGGATTTATCATGACATAGTTATTTCCCCCCTTTCGCTCAATTACCTTGAATGGTCCCTCATACTTTGGCTGTAGTGAAGATCTTGGAGGGGATAATACAAGTACATAATCACCCACCTTAAACTCCCTCTTCACAGACTTCCTATCATAGTATTCCTTGTAGGTTCCCTGGGCATCTTCGAGGTTTCTCTTAGCCATCTGTCTTATTTTCTTCAATTTTTCGAAATCTGCACCCACCAACTTACTGTATTTGGCATTCCCATCCGGTGCCTTAGACACAAATTGTTCATACAGGGCAGTGAGGGGCTCCCTCGGGGCCCGACCAAACATCAAATAAAATGGGGAGAATCCCAGCCCCTCATGGGTTGTTATTCTGGAAGCATACAACAAAAGGTCCAAGCCTTCGTCCCAGTCCCTTTCAAATTCCAAAATAAAAGCTCGGATCATGCGTTTCAAGGTTCCATGGAACCTCTCAAGGCTTCCCTGACTCTGGGGATGGTACGCTGAAGCGACTACATGCTTTATACTGAGACTCTCTAATGCCCCCTTGAAAATTCCACTCAAAAAATTTGTACCTCTGTCACTTTGGACCTCCCGAGGCATGCCCATCTTACTGAAATATGACATCAGGGCCTTCGTTATTGTCTTAGCCCTGATGTTTGACAAGGGAATCGCTTCAGCGTATCGAGTAGCCTTGCACAATATTGTGAGTAAGTACTGTTTCCCCGATTTGGTCTTAGGAAGGGGCCCCACACAATCGACAACCACCTGCGAGAAAGGTTCCTCTACAACCGGTACTTGGCACATGGGGACCCGCTTGGGAGAGTCATTGGGCTTCCCCGTCACTTGGCATATGGGGCACTGGTTGACCACCCCTCTGATATCTTCGGATATCCGGGGCCAGAAGAAGTGTGCTAGTATGGCTTGTTTGGTTTTTGAGATCCCAAGATGGGCGCACGTGAGTTCATGCGCAACTTTGATTATCCTTTCCCTTAATACCCTTGGTACTACAATCTGGGAGATGGTCTCCCCGCCTACCTTATCAGGAGTCTTGAATTTCCTCATAACCACGCCCTCTTCATAGGTGAATTCCTCCTTGTTCCTTTTCTTCCCTTCCACCGCGGCCTGACGTATCTCTTCCAATCCGGGGTCCTCTTGCTGGAGTCGGATGAGCTCCTCCTTGTCGATGGCTGCTGTGCTGTGGAAGGTTCCCTTAGTCAAAGGGTTCTCGCCTCGGCCCTCTGCTTCCTCCTCGTCCTTGGTCTGCCTCACTTCCTCCAACGGTGTGCTTCCACTGGCATGGGTGGCTGGGCAGCGCCTGTCTCCTTCCTCGCCTTGCCTCACCTCCTGAGCCTTCTTAGATTGACTCCTGGTGACGAGGGCCACAGGGTCCGCTGCATCAGCTTCGTCACCTTGTGGGGGCGTCGTCTCGTGTAGGGGTTTGCCCACATCGTTGCCTAGGAGTACATCTATTCCCCTCACAGGAATCTCAGACACTCCCACCTCCACGTCTGTTGTCTTGCCCTCTACTTCTAGTGATACTTTAACTAAGGGTGATGACCTCGTCACCCCCCCTGCTAATATCATAGAAAACTGGCCTGTGCTACTCCCCTCTATATTTGGCACCAAACCAGGCCTAATGATGGTGCGGGCAGCCCCTGTATCCCGCAAAGCCTTTACAGGTATACCTTTACCACTCCCATCTACTGCTATCCTAGCATCTTTCACATATAGTGACCATTCGGGGTCTATTTCTATTCTACCACCATCATGTCCTGGTCCTACACCATGCATACTCTCACTGTCCTCACTCACACAGGGGATTTTCATCCCATGTTCTTGGAAACACATTACTCCCTGTCTGTTCTGTCTATCTCCCACTTCTTGCCTACTCATTTGCTCATTCATTCTGGCGAAACACTCTTGTAATCTGTGCCCGTACCTCCCACACCTAGGGCACCTTTGAGATTTTCTCCAACTATCTCCCGCTGGGGGCCTAGCATATCTATGATTAGGAGCCGCAGCCGCGCCTCTACACTGGGGTGTCGAGTTCCTCCTCTGGCCATGACTCTCGCTTACTCGCAATGAGAAGTTTTCAGCAAGTTTGGCCGCTTCCATCAGGGTGTCGCACTGATGCGTGGTAACGTGCAGTCTAGCCTCATCGCTTAACATGTTTATGAATTGCTCCTTGAGAAATATCTCAAGCACATCCTCAACGCTGGTCGCCTTTTCGGCGCGCATCCATTTTACAATATCTCCCTTTAGCTTCCTGGCCATGGCAATGTGGCCCTTACTAAGATCCTTCTCTTCTTCCCTGAATTTCTTCCTGAAGTACTCGGGAGTAACCTCATACACCTTGAGTATCTCGTCCCTGATCTGCTTATAATTATAAATCCCTTCACCATCAAACATATTATACACTGCTAGGGCCTTAGGGGGGAGACTTGCTCTTATCATGATTGGCCATATCTCTCTTCTCCATCCCAATTGCTTGGCCATGCCCTCGAATGATGAAAAGAAAAGGTCAGGATCTTCCTCATTGAACTTTGCTATGATATGAGTGGCTTTGAAAATATCATCAATCTCACTTCCTCCACCACAGCCCCCCGCCGGCTGGCGTGTGTGACATCCGGTTCCCCATCTGCTAGCATCCCCTGGGGTCTCTGATCCTCTCCTAGGGTAGTGCTCATCACCTATCCTAAACCTCCCTACACCGTCTACCATATCATGATAATTCCCTCTTTCCTGCGGAAAATGTTCATAACTTGCCCTCTCTGCTTCTCTGCTACACCTTCTTCCAAATCCTAGCGGAGTGCTAGCTTCCTCTCTATAGTATGGTCTGCCTAGTTCTTGCGGTGTGTCTGGCCTATACCTGTGTGTGTACTCTCTGCCCAAACTGGTCGGCCTATCCCCTAGTCTTGTCTCACTCCTCCTATCATCAGTGTCATAAATCCTGAATTGGGGAATCTCCCCATAGTAATGTATCTCCGTCTCTTGCATCCTACGCACATTACCCTCGACTTCCCCTTCACTAAAACTACTTCTAGCGTTGTAGTAATAGCGAATACTATCTGCTTCGTCCTCTCCTGAATCTAGATACCTTTCGTTCTTATTCCGTTCGCTCTCTATATCAGTGCGGGGATTTCCTTTCCTACCTTCTACATCACTTTCCCTTACCTGTGGGAATCCCTCGAAACTTGGGCTGCTCCCAGAGCTTACGGGCGTGTTTGGGTGAGCCATCGTGGAGGAAAACAGCTACCTACAAAGCTTCGAATTACGCGTTGCGAGATGTAAACAATGAGGCCAGTCTGCTCGTTCGCACGATCGAACACGGCTATGATCGCTTGATGACAAATCTTATTGTACCTGCACGCACTTCCTTCTCTATCTGGTGGTAGATTAGATCCCGGACAGGCCCCCATTTATGTCATAGACTGAGGTTCCAGTTGAGTTGATATATTAAACTCACTGTAAATTAACAGCGTGTTTATATAGTTCCTGCAATATGGGATCTCAGATCTCGATCGCCTCTTTAAGAACACATCTACTGCACCAGGATAAAAAAAGAGTTTGCACACATACGTATAAGAATATTTACTGAATTGAATACTACTTACGAAGTAATGGACAGAGGAGCGGCTGCGGGATTATCTGGCGTGGGTGCCTGCACCCCCGACTTTATACTCCAGCCGCACAACACCGGTGCCACAGCCCGAGTGCCAAATTAACTATCATACATTATCCTATCTCTATTTGCACAACTCCACACACCACTATTATCCTTTATTCATGCGTGGAGAAGGCTCACAATGGGTTCCCTAACTAATAATTTAATGCATAAGACACATGAGATAGCAAAAAGGGGAGAGCACTACTTCGCCATCTTCTTCTTGATTAATGTCGCCCCCTTAACCTTGGCTGGAAGACGGCGTCCCTTCTGTAGTCCTCCGCCGCTTGTCCGCGCGTGGTTTCGCGCGCGTTCTAGGTCACGGTCCCAGGGTACAAGGGCCCATTGTACTAGCGGCCCCGCTTCGGTACAGGTCCAACGCCTTTTGCAGGCATCCATCACCGTGGAGTGAAGCCGCACACAAAGGGGTCCATTGTTCGTCCACACCTACCCATAGGGCTATGGGCGAGAGAGAGCCAAGGGGGGGAGGTACCGTCACCCTGGCGCCACTCCATAATTGGAGTTGTACTGTAGGGCTCCCCGCGGATTGCTCACTAGAACACACTAAGCATAAAATCACTAATGGTTACATTTTAACATAAGTAAGCATAATGAACACCTATGTCACATCGCAATGTTAAGACGTGACATACCCACTTGAATTTACTTAATTGTTTACAGGAAAGGAGCAACACTTGTTGAGGCCCATCCCCTAGTCTCCAATTCATCATACCTAGTCTCGAATTCATGTACAGTTCCAACTTATTCCATATCTTTGATTTCCAGTTATCACTTTCAGATTTTAATAATATATTGTTCCAGCTTGGGTGATGAAGCTTTGGGGCTTTGGCTATTGAGTCCTACTGTGAAGGTGATGTGTCTTGTTGCATTGCCTCTGACCCAAGCAATGGGCAGGGAATGGAGATGACTCTTCATCCATGAGGAACTGAGAGGGGAGGGACAACAAATGGGTTTCTGAAAGGTTATGAGATGGGTGTAGGAGGGCTGTATGTTTTGACCGAGTCACCTCCCACATAAGGGGTAAAGGCCTTTTAGTATATGTATATACTAAAGAGTCAGAGTTTTTATGAGAGTAGTAGAGCTTGTGTCAGGATTAGAAATGGAGAGAGTGAGTGGTTCGAGGTAAAGGTGGGACTTCGTCAAGGTTGCATTATGTCGCCCTGGCTGTTCAACTTATACATGGATGGGGTGGTGCGAGAGGTAAATGCAAGGGTAGTGGTCAAGGGATTGGAGATGGTTAAAGAAAATGGAGAAAAGTGGGAGGTGAGCCAGCTGTTGTTTGCAGACGACACTGCGCTTGTGGCAGGATCGGAGGAGGGATTGAGGAAGTTAGTGGCAGAGTTTGGGAGAGTATGTGATAGAAGAAAGCTAAAGATAAATGTGGGTAAAAGTAAGGTGATGAGATGTACAAGGGGTGAAAGTGTCAAGTGAGCATTAAGGGAGAGCGACTGGAGGAAGTGGATAGTTTTAGATACTTGGGTGCAAATGTGGCAGGAAAAGGTGGAGTGAAGGTGGAGGTAGAATGTAGATTGAGAGAAGCGAGTAAATGCCTTGGTGGATTAAAGAGTGTAATGAGGAATAGACATTTGGGAATGGATGCTAAGAGGAGACTGTATGAAGGAGTGATTGTGCCAACAGCACTGTATGGGGCAGAAACATGGAACATAAGAGAAGAAGAGAGAAGGAGTTTGAATGTGTTTGAGATGAGGTGTCTGAGAATTATGATGGGGGTTACTAGGCTAGATAGAGTGAGGAGATGAGGAGGAGAACAGGGGTGGAAAAGGAGCTGGGAGATAGGGTTGATGAAAGAATATTAGGATGGTTTGGACAAATGGAAAGAATTAGTGAAGAGAGACTAGTAAAAGAGGTATGGAAGGCAGATGTGGAGGGAGTGAACATGAGGGGACGTCCTAGGATGAGGTGGGTGGATAGGGTGAAGAGGGCTTTGGGGAAGAGGGGAATGTCTGTTGAGGAAGGACGGGAGAGGACAGAAGACAGGGGTGAATGGAGAATGGTTGTATATGGATGATGATGTGATTGCATGAGGTAGTATGTGTGAGCAAAATTTGACGCAGCCCAAATGGATTTCTCCCCGTCCTCTCCTTATATGCAATGGGGGGACGGAGAGGGGGGGTCGCCAATTTAATGAAGCGGCCTTGCTGTGGATGTGCTGTGTCTTGCGACACTGCTTCTGACCCAGGGCAGTGGACAAGGTGCAGGGATGACCCGTCATCCAGGAGGTGCTAAGATAAGAGGGAGGGTGGAGGGGTGTGGAGTGTATTCAGGGATGGAATGGGTGGAAATGATTTTATGCCTTTCCCTTTTTGGCTACCTCCCTTGTAAGGGGGAAGAAGCCTTGGTATATGTATGTATGTATATACTATTTGTAACTTGTGATTTGTTTCCATTCCAGGTTGTATGACAAAGGTCACAAGGTAACAGGCATTGAAGGTGTAGAAAAACCTATTATTGAATTCTTCACAGAACATGGTATTCTTTACCAAAAAGAAGTTTTACCATGGGGGACTTTGTACAAGGTAACACACACCCTCTCCCCTCAAAAGTATTGGGGAACTTCATATTAGATTAGCTAGTCATGTAACAATTTGAGTAAAATGGAAAACTTATATTTATGTAAGTGTGAGACATTCAAGTGAATGCTCTCATTTTCTATCTTTCTATATAAAGAATGCACTCATACAGATATGAAAGTAGTACTTGTATATATGCTGTTTCAGTCTGATGATGGAAATCTGAAGATCTACCACAGTGACCTTTTTGATGTTGAACCCAGTCATCTTGGCAAGTTTGATGCAGTTTGGGATCGTGGGTCCCTTGTAGCCATTTTTGAAAATGACCGGGAAAGGTAAATATATTGTTGCTGAATGTTTCTGTATGAGGAAAAATTAGAGGATAAATGTGGGTAGAATTAAGGTAATGAGATATACAAGGGGAGAGTATGGCAGTGAGTTGTAAGTCTTAAAAGAGAGAGGCTGGATGAAATGGACAGTTTTAAGTATTTGGAGTTGCATGTGGCAGGAAATGAAGAGGTGGAGGTAAGTTGTAGATTGTTAGTTAGTTAAGGTTTATTCAACAAAATAAAATACAATTTATACATATATACAAAAAATTTACAAAATTGCTTGTTGAAAAGGGAGAGCGTGAAGCAAAGCTTATGGGGAATTGCTCTCCCTTTAAAGGGAGAAATTGAGAGAAACAAGTAAATGTCTTGGGGTATTGAAAAGTGTCATAAGAAATAGGTATCTGGGAGTGGATATAGAGAAAATTATATGAAGGGAGTGATTGTGCCCACAACACTGTATGGGGCAGACTTGGAATTTAGGTGAGACAGAAAGAAGATTAAATGTATTTGAGATGAAATGTCTTGAGAAGTATGGTAGGGGTTACAAGGTTGGATAGAGTGAGGAGAACAGGGGTGAAAAAAAGAGATGACAGATAGGGCTGAGGAAAGAGTATTGGGATGGTTTGGATATGTGGAAAGAATGAGTGAAGAAAGGTTAGCAAAAGAGGTGTGGAAGGCATAGGTGGTTGGAGTGAACATGAGGGGACAACTGAAGATGAGATGGATGGAAGGGAAAAGGTAGGGCATAGGGGTGATTGGAGAATGGCTGTGTATGGATGGTATTTTGATGCAGCCCGAAGGGATTTTCTCATCATCTCTCTTTTCTTTGTCTATCAAGCGAGGAAGGGAGGGGGCAGGGGAATGGGGGAGTGGTTGTATGTGAATATCTTGGCACTGTGTAACCCCTTTAATAGGATGATGCTCACATAGGCATCATAAGGAGTGAGTGGGTATATAAGGATGCCAGCTTTGGCGTCTTAATTATATTTATTTGTAGTCGTAGCAGAGTGACCCCCATATTCTGTGAACTGACCTGATCGTATTTCCTGTGGTTATTAACATTCAGAGTGAAAGAGAATGAGTAATACAGCTGTAACTTTATATTTTATAATGTGAGTATTGTGAAGCATCATCATATATCAGGCAGCTAATGCTGCCCATGAGAACTTGACTCGTATTGAAGAGGTTAAGGGATTTCTCCCCATCTTTTTTATTTTCTGCACGAGGGAACAGAGAGCGTTCGTGCCTATTAAACAAAGTGGCCTTGCCGTGGATGTACTGTGTCTTGCAAGAGACAGGGATGATCCTTTAACCACAAGGTGCTAAGATGAGAGGGAAACATGGGTTGTGGATAAAAGTGGAATGGGTGGGAGTGGGTGCATGCCTTGACTTGGCTACCACCCTTATAAGTGAAAAGCCTTTGGTATATAGAAAAATGCAGATGTTCATTTGCTTGTAGATGGTTATTTGAACTTCTTTCTGTTGTTCTATGTGCAATAAAGTTACATAGGTTTCTTTTCTTGAGTTTTACTGTCAGGTCTTTGATATGTGGGCAGAAAGTCATATGAGTATCAAATGTTAAGCCTAGAATTTTTGGGTTTTTCCAGTGGAAATATTTTACTGTAGGGTTGTGTTTTGATACATGATAGTCTGGTGTGAGTAATGTCACTGTTGATTTCTAATGTGAAGCTTCCATTTTGTTGTCTATGAGCCATTGTTCTAGTTTGTTCAAACAGGCTTGGGTGTTCTTTGCTACAGTTTCATATTTACTGTACTTTGATATTATTGTTAGATCATCTGCATATGAGAAAACACTGGTGTTTAGTTCTGGTTCTGGAGTTGTGAGATACCTCATGAGGAGCTTGAACAGTAACAGTGAAAGTATTATACCCTGAGGGACTCCTTTTTATAGTTCTTTTGTTCTTGAGACTTGGTTGTTTTGGGTTACTCTACATTGTCTTCCTGCTTTAAAGTTTGTTAATCACTTCTTGTCATTATGTATGTCTTTCCCAATAATTTTTTTAGATAGCATAAGTCTGGGGACTTTGTCATAAACCTTGTTTATGACAAAAACAGCGGCTACCATGACTACTATGGCTTTAAAGTTTGTCATTATGTATGTCTGCCCCAATCATTTTTTTAGATAATATATGTCGGGGGATTTTGTCATAAACCTTGTTTATGACCAAGGTATGGCTACCATGACCAGTGAAATGGCAAATGAACTTCAATATTTCAAAGTGCAGTGTGTTAAACGTAGGTTTATGTAACCCAGAAAGCAAGTATACCTTAGATAACACCTTTTTAGAGAAAACTGGGTGTGAGACTTGGGAGTTCTAGTGAGTCCTGACCTTAATCCAGGAAACAGTGGATTAGCACCAGAAATAGAGCTGATAGTGTATTAGGTTTCATTACTATGTAGTTATCAAACACTATCTGGCATTAGTTAGACCCATCCTTGACTATGTGGTACAGTTTTGGTCTCCATCCTATAAATTGGATATAAATTCACTGGAATTGGTACAGAGGAGAATGATCAAAATGATTCATGGGCTCAGAAATTCACCTTACGAGGATAGGCTTGGGCACCTTGATTTACACTCTGGGAAAATGTAGTGTGGGGTGATGTAATAGAGGTGTTAAAGTGGATCAAGGGCTTTAACAAAGGGGATGCAGACAAGGTGATCATATTAAGACAACAGGGCAGGACTCACAGTAATGGATTTAAATTGGGCAATTTTATCTAAGTCAACAAAAAGAATAGACTTAGTAACCACAGTGTGAGTGCTGAAACTATTGGTTTAAGAAAATGTTAGACAACTCTAGGGATGGGGATGACAGGTAATGGACATGGAACTGCCTAGTGTATGCCATATGGTCTCTTGCAGTCTCCCTCATTCTTATGTTCTTATGACCATTCTTTTTGCTGGATTTTTTTTTATTGAATCCTTCCAGGATGCTACTTTTGTACTACAACTGTCCTTCCTTTATACTGTTCCCCTGAAACTGCCTTTTCCCACTTTGAATATACCTGTTCTTTTCCCCCTGTGGTAGGGAGAGGAAAGAATTCTGCCTCCATTCCCATGCGAGTTGTAAAAGATAACAGAATGGAACGGAGTGATGGAACAAGGTATCCTGCTCTCTGTATACTTACCCTACAATAAGTCAAGGCATAAGGGGTTCTGGGAGATTTCTAATGAGAACCCTAAAATTTGGGTCATTAAATGTGCATGGTTATGGTAAAGATGAGATTCAAAAAGAAGAGATGGGCAGTATGTTTGTGAGAAGGAAGATGTGTTAGCATGAGGTGAAACTAACTTGAAAGGGAGGGGTCATTTTGAGTTGTTGTTGTTGTTGTTCCCTAGACTGTCTGTCCGAGCAGTCCCGTCTCGGGACTGCTCGGGTCATTTTGAGTTTGGGAGTGTGGTGGGGAGAGTGTCGGAAGTGAGGAGGGGGGCAAGGGAGGGAAGGAGTAGCTCTGATGGTAAGTGATGAGATAGGAAAGCACTTGGTATCTTCAAGGTTAATGTATGTCAGTGTAGTAGTGCTGGGAGATCTTGCTGCTAGAGTAGATGAGGCAATAGATGGTGAAGTAGCATAGTTTGGAGTGCCAGGTAAAAATGTTGGAGATATGTTTAGAAAAGGAGTTCATGATAACAAACAGTGTTTAAGAAACAAATCAAGCATAATTACTATACATTGGAAACTGGTGTATGAAAAGGTTGATAAGTCAATAATGGACTATGTAGTGGTATTCAAAGGAAGGATAGGAAAAGTTCTGGATGTCCATGTTCTTAGAGGAAAGAGTCAGAGTGTCAGGTAATTTTTTGGTAGAAGGGAAATTGAGAATGGAGGATAAGTGGAGCTGAGAGAATTGTGGGAGGTGGTGAAAGATAGAGATGAGATTAGAAGGTGAATGGGATTGTTTCAAGGAGGATGGGAGGGAATAGAAGAAAGGGTAGTGAGCGGTGGGATGATGAAGTGAAGATGCTATAGGACTCAGGAAGCATATAAAAGGTATAAGGAAAAGAGAGAAGGAAAACATTGGATAAAGGAAGCAAAGAGAAGATGTAAAATGGGCTAGGAATATGATAAAAAAAAATTAAAGAGTAAAAACATGTTTTGGAGGGAAGTTAAGTGTGTGAAGGGGTGTAACTCAGAGAGAAGGTAAAAGGTGCAGATGGCCAAATGTTAATGGAAATGAAGGTGGTAAGGGGAAGATGAATAGAGTGTTTGAGAGAGTTAATGAATGTGGGGGAGGCCCCTCTCACTTTCTCTCCCTCCCTCTTGTTATGACCTATCTCTTCCTCCATTCTTCTACTTTTGTGTATATAATTTCCTAAATATCTAACTTTACTCCCGCTCGGATTTCTTCCCTTACGACTGTGTATTGACCTGATGCTATCTACTCTTGAATAGCACTACAACCTTTTTAGGACATTAACTTTGTTTCCCACTTCCAGCAAATGCTACCAAATTTACTCCCCAAACTCTTCAAATCATCTATCCTTCAAATCGTCTTTTGTCTCTGATAGCAGAACAATATCATCTGATTATATTATGCTGTTTAACATTCATGGCTATTTTTCTCCAACCTCACTCCCCTACAAACAGAATTTACCATTTTTTTGGTAGAGACTTTCTTATTTTGTATACTATTTACAGTATTTATGTACTTGCTTGTTACCTTACAGTTATGCAGCCCTTTTGAAGAGTCTGGTGAAGCCAAAATTCCACTATCTGTTGTCTGTCATGCAGTACGAACCTACAGCGACTTTCAGTGGACCTCCCCGCAATGTACCTCCAAGTCTGGTGGCTGAACTGTTTGGTAAATAGCTATGCAAAACCCATTAATTTGATTATGCACTTATTGTGTTGTATCCGTTTTAAGATTCTTTTTTTATTGTAGAGATTTAATGTGATTGTTTCAGTTGCTTGATTTCATGTTTACAAGACCTGTTTCATTACAGGTGATGTGAGTAATCAAGAAGTATTAGAGGAGTATGATATGTCAGCGGAAGAGAAAGTCTTAACTCGATGGGGCCTTACTCAGTGCTCAGAAGTTGTCCTCCTTCTGAAGTCAAAATAGATGTTTCTTTGTTGTACATACACATATCAAAGACATTATAATCCATATTGGCTGAGTCAAAGCACACATCTACATCATAATCAAATAAAACCTAGTCAGTCACCTCTCCCACTTATAGAGGAATGCTGACCCACTTGTTAACTCTTGTTATCCATCATATCTACTATTCTTAAATATCTCGTGTAATCTATACATGCACAGTATGACACCTCAGAAATACAAATATCTTCTTTGGCAGACAACATAACAATTATATGTAGACAAAGCCACAGAAGTACTACAACCATACATCAACACCTGGTTCACTCCAAATAGATGCAAAATAGCCCCAACCAAATCTACAGCCACACCTCTAACCAATTGGACAGTGGAACACAAATACATACCAGGCCTCTTTATTAACAACACACTCATAATACACATATATACACCCATGACTTGGTAAAACATACAGTACATCCATATTCAAACAACGCATCATAAAGATGAAATGCACACCTAGCTCATCACATTTAAATCAATTGCAGGAATAATATTCAGATAAAATAACATTCAGTTAAAATGTGGAAACTATCACTACAGTATACAAACAATATATACACTCATTGATGAATTATACAAGCCCTACATGGCCCCCTAATCTCATTAAGACACTCAACACCTTAATACAAAAGAAAGCACTAAAGACAATTACAGGCTGCACAAATATAACAGCTACAGATCATTTACACCATGAAATGGAATTCCTCAAAGTCAAGGATCACCTTAACATGAGAGGCACACAAACACTTGCTGCTGCCTCCACAAGCACAGCCCACCCACTACAGTACATAGCAGAACATCAAAACAACACCCAAATACCTATATCACATGCAAATACTCCTTTGTCTCCACAACCACTTAACACCAGCCTCCAGAAGCCTATCCATAATCATATCACTCAATGCTCCATCAATAAACTGAAAGGCAGTACATTGCTGCATGCCAGACCCAATGATATCAATCCCTCTGAATCCTCTCACTCCAAAAAAGGACATTCCATCTGGCCAGACTGCAGTGCAGCCAACATCCAGCCCTTCTAAGCTACCAGGAGAGGCTGGATGACTGCATTCCAGATAACTGTCCAGGATGCAACACCCCATTACAACACGTTATGGAAGACTGCATTGTACACAATCATGCACACCATTCCTCAGGGAAACAGGACTGCTCTGCCAGACAGTCTAGACAACAACAACTGGTAATACTACACAATTGTAAATAGATTTAGAAGTGTACTTTCCAGTTTTGCTCAAGAATGAATGTAAAATGGTATAAAATATTGTTGGAATTTTTTCTGTGATTTAGTATCTGCATATATTTAAAAAAAACATTGAATGCTATCTTGGATTGCCTGTCCCCAAAGCACTGTTTACATTCTAGTATGGTGTCAATTTTTTGTAGATTATCTTGAAGGAAATGGTCACATGTTCAGATTTAAGATATGTTTTACACATGAAGATAGCCATAAAGTTGCACTTGTAATAAGGATTTGTACAGTGGAACCTCTATATTCAAGTATAATTGGTTCCACAAAGTCATTCATATACTGAGTTCAAATGTTGGATCACTCCCAATTAGAAATAATGTAAATTGTGTTGTATGCCCAAAAATTCAAATTAACCACCAGGATTAGTAATGGTCACTAAAGTCTATGAATTTCTGGATATCAAACAAGAAGTCTTTAAATCTATGATTTGTGTTATTTCTCAAATAGCCTTATTCTGTACTTGACAAAGTAACTTTCCAGAACTCTGCATAAAGTTGTGCTGCCTGGCATGTGCACTGGTGTGGCATGTCCACATTTCCACTTAAAGTCTATATAATTTGTGTGGAATCAGCACAAGAACTGCATAGCAGCAAATCTCTGAAGCTCATTGAAATGCAAATGGCAGCTTGATTCATTGTTTGCAAATGTCAGGTGTCCTATTTCTCATGAATTATGCAGGGAAAATGCCAATTTCAGTGCTCGTGATCAACTGAGAATGATTTCAAGTCGTGGCTTTTGGCATGTTCCATGGTGCATCTCTGACACAAAGGGACACAGATATGGCACCATAAACAGCATCCTGGCAAGAGCCATAGTGCTCACCATTCTTAGTAAATTGATTATAATATTCAATCCATCAAAGTGGTAGGTTACCTTAAATTAGATAAGATCAAACAAATTAGACTTTTTCTTATAAATGACTAGCTGCAAGAGAGTTGCAAGCCAATGGCAAAGGAGTACAAAATTGAAGCCTCCCCTCAGAGGTCAGAGGGCATGTAAACAAGATGACACAATGAAGTAGTATCCTTGAATATGTACTTCCATTTTTCCATTTTGTTCAGATTAGGTAATGATTGAAATTTTGTAAGCCTTCTTCACACACGGCAAAGAAGTAGAAGGATTGTGTGGAGCTCAGCAAATAGTGTTAGAATAGGCTTATGTAGGCACACATTGGCACCTGTCCTTGGCACTGATGTCGTGCAGTCATAGTATAAATTAAGGGGGTACGCGACACCTGAGGGGGGTGAATTTGGTCAAGATATAGCATTTTTCAAAACTGTGTTCAAAATGTTCATATACCATTTAGAAATAAATCCCGACAAATTTCCAGACGCGCGCAATTTAAAGGTCTTGGGTGAGGTTTAAAGGGACAGAGTTAAAGGCGCAACCCACACTAGAGGGAGGGGTGCCACTTAGGACCTTCAGGCGCATGGAATAACATTGAAATTTTATTGAATTTACGCTCGCCCAATGCTTCAACGGCCAGTACGAGGGTGGAGGGGAAGGGAGGAAGGTGGAGGGAGAGGTCTTGCCAACTTTGAGCACAGGCGTCAGTTACCTGCTAGCTCTGAAAGGGAAAGTGTGCATGTCTCATGAGCTCTCCTTGCAATCTATTACCTTAGCTAGTACATATTACTCTATAGCACAGTCATCATGGGTAGCAGAAAGAACAAAAGAACATCCACAATGACAAAAAAACAGCAGTTAAAGATGGCAAGCAGTCAAAGACGACTAGCCAAGACCTCACCACCTCTCACTCCACCACCGCCCTCACCTGCACCTCTCTCAACACCTGTGGCCAGGTCTACACCTTCAAGCACTTCATTCATCTCTAATACAGCAAGAAAATTAGATATCAGTTCTGAAATTGTACAGAGGGGAGATAAGAATGAACGTGAATTCATGATTGTGGAGAAGAGCAGTTTTTTGCAGTGGATAAATTCGATTGTTAGATGCCAGTGTGGTGAGAAGATGTATGTTGAAGTGATAGGAGAATGTGGAATGGTGAAAACATTTCAGGCCGAGTGTAAGTTGTGCTCTGAAAAGAGCAAATGGTGTACTTCACCAGGCGGTGGAAATGAAAGCTATGAAGTACATAACAGGGCTGTGGAGGCCGGCTTACACTGTGGGGATGGTTATGTTGCAGTACAGAAAATGTGCATGGCAATGAACATGAAAATGATACACCACAAAACGTTTAGTAAACTTATCCATCCTATTATAGAGACCAGCATAAAGAAATATGAGGAACTCTTGGAAAAAAACAAGAGAACATGTACATGCTGCATTAGAAAAGGAAGACCCAACTCTACCAGAAGTAAAAGTTAGTATCGATGGTTCGTGGAGTAAGAGAGGATTCACTTCCAAATATGGCTTTGTAAGTGCAATAGAATTCCAGACAGGAATGGTAGTGGACCATGTAACACTAAGCAAGTACTGTAAAGTTTGTGCAGTAAACGAAGAAAAGGGGCTGGATCGCAAGGAGTGGTGGCCTGAACATGAATGTATGTGTAAGAAGAATTTTGATGGAAACAGTCCCGCTATGGAAGTGGAAGGGTGGAAGATATTGTTTGGCAGGTCAATTGAAAAATGCAAAATGAAATATACATGTGTGGTGTCTGATGGTGATGGGAATGGCTTTAAAGCAGTGCAAGGCATATATGGAGATACAAAGATAGAGAAGGAGGAGTGTACGAATCATGTCTCAAAAAGAATTGGAAAAGGATTGCTCCAATTAAAACTAGGGGGAAGAAAGAAAAGTTCACTTACTACTACAGCTGTGAAGAAAGTGCAAAACTACTTCACCAAAGCCATCAAGGATAATGCTGGCAACAAAGAGGAGATGAAGAAGACTATATATGCCACACTACGGCACTGCTCGAGCATGGATGAGAATCCTCAGCACAGCTGTTGTCCACCAGGGAAAGACTTTTTGTTTTGTGCAAAGGGCTATAGCTAATGACATGCCCATACCTTCACACAAAGATAACATCCACACACCACTACGTCCTGATGTTGTGAGACAGATGATACCCCTTTACCAGCGTATCGTTACCCCAAAGTTACTAGAAAGTTGTGGAGGAGACACTCAAAATCACAACGAAAGCTTGCATAGTGTCATCTGGAGTGAACTGCCCAAGGTTAAATTCTATGGTCTACAATGAATGCTGTATGGTGTGCATCGCGGTGTGACAAAGTTCAACCTTGGCCATACAGCAGCTGAGGTGGAGAACCTTGGTGAAATTGCAGCAAAAGTGACAGAGGTAAAGGACAACATTAGACTAAACAATTCAAAGAGGAAGATTGAATCCAAAGAAGAAAGCAAGAGGAAAAAGATCAAGGCTATACAGGAAGAAGAGAGAAGAGGGGACATCATATGATGCTGGAGGGGGTGCCCTACCAACATAGATTGGTGAGGGGAATCTGATGAGGAAAGAGAAGGTGCCCACTGCTGGTTAAAATAAACCTCTTTCTAATGATTTAGATACCCTGAAGACCCCTAGCAGTGAGGTTTCATATGAAGAAACCACCAAAGGTGCAAAAAAGCAAATTATATGATGGTGTCGTCTGTGCGTCGTCACTACTGTGATATACTTGTACTTTTGTTTTTCAGTATTTAAAGTACTTATTATTAAAATATGTTGATGATTTTTATTGTACTTACCCATTATATAATACAAATTAACCCATTCAACTCCAATGACAAGATTCTTGTCATTTGGTCAAATAAAACAAAAAATCATAAAACACCAAAATGTTTGATCAAACACCAGAAAAATATGACGTTAGTCCTCGCGGACTGATGTCATATTTTTCTGGTGTTTGATCAAACATTTTGGTATTTTATGATTTTTTGTTTTATTTGACCAAATGACAAGAATCTTGTCATCGGAGTTGAATGGGTTAAGCCATGAAAAAATCAGTCAAATTGGTGAAACTATAAGCAAGTTACAGATATTTTTATATTTCAAGTTCCCATATCTCCGTTCAATATTTTTTTTTTTTTATTATTATTATTTTTTTTATCATAAAAAATCTAAAATACATCAGATTTAGATGAAACTTACAGGGAATATTATTTTTAGTAACTGCTAGGGCTGGTCGTTCGAATATTTTAAATAGGATGAGAGTTCGGAGTAATAATGGAAACAAGACCAAATTTTTTTTTTTTTTTTTCACAATTTTTGCCGGACATTAAAATTGAAATGCCTGTATGCAAAAGTATAAAGGAAATTGTTCAATTACTCAATGACCGGCTCTAGGTGTGCCTACTGACTAATCATAGCCAAAATATAAAACAAATTGGTCCACGTATTATGGTGCTGTGCACTTTTAAATGTCGCTACTGGTATACGTACATGTGTACATACATAATTCTGTTTCACCTAAAATGTAGGCAACATGGATACCTATTTACCTGAGAAGTTTCAGCTCTTTACTCTAAATAGTTTAGAAAATGACCCCCAGGTGTCGCGTACCCCCTTAAGATGCACGGGCATTGGCCCCTCCCTGACTCCCATGCTTGCACTTTGTTCATGGCCAACTTCATTGTAAGTCGATATACTATTTTATTATATAATGTAAATTAAATAAGTTTTGCACATAACCACTTTTACTATCTAAGTGAAGACAAAACCTATAAAGAGGCAAATCATCACTGGCCATTGGATTGAAGGAACTGTTCGAATCACGGCCGAGATTCGATACATCAACTCAAATACAAAGGCTAGTTTGTGACACTTTCTTGAAGTGCAAATCATTTGGAGGCAAGGTGTAATTTTTGTAGGATTTGACATTTAGGCAATGGGGGTAGGTGCTGTATTTACCTAATTGTAGCATACAGGAAAGGAGCAATGCTTGTTGGGTCCTGTCTCCTATTCTCTAAATTTTAATTATAACTTGTCACAAATTCATGTACAGTTCCAAGTTAATCTATATCCTTCATATCCAATTACCATATTTAGATTTGAACTCCTGTATCATTTGAGCTTGGACTATATCACATCCTTAGCCAATGGGGGTAGGTGCTGTATTTACCTAATTGTAGCATACAGGAAAGGAGCAATGCTTGTTGGGTCCCGTCTCCTATTCTCTAAATTTTAATTATAACTTGTCACAAATTCATGTACAGTTCCAAGTTAATCTATATCCATATCCAATTACCATATTTAGATTTGAACTCCTGTATCATTTGAGCTTGGGCTATATCACATCCTTAGCCATTCCAAGTGTTTATGCATCTGTATGGAAAACTGTATTCATATCTTTCTTAATTTACTCCCATGATCACTTAAAGCCCTCCCATTTTTAATCAGATCTCTTCTGCCAGTGCAATCTATCATCTTTAATGACCTGAAAAATGTAATCATATCGCCTCTTTCTCTTTGATCTTTCAAAGTTGGCAGACCCACTGCTTTCAGTCTTTCCTTGTATGGTTTATCTGCCAGGCTGGGGACCAGTTTGGTTCCTGCCCTTTGTATTCTCTTGATCTTACTTATACCCTTCACTCTGTGTGGGGACCAAATTATTGATGCATATTCCAGTCTTGAACATATCAGGGTTTCATTGGAGTTTTTAATCTTTTCATCCATATAGTGAAATGCCACTTTAATCTTCTGCAGTAGTCCATATGTCTCTCTCACAATCTTGCTATGTCTGTCAGGTAACAGGTTGTCTTTAATCAAGACTCCAAATCTTTCTTTAATTTTGCTTTTGTACTGTGTTCACTTTTCAAGGAATCGTTTAAGGATGTTCTTTTGCCATTATCGCCCATTTCCAGTACTTTGCAATTTTTTGCATTGAAATTGATTTCCCATTCTTGGCTCCATGCAAAAAAAAAAAAAAAAAAAAAAGTGTCTAGATCTTTTTGCAGTAGTCTATTGCCCTCATTTTTCATTCTTCTCATAATTTTTGTGCCATCAGCAAATATGTTGGCATTGCTTGTTGTTCCATTATGTCATTGACATAGACAAGAAACCTTATTGGTGAGCTTTGTGGAACTCCAATCCTTACTGCTCTCCATCTTTACATCTTATCCTTTACTACTGTCCTCATGTATCTTTCCTTCTGTAGTGTGTGGATTTCTGTTTAGATTATTAGGTTAGCTGAGTGGGTTAGAGCGTAGTTACTTGGCAGTGATG
The DNA here is from genome assembly GCF_046742065.1 of Oratosquilla oratoria. NCBI lineage: Eukaryota > Metazoa > Arthropoda > Malacostraca > Stomatopoda > Squillidae > Oratosquilla > Oratosquilla oratoria. The sequence continues at coordinate 2,373,403 of NC_134814.1, forward strand.
GTCGATGTGGATGGTGGTTCGAATCCTGCCACTGGCGAAGTTGAACCAAGGGCATGGTTCATTAAATTCCACGCTACAAAGTCCACTGTGAGGGGCACCATCCTAGCCTTCCAATGGGAGGAGTTTGTGACGTTAAACTATATCAGATATCTATAAGTATAAGGAACATATCAAGTATCGGTGTAAACATACATATGATTAGATGTACACCAAAAGACATACCCTCATCCCCTTCTTGTGTCATTTCTTCCCAATGCTTGTCTCTGTGATGTCAGGGCAATGGAGGTGGGGGGAGTGTTGGTTCCTTCCAGATCCATCAGGACAGAATTTAGACAGGAATACTGACCAAAAATTCTGCATTGTTAAGCTAAAAGAGGGGAAATTGTGGTAATCATAAAACACTGGGAATATAGGAAATTAAGAAACCCAATTCAAGAGATTTGTGAAGGGTAATTTCAACATACAAATAATTAGAGGGACGAATCCAGTTCCATGGGAAAGGATAGGAAACCGATTAGAGGGAAGACTTGAGAAGAAAACATCATTACAAGCCATGTTTCTTGCTGTACAGGTAGGAGATCAAGCCAGCATCCATACATATACAACAGCACAGATTAATTTGAAGGAGATTTAGTGAGTGAAATCTGGTGTAGCCTCTGTTGCTTACCATGTGATAGGAATTTAGGGTATGGATAGTAGTTATTGGCTGTATACACACAATATATATATATATATATACACACATTAGTATAATTAGAATTTCCTTGCTTCAGGATCAACTGGCAATCATGAAAGGCACAGTGTCCCACTTCCCCTGATTCACTTAATAATTTCCTTGAATTACTAATTTATCCCCTTACTCAAGAATCTTCTTAAAATTCCCATTGTTGAAGATACCAGGACCATTGCCACCCCATAGTTACTCAGTATTTTTATGTAGTAAAATTCTTGTGACTGATTCTCGGAGGAATTAGTGTATATCGTAGGTATCCAAATTTATGTAGGAAGAATTGTCCTTAAATTTCTTGTTTATCAATTTATTATTATCTTGACAGTCATTTCAATGAAAAAGAAAAGATTAAGGGTGTAAACAAAAGTCCTGGTTAAATGTAAGTTTGAATTTTGCCCCTGCATCATAGTACTGGTCTAGGCAAGGGTGGGATTTAAACCATCATCCCTTGAGTTGAATACAGTGAATATTGGGTTAAAAATCAAAGTTACAGTATTACATACATACGTATACCAAGGCTTTTTTCCCCTTTTCAAGGGAGGTAGCCAAAAAGAAAAAGACATAAAATCATTCCCACCCATTCCATCCCTAGATACACTCCACTCCCCTCCACCCTCCCTCTCATCTTAGCACCTCCTGGATTACGGGTCATCCCTGCACCTTGTCCACTGCCCTGGGTCAGAGGCAGTGTCACAAGTCACAGCACATCCACAGCAAGGCCGCTTCATTAAATCGGCGACCCCCCCTCTCCGTCCCCCCATGCATAAAAGAAGATGGGGAGAAATCCCTTCGGGCTGCATCAAATTTTGCTCACACCCACTACCTCACCCCCCATCCCCCAACCCATTCCACCTCATGCATCACATCATCAACCATATACAACCATTCTCCATTCACCCCTGTCTTTTGTCCTCTACCATCCTTCCTCAACAGACATTCCCCTCTTCCCCAAAGCCCCCTTCACCCCATCCATCCTTATCCTAGGACGTCCCCTCATGTTCACTTCCTCCACATCTGCCTTCCATACCTCTTTTACTAGTCTTTCTTCACTCATTCTTTCCATGTGTCCAAACCATCCTAATACTCTTTCATCCACCCTATCTCCCAACTCCCTATCCACCCCTGTTCTCCTCACCTCATTTCTCACTCTATGTAGCCTAGTAATCCCCATCATACTTCTCAGACACCTCATTCTAGTAGTTTGCCTCTCAGTCCTCCAGCATGCTCCACTTCCGCATAAATCAACTGTGAGGTACTTAATCAAATGCCTTCTTTAGGTCCAGGTATATGCAGTCCACCCACCCATCTCTCTCTTGTAGCACATCAGTCACTCTTGAGTAGAAGCTTAAAAGGTTTGATACAACCTTCCAGATCTGAAGCCAAATTGGAGTAAGGATTCCCCACCCACCCCGAACTCCTCATCACAGACTTAAGACCACGAGAAAAAGAGAAACTGCCTACACTAGGCAGTTCCATGTCCAGTACCACCTATCATCCCCATCTGTAAAATTATATAACCTTTAAAACAACCGATAGTTTCATTGCATGATAAAAAACAAAGGATTGTGGTACTCCCCAAGGCAGTCATAGCTCCTCTTGGGGATCGGTGCCACCTGAGTAGAGCCAGTGGCCAGGGGTGGTTGCTGTCTTTTGGCCCCCAACTCTTGGGGTTGGGGGGTGGTCCCACGATGTAGACGCTGCATCTCCAGGACCATGAAACAAAAGTCCTCAAAGTCAAGGACCACCTCGACATGAGAGGCACACAAACACTTGCCGCAGCCACCACAAACACATCACACCCGCTACACTACATAGCAGAACACCCACACACACCAAGAAACATTAAAACAACATCCAAAGATCTGTATCGCACACAGATACTCTCCTCTCTTCCTCCACAACCACCAAATACCAGCCTCTGGAAACATATTCATAATCACATCACTCACCGCTCCATTAACACACTGAAAGACAACACACTGCTGCATGCCAGACCCCCTGATATCCACCCTTCTGAATCCTCTCTCCCACAAAAGGACAGAGTCCACCTGGCCAGACTGCGGTGCGGCCACCACCCAGCACTTCTAAGCTACCAGAAGAGGCTGGATGACCACATTGTGAACAGCTGCCCAGGATGTAACACTTCACCCCATACCATACAGCACATAATGGAAGACTGCATTATACACAATCATGTACGCAAACAACACAACATACACTCTATAAAGGATTTGTGGGAAAACCCAGTTTCGGCTGTGGCATTCCTTGGTGAGACGGGACTGCTCAGACAGACAGTCTAGGGAACGACAACAACAACAACCGATAGTTTCAGTACTCACTACATGGTTACTAAATCAATTCCATTCGTTGACCATTCTATTGGTAAACCAGTTCTTGCCTAGCTCCCTAAATCTGAATTTGTCCAATTTCAATACTTTACTACAAGCCTTGCCCTGTTGTCTTAACATGATGACCTTGTCTGTATCCATGTTAAAGCCCTTGATCCACTTGAACATCCCTGTTAGATCACCCCACACTCTGCTTTTTTCTAGTGTAAATTAAGGTGCCTAAGCCTTTCATTGTAAAGTAAATTTCTGAGCCCAAATAATGATCCTTCTCCTTTGTATTGATTGTAGTAAATGTATATCCATTCTTTAGTGCAAGTCCCAAAATGTACCATATAGTCAAGGATGGGTCTAACACCAGATAGGGTTGGATAACTACTTCAGTACTTTTATTTGCAACCATCCTAGCAATAAACTTAATGCTCTATTCCTGGCTCTAATGTACTCCCAAGTCTCGCATTCAGTTTTCTCTAAAAAGCTGTTATCTAAGCTATACAAGCATCTGCTTTCTGGGTTGTGTAAACTTATGTTTAACATGCTGCACATTGAGATTTTGAAGTCCATTTGCTATTTCACTGACTGAACAATTATTAACCCCTTCCATACGGTGCCGCATACGTAGGCGGCACAGGGAGCAAGTGGATACGCGAGGCTGCCATATCGGCGTCTTGATTATATTTATTGTAGTTGCCCCTGCGTAATGACATACTCTCTAAACGAGTGGTTCTCAAACTTTTTCTGTCATTTCCCCCTGCACCCAGGTCAACTATCCAGATTTCCCCCTTCATGTGTAGCAGGGAAAGAGTAGTTGAAATACACTGTGACTATTTACTAATTTATTTTTCAAATGTACAAATATACTGATAAACAGGCATTCTCTCTCTCTCTCTCTCAGACATGAGAAAATCCATCAGAGATTTTTTTTAGTTAGTAGGTAGTGTAATTATTTCCCCCTGGTAGCTTCAAATTTCCCCCCAGGGGGAAATTTCCCCCAGTTTGGGAACCACTGCTCTAAACTGTCTTCATCACATTTTCTATGGTTATCAATATTCACGGGTGAAAGAGAGAACGATCGATATAAGCGGTGACTATATTTTATGATGCGAGTATTATTACGACACATCGTACGTCTGGCAGGTAATGCTGCCCGTGAAATTTTGGTCCGTACTGAAGAGGTCACCTCAACCAACAAAGTTAGGAAAGGAGTTGGAGGTTTAGTTATAGAGATATCTTTATAATATTCTTATGTTTGAGTATCTTTTTAGAACAAGACAAAGTTTATGTAAATTTTGTCCAAGTAGTAGATGAACAAAAGGATGGCCCTAAGGTGGGTAACCAAGCAAGATTGCATTTTAGCTACATTGGTTTTAAGTAATATAGTGAGAATAAACACCTTGTGAGATCGAAACCTTTATTAGTACTACGTTTCGCTTGTTACAGCTTTTTCAAGTACAGACATGACACACACTCTGAGCACATATAAGCCAACAGGGAAGGAACTGGGAGAGGTTATCAGGGAGGGGTGGGTGGTAGGTGGAGAGGGAGGAGGGGGACGGGTGGGACTTGGTGGAGACAAAGGAGGACATTTCGGACAGTTTGTTGAAGTGGACTAAGGGGGACATTTCATACATTTATTTAATGCGGGTAACAGATGGATTATAGGAGGGGCGATGTTAAACATGCCTCTGTTCTGCTCAATGGTTTTGAAGCTTTGAATGGCCTCGAAGCGGCCGCCATCCAAAGCTTCAAAACCATTGAGCAGAACAGAGGCATGTTTAACATCGCCCCTCCTATAATCCATCTGTTACCCGCATTAAATAAATGTATGAAATGTCCCCCTTAGTCCACTTCAACAAACTGTCCGAAATGTCCTCCTTTGTCTCCACCAAGTCCCACCCGTCCCCCTCCTCCCCCTCCACCTACCACCCACCCCTCCCTGATAACCTCTCCCAGTTCCTTCCCTGTTGGCTTATATGTGCTCAGAGTGTGTGTCATGTCTGTACTTGAAAAAGCTGTAACAAGCGAAACGTAGTACTAATAAAGGTTTCGATCTCACAAGGTGTTTATTCTCACAGTCTTGTCGGCTTTTGCCATTGTGATTCAAGTAATATAGTGTTTGATGCAATAATTTAAAGTACAATTACTAATGAATGGGGAAGATTGGAATGGTAGGTTCTAAGGAGAAGGCAGAAGGAAGGAAAGATACTTGCTCTAAGATTTAACTAGTGGAGAATTTGATAAATGGTTTGGTTACAAGTTTGGACTTGAAATATGTATTAGGATGGTTGATTTATGAAAATACAGCATTCAGCAAATGTTATGGATCTGTACTCTGTGCAAGTTAAATAACCTATCTAAGATGGTAGATGATCTGCAGGAGGCAATGAATAGTTGAATTTGCCCCCATATTAAATTGACTGAGCTTTCTAGTACGAGTACTGATGAGAATCACAATACAGAGGTATTGAAAGACATTCCCATTATTGATACAAGGATTTCACAGATTGGCAACCTTGTGGTTGATTTTCCAAATGAGAAGTATACCGGTAGTGACATGCTTATATGCTTATGCATGCCTAAACATGTGTAGTGAAGTAATAAGATCAAATTGATAACTGATTAAACTGTAATAAGATACTGGTGCTATTCTAGTAGCACACTAATAAGTTTTTGACATTAGTATCTTATTTATTTATTTTTTTGAAAGATTATTTTTGCTATGGAATTTCTTTTCAATATAATATTACCAATTATATATAATAAAGGGACAAAAGGTAGGGAGGTTCTTAGAGTGAACTCCTTGAATGAAAAGGAAAAGGAGAAGGAGTACGAAAAGAAGCTGAAGGAGGAGTGGGAGGGAGTAAAGGATAGAGCAGAGATGGGTGTGGAGGAGGAATGGGGATGGTTCAAGGAGGGAGTCTTAAAGTGTGCAAGGATGGTGTGTGGAACAAGAAGGACAGGGGGAAATAGAAGAAAGGGTAGTGAATGGTGGGATGAGGAAACAAAGAAGGTTGTAGAAGAGAAGAAGCGAGCATTCACAGATTGGTTACAAAAGAGGACAGGGGAGTCATATGAGACGTACAAAGAAAAGAAAAGAGAAGTAAAGCAAAAGGTAAAGGAGGCAAAGAGGAGAGCAGATGTGAAATGGGGTAGGAGTATGACAGAAAATTTTGAAAGTAATAAAAAGATGTTTTGGAAAGAAATTAAGAGAGGAAGAGGAGGCGAATCAAGTAGGGAAGAAAAGGTAAAAGGTACAGATGGAGAGTTGATAATGGAAGAGATGGCAGTGAGGGGAAGATGGGCAGAATATTTTAGGGAGTTGCTGAATGTGAAGGAAGATAGGGAAGGAAAGATAGCTGCAGTGGGAAATACGAAGAAAATGAGAGTGATGAGTGAGGAGAATGGAGGAGAAATAAGGAAGGATGAGGTGAAGGCAGCTGTAAAGATGATGAAAGCAGGTAAGGCACCTGGTCTGGATGGATGTCATGCAGAATGTCTGAAAAAGGGAGGTTCAGTGATGGTGGACTGGTTGGCGAGATTATTTAATGTTTGCTGGAGAGAGGGTAGAGTACCGGAGGACTGGAGTAGTGCCTGTATAGTTCCTCTTTACAAGGGAAAAGGGGACAAGTGTGAATGTAGTAATTTCAGAGGGATTAGCTTGTTGAGTGTAGTAGGGAAGGCTTATGGGAGAATCTTAATTGAGAGGATTAGGAGAGGAACAGAAGGAGTAATTGGTGAGGAACAGTGTGGTTTTAGGACGGGTAGAGGTTGTGTAGATCAGATCTTTGTGGTAAGCTATAGGAAAGCTATTGTGAGAAAGCTATAGGAAAGGGGAAGGATGTTTTTTGGGCTTTTATGGATCTGGAAAAGGCTTATGATAGGGTAGACAGAAAGGCACTGTGGGAGGTTATGCAGATTTATGGGATAGGAGGAAAGCTTTTGGGAGCTGTCAAGAGTTTTTATGTGAGTAGTAGAGCATGTGTTAGGATTGGAAATGGAGAGAGTGAGTGGTTTGAAGTAAAGGTGGGACTTCGTCAAGGATGCGTTATGTCGCCCTGGCTGTTCAACTTATACATGGATGGGGTGGTGCGAGAGGTGAATGCTAGGGTAGTGAGTCAGGGATTGGAGATGGTTAAAGAAAATGGAGAAAAGTGGGAGGTGAGCCAGCTGTTGTTTGCGGACGACACTGCGCTTGTGGCAGGGTCAGAGGAGGGATTGAGGAAGCTGGTGGCAGAGTTTGGGAGAGTATGTGATAGAAGAAAGCTAAAGATAAATGTGGGTAAAAGTAAGGTGATGAGATGTACAAGGGGTGAAAGTGGCAGTAGACTGGAAGTGAACATTAAGGGAGAGCGACTGGAGGAAGTGGATAGTTTTAGATACTTGGGTGCAAGTGTAGCAGGAAAAGGTGGAGTGAAGGTGGAGGTAGAATGTAGATTGAGAGAAGCGAGTAAATGCCTTGGTGGTTTAAAGAGTGTAATGAGAAATAGACATTTGGGAATGGATGCGAAGAGGAGACTGTATGAAGGAGTGATTGTGCCAACAGCACTGTATGGGGCAGAAACGTGGAACATAAGAGAAGAAGAGAGAAGGAGTTTGAATGTGTTTGAGATGAGGTGTCTGAGAAGTATGGCGGGGGTTACTAGGCTAGATAGAGTGAGAAATGAGGAGGTGAGGAGGAGAACAGGGGTGAAAAAGGATTTGGGAGAGAGGGTTGATGAAAGAATATTAGGATGGTTTGGACACATGGAAAGAATGAGTGAAGAAAGACTAGTAAAAGAGGTATGGAAGGCAGATGTGGAGGGAGTGAACATGAGGGGACGTCCTAGGATGAGGTGGATGGATGGGGTGAAGGGGGCTTTGGGGAAGAGGGGAATGTCTGTTGAGGAAGGAAGGGAGAGGACGGAAGACAGAGGTGAGTGGAGAATGGTTGTATATGGATGATGTTGTGACTGCATGAGGAGGAATGGGCGGGGGGGTGGGGGGTGGGGTAGTATGTGTGAGTAAATTTTGACGCAGCCCGAAGGGATTTCTCCCCGTCCTCTCCTTATATGCAAAGGGGGACGGAGAGGGGGGGTCGCCGATTAAATGAAGCGGCCTTGCTGTGGATGTACTGTGTCTTGCGACACTGCTTCTGACCCAGGGCGGTGGGAGAGAGGGTTGATGAAAGAATATTAGGATGACCCGTCATCCAGGAGGTGCTCAGATGAGAGGAAGGGTGGGAGGGGTGTGGAGTGTATTTGGGGATGAAATGGGTGGGAGTGTTTTTATGCCTTTCCCTTTTTGGCTACCTCCCTTGGAAGGGGGAAAAAGCCTTGGTATATGTATGTATGTATATATAATAATGATGCCATTTTATTCTAAAAATAGGTTAGGTTAAATAGCTACATTTACGTGTTTCTGGAATATTACAGCACATCCCCAGCAGGGCAACTTTTTTACATAGTGACCCTCCCCCCACCCCGTCCCCTCATGCAGAAAATAGAGAAAACGGAGAAATCCCTTTAGATTGCATAAAAAAAAATCATTCATACACAACCATCCTCCACTCACCCATATACCTGCCTCCATCCTTCCTTGCTCAACAGCCATTCCTATCTTGCTCAAAGACCCTTTCATCCCATCCATTGATCTCATCCTTGGATGGGGTGAAAGGGTCATGAATGAAAAGATGATAAAATTAAAGATGATGTGATTTTAGGTATTTGTGATAGCAACAGTCTTACACTCTATCACTCCAGATGACTTGACAAAATCTTTTTTAGTCTGTGGGCTAAATGATTGCTTTAGCCCATTTCTTGGGTGTCATGAATCTCCTGTAAGAGAGAATTGAGTAATGGATGGATCGAATGTTAGACTAAAATGTCTTAAAAATGTTGAAAAGAGCAAATTCTCGATAGTGATTTATAAGTATTATATATACCTGCCTCCATCCTTCCTTGCTCAACAGCCATTCCTATCTTGCTGAAAGACCCTTTCATCCCATCCATTGATCTCATCCTTGGATGGGGTGAAAGGGTCATGAATGAAAAGATGATAAAATTAAAGATGATGTGATTTTAGGTATTTGTGATAGCAACAAAATAAAAAAAAAATTGACTCGCATCAATGCATCAAGTGTATTTGAAGAGAGAAGTGTCACTTGATAAATGCCAAATATTGTTAGGGTTTTCTAATAATCTAAAAAATTAATGTAGAGTCTAATTTATAAGTACCGTCAACAACAGAACAGTAGACATGACCACAACCAATACATTCATCAATCAATCAATCTGTTGCCCCAGGTCTCTTGTAGGAGACACACAGCTCTTAAGTATCTGGATTGGGCCATAATTCACTCAGGGAAGAAATATTGTGTTGCTCTTTAGGGATTGTTAGTGTGGGGCAATGTGGGATGAAGTGCTCTGTGTCTTTTGTGTGGTGGTTACACATAGGGCAGTTTTATTTTCTGGCCAGGCCTATTCTGTGTTAGTACTGTTCTAATATTAGAAATTGTCCTAAATACCATATTATTTCTGAATTGTCATACAAGAATTCACATGGGTGGTAAGTTTTTATTATGTTCTTGAGTCTCCAGTTATAGTACTTGGCCCCCAACTTTGAAGAGAACTTGCACAAATGATCTTCATTGGTTTTCCCTAAGAATATGAAGATGCATACAAGAGATCACATTGGTTATAAGTCTCATAAATGCATCTCATGTGACTTCATTTTCTCAAGATGGTGATCTGAATCTTCATATGAAAAAGTCACACTAGTGAAAAGCCTCACAAATACACTTGTGTATCTTCATTTTTTCGATTTGGAGATTTGAATTGCCATGTGAGTACCCACTCAGGTGATAATAATATAATCTTTTATTTTGACACTGAATCAATATACATGAAGTGCGGATAATGGAAAGAACACATAGTTCGAAATAGCAATTACAATTGCCGAGGATAACACACAGAAGTATGTACAATTGCCGAGGATAATGCACAAAAGTATGTACAATTGCCGAGGATAACACAAAAGCATGTAAGCTTATTTCCATTGTTTTCCTCAATGCTTATTTCCATTGTGTGCCTTCTATATGTGAATCTTCATTCTATCTGGGCATTTAAGTAAGCATCTGGAAATTTGCACAAATACTAAACCTTATAATGGTACTCTATGCCAACAGACACTAAGTGCTCAGGATGCAATCACCACACGGAAGACAGGTGGTGAGGAGCCTATACCAGTAGGCATATAGTTGCGGCCAAAGCTATCCCCTTTGCCTTGTGTGCTTGGATAGTTGGAGCAAGTAACAGTCGCTTCTGGGAATCAGAGAGAAGTGCAGGACTTAAACCCACAACTAAGTGAATGCAAGAACAGCACATTTCCAATTATGTCACTAGTTATATTACACAGTCTTACACTCTATCACTCCAGATGACTTGACAAAATCTTTTTAAGTAGTCTGTGGGCTAAATGATTGCTGTAGCCCATTTCTTGGGTGTCATGAATCTCCTGTAAGAGAGAATTGAGTAATGGATGGATTGAATGTTAGACTAAAATGTCTTAAAAATGTTGAAAAGAGCAAATTCTCGATAGTGATTTATAAGTATTATTGTTTTAATGTAATAAAATTGTATGGTTATAAGTGAGTGTATGAATGTCCTTTAACTTGTACTTTGAATGTTTGGACTTCTTCCCTTGTGAAGTTTGAGCATTACATGTGAAAAACTTCAGAAATGTTGCCGAGCGCTGCTAAATATCTTTGAGTAATTAATTTTAAATAAATAAGTTGGCCCTTTATACAATTCTTTCAAATGAGTCCAAAACATTAGTAAATAAAAAAATGCCTGAAGAAAAAATTAGTCTTATAGTGAAAGAAAAGAAGTACTGTAACTACTAGTTAACTTGTACAATGTATGTTTTGAAAATAATAATTGTTGCCTTGAGTTTATTTGTAATATTTTTTTCATGTGTTTGCTTTCTGTTGAGGATTTTGTATGTGGGTAATAGGTCAAGTCTGTGTACTATTTTATAATGTGATTAGTGTGATGCATTGTTCACATGGCAGCTGATACTGCTCATGAGAATTTGATTCTTACTGACAGGTTGTCTTTTATTAACTCTCCCAAATCTTTCTCCTTATGAGGACCACAATGGAAATAAGCATACATGCTTTTTTGTGTTATCCTCTGCAAATGTAATTGTTATTTCGAACTGTGTTCTTTTCATTATCTGCACTTCATGTATATTGATTCAATGAATGCGCGAGTGGTTACCACTTATGATGTACTGGTATAAATTTTATGTAATTTTTTAGCTTAGCTAGTTATGGGATTGTCAATTATTTATTGTTATTCTTGTCTATATTATGTTATTTTACTCGTGTTAACTCGTATGTAAACTGTTGGAAATAGATGTAGTCACTAAGAATGGTGACAATCGGTAACTGACTCAGGAGAAGTCACTGCGCCCCAGCTTCAAGGCGTGGGGTTCTCTCTTTCGCTCTCACTTTCCAACCCTCGAACAAAGCAGATTTCTAATCTGCTCTCCCATCGCTACCCTAGGGTAGCGTGGTAACGTATTTTGTATATTAAGTTGGGGGTAGGAAAAAGCCCAGATGGTATTGGTACAACCTTGCAGGTGAAGGATAATATTGGACCCAGGCTTCTTATGTCAACCTCGCTGTGCACTGTGCCAAACTCTCATGCTGGGCTAAGTTTTGGCCAAATCGGTCACCTGCCAATTTTCGGCAAAATTCATGGGTCTCTTTGAAATTTTTTCCATTTTGGGTCATTTTGGTCACCTGCCCCGATTTACCCACCATCTCAAAGCGGTCAGAGCTCCTGTGGGGTTCACTTGGACACCGCTCAGGCCAACAGTTGGACCTTTTCTCCCATTTTTCACTTTTGGGCCTCTGGCGCCCAAACTGTTGGCTTGAGCAGTGTCCAAGTGGACCCCACAGGAGCCCTGACCGCCCTCGACCTGTGGGTGAGATGATGGGTAGATTGGAGCAGCTGACAAAAATGACCCCTCAAAATCGGCAGGTGTCCGATTTGGCCCTAAATGAGCCCAGAGGAAGAGAGTCGGCCACAGTGGATGGCAAGGTAGACGCGAGGAGCCTGGACCCAATGGCGTGGCTGTCGCATTCCTCCAAATTTGGGCCTTTTCTCCGATTTTCCCTTTTGGGATTCTGGCGCCCGTAGTGTTGGCTTGAGCAGTGTCCAAGTGGACACCACAGGAGCCCTGACCGGCCGCGACCTGGGGGTGAGATGATGGGTAGATTAGAATAGGTGACTGACATGACCCCCCAAAATTTGCAAGGATTTTGGCCAAAATCAACAGGTACCCGATTTGGCCCTAACAAGAACATAAGAAATAAAGGAGACTGCAAAAGACCATAAGGCCTACACTAGGCAGCTCCGTATCCATCACCACCTGTCATCCCCATCCATAAAGTTGTCTAATCGTTTTTTAAAACAACTGACAGTTTCAGCGCTCACCACATGGTTACTAAGTTTATTCCATTCATCGACCACCCTATTAGTAAACCAATTCTTGCCTATTTCCTTCTTAAATCTAAATTTGTCCAGTTTGTACCCATTACTGCGAGTCCTGCCCTGTTGTTTTATTATGATGACCTTGTTTGCATCACCCTTGTTATAGCCTTTGATCCACTTGAACACTTCTATTAGATCACCCCGCACTCTGCGTCTTTCCAGAGAGTGTAAGTTTAGGTGCCTAAGCCTCTCTTCGTAAGGCAAATTTCCGAGTCCTTGTATCATTTTGGTCATTCTTCTCTGCACTGATTCTAGTGAATTTACGTCCATTCTGTAGGACGGAGACCAAAACTGTACCGCATAGTCAAGGATGGGTCTAACTTAGCCCTGAGGGAGAGAGCCGGCCATAGTGGACGGCGAGGTAGACACGAGGAGCCTGACCAAGGGCGTGGCTGAGGTACCCCTCCAAATTTGGGCCTTTTCTCCCATTTTTCACTTTTGGGCCTCTATCGCCCGTACAGTTTGCTTGAGCGATGTCCAAGTGGACCCCATAGGAACCCTGACCAGCCGCGACCTGTGGGTGAGATGATGGGTAGATTGGAGCAGGTGACCAAGATGACCCCTCAAAATCGGCAGTTGCCCGATTTGGCCCTAACAGCCCAGAGGGAGAGGGTGGGCCACAGTGGACGGCGAGGTAGACGCGAGGAGCCTGGACCCAACGGCGTGGCTGTTGCACCCCTCCAAATTTGGGCCTTTTCTCCCATTTTTCACTTTTGGGCCTCTGGCGCCCGTACTGTTGGCTTGAGCGGTGTCCAAGTGGACATTATAGTAGCCCTGACCAGCCGTGACCTGTCGATGAGATGGTGTGTACATTGGAGCAGGTGACCAAAATGACCACTAAAAATCTGCAAGGGGAATACCCAGGAATTTTGGCCAAAATCGGCAGGTGGCCGATTAGACCAAAACTTAGCCCAGAGGGAGAGAGGCGGCCACAGTGGACGGCGAGGTAGACGCGAGGAGCCTGGGCCCAAGAGCGTGGCTGTGGCACCCCTCCAAATTCGGGCCTTTTCTTTTTGGGCCTCTGGCGCCCGTGTAACTAGTGAGCTGTTACTGGGTTAGTGACACAGGGAGAGATTGACAGTCAGATTAGGTTAGGTACTTTATTGAAAGGACAGTGGAATACACACACAAACGCATGTTGGCAGGCCTGAGTCTGAAAGAATACTGACCGTGACCTGACCTCACACGCCTTTAAGTACCGAAAAATAGCGTCCCTCAGGCTGGGACAGGGTTGCCGGGCGGAGCCCGGAATTGTGTTTTTGGTAGCCTACAAATATATTACAAGAGTATTATGGCCGTAGCCCAAACATACATGCTCTGACGCATAAGGCTTGTTGTCCTTACACTTTCTCCCAAGAGGCTGCTCACCACATGCCTCAATATGTTCTTGTGGGGGACTGTTCACCACACCAGTACTGTTGGCTTGAGCAGTGTCCAAGTGGACCCCACAGGAGTCCTGACCAGCCGAGACCTGTGGGTGAGATGTTGGGTAGATTGGAGCAGGTAACCAAAATGCCCCCTCAAAATCTGCAAGGGGACCTATGGATTTTGGCTAAAATCGGCAGGTGCCACATAGGACGGCGAGGTAGACGCGAGGAGCCTGGGCCCAAGGGTGTGGCTGTGGCACCCCTCCAAATTTGGGCCTTTTCTCCCATTTATCACTTTTGGGCCTCTGGCGCCCTTACTGTTGGTTTGAGCGGTGTCCAAGTGCCCACAGGAGCCCTGACCAGCCGCCACCTGTGGGTGAGATGGTGGGTAGATTGGAGTAGGTGACCAAAATGGCCCCTCAAAATCTGCAAGGGTTTTGCCCATTGATTTTAGCCAAAATCGGCAGGTGCCCGATTTGGCCCTAATTTACCCCAGAGGGAGAGAGTCAGCCACAGTGGACAGGGAGGTAGGCGCGAGGAGCCTGGGCCCAAGGGCGTGGCTGTGGCACCCCTGTGGTGAACAGTCCCCCATGTACGTCTATGCGACATTTTGGCTTAGAGTATGGTCGCTGCAGAAATGGGATGGACAAGGTATGTATATGTGGTGTAGAAACAGCTGGCCTTCGGCCTTGTTTTACTATTGTGTAGGTTAAGTCCATATTACGCCTGTAGTACAGGCATTTGTCTCCTCATGAAAGCACAACCTAGGCCCTGCCAAGCCATGTTTCAGTGAGGCTGGGTCCTTTGCTACTGTAGCGTACGCAAGATGTGTATATAAGGAGCCAGGCTTTGGTCTCCATGGGCAGTTCTCTATAGCACTTGTACTCAGCGGTGCTCGTCCTCAGACCCACGCGGTTACTTTGCGGTCGGGCACGCCTCGGAGCCTGAGCGCCGACCCAGCCTAGGTCGACACTCGCACTAACCAGGATAAAATCCAGCAACCCACTCGAGCTTCATTCACTTCCTCATCACCATAGTCCAAGTAACATACATGCCTTGTTACATTATTAACCCCCCCCCCCCCGGGAGTTTTGACGCGCTACGACCAACAACGACTGGCAGCTGCACCCTACACACCACTAACGTCACCCCGACGAGGAGGTTATCGCTTCCACTGACGTCCCTCATGACCGCTTCCTCACTCGACGTCACGACCTCCCCTTCGCTCGACGTCACGACCGCCTCTTCGCTCGGCGTCATGACCGCCCCTTCGCTCGACGTCACGACCGCCTCTTCGCTCGACGTAATGATCGCCTCTTCGCTCGACGTCACGATCGCTAGAAATCGACGTAACGACCGCCTCGCTCGACGTCACGATCGATGCAAATCGACGTCGCTACCTCAGGGAAGCCACCGCTTCCAACATTTGCTGTCTGCACCGCCTCCAGGGAGGTTGCGCTTCCACTGACGTCCCTCACGGCCTCTCCCCAGCATTGGACGTCACGAGCGACGCAGATCGACGCCGCTACTTCAGTGAAGCCACCGCTTTCAACATTTGCTGTCTGCGCCATCTCCAGGGAGATCCCGTTTCCACTGACGTCGCTCAAGGCCCCTTCCCCGCACTAGATGTCACGATCGCCGCAGATCGACATCACTGACGCCCGTACTGTTGGCTTGAGCGATGTCCAAGTGGACCCCGCAAGAGCCCTGACCAGCTGCTACCTATGGGTGAGATGGCGGGTAAATCTGAGTAGATGACCTAAATGACCCAAAATCTCCCCCATGAATTTTGCCGAAAATCCGAAGGTGACCAATTTGATCCAAACTTGCCCCACAGGGAGAGAGTCGGACACAGTGCACAGCAAGGTAGACATGAGCAGCCTAAGCCCAAGAACGTGGCGGTAGCAACCCTCCAAAGTTGTGCCTTTTAACCCAGTATTGACTTTTGGGCCTCTGGCACCCATACCGTCGGCCTAAGTGGTGTCAAATTGAACTCCCGGCAACCCTGGCCGCACTCAACCTGTGGGTGAGATGGCGGTTAAATCGGAGCAGGTGACCAAAATAACCCAAAATCCAAAAAATCTCTGCCGCAAATCGGAAGGTGACCAATTTGATCCAAACCTGCCCCACAGGCAGAGAGTCGGACATAGTGTACAGCAAGGTAGACATGAGCAGCCTGAGCCCAAGGACGTGGCGGTAGCAACCCTCCAAAGTTGTGCCTTTTAACCCAGTATTGACTTTTGGTCCTCTGGCACCCATACCGTCGGCCTAAGTGGTGTCAAATTGAACTCCACGGCAACCCTGGCCGCACTTAACCTGTGGGTGAAATGGCGGGTAAATCAGAGCAGGTGACCAATATAACCCAAAATCCAAAAAATCTCAAAGAAGCCCCATGAATTTTGCCGAAAATCCGAAGGTGACCGATTTGATCCAAACTTGCCCCACAGGGAGAGAGTCGGACACAGTGCACAGCAAGGTAGACATGAGCAGCCTGAGCCCAAGGACGTGGCGGTACCAACCCTCCAAATTTGTGCCTTTTAACCCAGTATTGACTTTTGGACCTCTGAAACCTCTACCGTCGCCCTAAGTGGTGTCAAATTGAACTCCACGGCAACCCTGGCCGCACTCAACCTGTGGGTAAGATGGCGGGTAAATGGGAGCAGGTGACCAAAATAACCCAAAATCCAAAAAATGTCAAAGGAACCCATGAATTTTGCCGAAAATCCGAAGGTGACCGATTTGATCTAAACCTGCCCCACAGGGAGAGAGTCGGACACAGTGCACAGCAAGGTAGACATGAGCAGCCTGAGCCCAAGGACGTGACGGTAGCAACCCTCCAGAGTTGTACCTTTTAACCCAGTATTGACTTTTGGTCCTCTGGAACCCATACCGTCGTCCTAAATTGTGTCAAATTGAACTCCACGGCAACCCTGGTCGCACTCAACGTGTGGGTGAGATGGCGGGTAAATCGGAGCAGGTGACCATAATAACCCAAAATCCAAAAAATCTCAAAGGATCCCATGATTTTTGACGAAAATCCGAAGGTTACCAATTTGATCCAAACTTGCTCCACAGGGAGAGAGTCACACCCAGTGCACAGCAAGGTAGACATGAGCAGCCTTGAGCCCAAGGACGTGGAGGTAGCAACCCTCCAAATTTGTGCCTTTTAACCCAGTATTGACTTTTGGGCCTCTGGCACCCATACCGTCTACCTAAGTGGTGTCAAATTGAACTCCACGGTAACCCTGGCCGCGCTCAACCTGTGGGTTAGATGGCGGGTAAATCGGAACAGGTGACCATAATAACCCAAAATCCAAAAAATCTCAAAGGAGATAACACCATGAATATAACTGAAAATCCGAAGGTGACCGATTTGATCCAAACCTGCCCCACAGGGAGAGAGTCGGTCATAGTGTACAGCAAGGTAAACATGAGCAGCCTGAGTCCAAGGGCGTGGCAGTGGCACCCCTCCAAATTTGGGCCTTTTAACCCAATATTGAATTTTGGGCCTCTGGCACCCATACAGTCTGCCTAAATGGTGTCAAATTGAACTCCACGGCAACCCTAGCCGCACTCAACCTGTGGGTGAGATGGCGGGTAAATGGGAGCAGGTGACCAAAATAAACCAAAATCCAAAAAATCTCAAAGGAGTAACCCCATGAATTTTGCCGAAAATCCGAAGGTAACCAATTTGATCCAAACTTACCCCACAGGGAGAGAGTCGGACACAGTGCACAGCAAGGTAGACATGACAAGCCTGAGCCCAAGGACGTGGCGGTAGCAACCCTCCAAACTTGGACCTTTTCACCCAGTATTCAATTTTTGGCCTCTGGCACCCATACCGTCGGCTTAAATGGTGTCAAATTGAACTCCACGGCAACCCTGGCCGCAATCAACCTGTGGGTGAGATCGCGGGTGCAGGTCACCAAAATAACCCAAAATCCAAAAAAAAATGCCGAAAATCCGAAGGTGACCGTTTTGATCCAAACCTGCCCCACAGGGAGAGAGTCAGACACAGTGCACAGCAAGGTAGACATGAGCAGCCTGAGCCCAAGGACGTGGCGTGCCTTTTAACCCAGTATTGTCTTTTGAGCCTCTGGCACCCATACCGTCGGCCTAAGTGGTGTCAAATTGAACTCCATGGCAACCCTGGCCACACTCAACCTGTGGGTGAGATGGCGGGTAAATCGGAGCAGTTGACCAAAATAACCCAAAATCCAAAAAATCTCAAATGTCACCGATTTAGTCCAAACTTGCCCCACAGGGAGAGAGTCTGTCAAAGTGCGCAGCAAGGTAAGCATGAGCAGCTTGAGTTCAAGGGCGTGGCAGTGGCACCCCTCCAAATTTGGGCCTTTTCACCCAGTAATCACCTTTTGGCCTGTGGCACCCATACCGTTGGCCTGAGTGGTGTCAACTTGGACTCCACGGCAGCCCTAGCCGCCTTCGACCTGTGGGTGAGATAGCGGGTAAATCGGACCAGGTGACAAAAATGACCCAAAATCCAAAAAATCTCAAAGGATTAATTTATCCGAAAATTCGAAGGTGACCGATTTGGTCCAAACTTTCCCGACAGGGAGAGAGTCGGTCAAATTACACAGCAAGGTAAACATGAGTAGCCTGAGTCCAAGGGCGTGGCAGTGGCACCCCTCCAAATTTGGGCCTTTTCACCCAGTAATCACCTTTTGGCCTCTGGCAACCATACCGTTGGCCTGAGTGGTGTCAACTTGGACTCCACGGCAGCCCTAGCCGCCCTCGACCTGTGGGTGAGATGGCGGGTAAATCGGAGCAAGTGACCAAAATGACCCAAAATCTAAAAAAATCTCATGAATTTTTAGCCGAAAATTCGAATGTGACTGATTTGGTCTAAACTTGCCCCACAGGGGGTGAGTCTGTCAAAGTGCACAGCAAGGTAAACATGAGCAGCCTGAGTCCAAGGGCGTGGCAGTGGCACCCCTCCAAATTTGGGCCTTTTCACCCAGTAATCAAGTTTTGGCCTCTGGCACCCATACCGTTGGCCTGAGTGGTGTCAAATTGGACTCCCTCAACCTGTGGGTGAGATGGCGGTTAAATCGGAGCAAGTGACCAAAATGACCCAAAATACAAAAAATTCGAAGGTGACCGATTTGGTCCAAACCTGCCCCACAGGGAGAGAGTCGGTCAAAGTGCACAGCAAGGAAACCATAAACAGCCTGAGTCTAAGGGCGTGGCAGTGGCACCCCTCCAAATTTGGGCCTTTTCATCCAGTAATTACCTTTTGGCCTCTGGCACCCATACCGTTGGCCTGAGTCGTGTCAAATTGGACTCCACGGCAGCCCTAGCCGCCCTCGACCTATGGGTGAGATGGCGGGTAAATCGGAGCAAGTGACCAAAATGACCCAAAATCCAAAAAATCTCAAAGGACCCCATGAATTTAGCCGCAAATTCGAAGGTGACCGATTTGGTCCAAACTTGCCCCACAGGGAGAGAGTCGGTCAAAGTGCACAGCAAGGTAAGCATGAGCAGCCTGAGTCCAAGGGCGTGGCAGTGGCACCCCTCCAAATTTGGGCCTTTTCACCCAGTAATCACCTTTTGGCCTCTGGCACCCATACCGTTGGCCTGAGTGGTGTCAAATTGGACTCCACGGCAGCCCTAGTCGCCCTCGACCTGTGGGTGAGATGGCGGGTAAATCGGAGCAGGTGACCAAAATGACCCAAAATACAAAAAAATCTCAAAGGACCCCCATGAATTTAGCCGCAAATTCGAAGGTGACCGATTTGGTCCAAACTTGCCCCACTGGGAGAGAGTCGGTCAAAGTGCATAGGGTAAGCATGAGCAGCCTGAGTCGAAGGGCGTGGCAGTGGCGTCCCTCCAAATTGGGCCTTTTCACCGAAGTAATCACCTTTTGGCCTCTGGCACACATACCGTTGGCCTGAGTCGTGTCAAATTGTAAAATTTTCGACCACCATAACTGTAGATTCGCTTAAGTTGAATAGGAAAAATTATGTTCATTTCGTCCTGAGTCACAGTGAGCTGTTGAGGCAATTTTAACGTGGTAAAATTCTCGACCGCTATAACTGTAGATTAGCTTAAGTTGAATAGGAAAAGTCATGTTCATTTCGTCCTGAGTCACAGTGAGCGTCAAAAATAATTTTAACATGGTAAAATTCTCGACCACCATGACTGTAGATTAGCTTAAGTCTAATAGGAAAAATCATGTTCATTTCGTCGTGATTCACAGTGAGCGTCGAAATTAATTTTAACATGGTAAAATTCTCGACCACCGTGACTGTGGATTAGCTTAAGTTGAATAGGAAAACTCATTTTCATTTCGTCCTGAGTCACAGTGAGCGTCGAAAATAATTTTAACATGGTAAAATTCTCGACCACCATGACTATAGATTAGCTTCAGTTGAATAGGAAAAGTCATGTTCATTTCGTCGTGAGTCACAGTGAGCGTCGAAAATAATTTTAACATGGTACAATTCTTGACCACCATGACTGTAGATTAGCTTAAGTTGAATTGGAAAAACCATGTTCATTTCGTCCTGAGTCACAGTCACCATGACTGTAGATAATCTTATGTTGCATTGGAAAAGTCATGTTTATTTCGTCCTCAGTCACAGTCACCATGACTGTAGATTAGCTTAACTTGAATTGGAAAAGTCATGTTGATTTCGTAATGAATCACAGTGAGCGTCGAAATAAATTTTAACATGGTAAAATTCTCGACCACCATGACTGTAGGTTAGCTTAAGTTGAATAGGAAAAGTCACGTTCATTTCATCGTCAGTCATAGTGAGCGTCGGAAATAATTTTAACATGAAAAAATTCTCGAAAACTTTGAAAGTAGATTAGCTTTAGTTGAATAGGAAAAGTCATGTTCATTTCGTCCTGAGTCACAATGAGCGTCGAAAATGATTTTAACATGGTAAAATTCTCGAACACCATGACTGTATATTAGCTTAAGTTGAAAAGGGAAAAGTCATGTTCATTTTGTCCTGAGTCACAGTCAGCGTCGAAAATAATTTTAACATGGTAAAATTCTCGACCACCATGACTGTAGATTAGCTTAAGTTTAATAGGAAAAATCATTTTCATTTCGTCGTGAGTCACAGTGACCGTCGAAAATAATTTTAACATGGTAAAATTCTCGACTACCATGACTGTAGATTAGCTTAAATTGAATAGGAAAAGTCATGTTCATTTCGTCCTGAATCACAGTAACCATCGAAAATAATTTTAACATGGTAAAATTCTTGATCACAATGACTGTAGATTAGCTTAAGTTGAATAGGAAAAGTCATGTTCATTTCGTTCTGAGTCACAGAGAGCGTCGAAAATAATTTTAACATGGTAAAATTCTCGACCATCATGACTGTAGATTAGCTTAAGTTGAATTGGAAAAGTCATGTTCATTTCGTCCTAAGTCACAGTGAGAGTCGAAAATAATTTTACCATGGTAAAATTCTCGACCACCATGACTGTAGATTAGCTTAAGTTGAATAGGAAAAGTCATGTTCATTTAGTCCTGAGTCACAGGGAGAGTCGAAAATAATTTTAACATGGTAAAATTCTCGACCACCATAACAGTAGATTAGTTTAAGTTGAATAGGAAAAGTCATGTTCATTTCGTCCTGAGTCACAGTGAGCGTCGAAAATAATTTTACCATGGTAAAATTCTCGACTACCATGACTGTAGATTAGCTTAAGTTGAAAAGGGAAAAGTCATGTTCATTTTGTCCTGTGTCACAGTGAGCGTCGAAAATGATTTTAACATGGTAAAATTCTCGACCACTATGACTGTAGATTAGCTTAAGTTGAATAGGAAAAGTCATGTTCATTTCGTCCTGAGTCACAGTGAGCGTCGAAAATAATTTTAATATGGTAAAATTCTAGACCACCATGACTGTAGATTAGCTTCAGTTGAATAGTAAAAGTCATGTTCATTTCGTCCTGAGTCACAGTCACCATGACTGTAGATTACCTTAAGTTGAACAGGAAAAGTTATGTTCATTTCGTCGTGAGTCACAGTGACCGTCGAAAATAATTTTAACATGGTACAATTCTCGACCACCATGCCTCTAGATTAGCTTCAGTTGAATAGGAAAAGTCATGTTCATTTCGTCCTGAGTCACAGTCACCATGACTGTAGACCCTACTACACGGTCCCTCCTTCAGAGATTCATAACACAGTTTGGGGTGGTAATACTCGCACCCACTACCTCGCATACGAAATTTACAAGTTTCTCTTATAGAATATACGTATCATGATCATCTTTTTAGTTTTTGTAAATTAAAATGTATGAACGTAATATGCAATTTTGTGTGCGGAAATGAAAATAAAAAAAAGTTGCTAAAACAGATTCTTAAGTAACGAAGTCGTGTACTACGAATGGTACGCCATGTTTGTTATGGTAGATTCCGACGTCGGAGAAATGAAAGGACGATAAATTTGTCAACTAAATAAACTAAACTAACCTAACCTAACCGGTAAAAATTTACTTTCGTCCATTGGAGGAATATAGCCATACAAAAGCTGAGAGTGGTTGAAAAGCCCGCCAACGTCTCTCACGACGACGACGACGAGGACCAGCCGGATGATATCTAATTTGCAGGTAATGATTTATTAAACACAGGTTAGGTTAGGTTAGGTTAGTTTAGACAAATTTATCGTCCTTTCATTTCTCCGACGTCGGCATCTACCATAACAAACATGGCGTACCATTCGTCGTACACGACTTCGTTACTTAAGAAATCTGTTTTAGCAACTTTTTTATTTTCATTTCCGCACACAAAATTGCATATTTCGTTCATACATTTTAATTTACAAAATTACTATTTAATTTTGTATTGCTATATTCCTACAATGGTCGAAAGTAAAATTTTACCGATAATTATTCATCTATTGACTGAAGTCCACCGACTGCTTATTACAGAAATATAAAATGTGTGTTTAGACTAATCAAGCTTTTCAGACTAATTTGTACATCATATTTGTAATTTGAGTTGTTACATGTGTTACCTTTCACAATTACTTTTGAAAGAGACCTACTTTTGTAACATTATTACGGTATATGTAGTTCAGTAATGACATAAAATGACCACATAACAAATATTACTTACTTGTCAACGTGGTGGACTGCCTGAGGGACAGTGCAATCAGTCTTTTACTTAATGATGTTAATCGGACGGTCACTGCCATCTCCACCTTCTAATTATCATGTCCTTGAATTCAGTGCCGAGTCTGCCGACTGCTAAGTAATTTGTAAACAGTAAACATTGTACGCAACGAGAAAAAGAGGTACGCAAAGCGTCTCTTTCTCGGAACATACATACATATACCAAGGCTTTTTCCCCCTTACAAGGGAGGTAGCCAAAAAGGAAAAGGCATAAAATCATTCCCACCCATTCCATCCCTAAATACACTCCACACCCCTCCACCCTCCCTCTTATCTCAGCACCTCCTGGATGACGGGTCATCCCTGCACTTTGTCCACTGCCCTGGGTCAGTAAGCAGTGTCGCAAGACACTACACATCCACAGCAAGGCTGCTTCATTAAATCGGCGATCCCCCCTCTCCGCCCCCCCCCCTGCATAAAAGGAGAAGACGGGGAGAAATCCCTTCGGGCTGCGTCATTTTTTTTTCACATATACTACTTCACCCCCCATCCCCCCCGCCCATTCCACCTCATGCATCACAGCAGGCGCGGATCCAGGGGGCTGAAGCCCCTCCCAAATTTGTTCTTCCATGAATCATTGTAAGGATGTCATTTAATCGATTTTAGTACTTTCTGATGTTTTGCCAGATCCTGGGGTTAAATATCCTTGTTTGCAGGGCGATTGATGCAAGAGAAGGTGGTATCATCAGTTTCTGGAGTCTTCGCCATCATGATGGACGAGATGACCGACGTTTCAGGGAAAGAACAGGCCACCATTTGCGTCCGCCACTTCAGCGGAGGCCAGCTAAGGGAGGACTTCCTTGGCTTTGTTCACGCCAAGGATCTGACTGGGGAAGGCCTGGCTCGCCTCCTGCTTAGCACAGTAAAGAGTGTTGGCCTCAACATGGGCAACAGCCGTGGCCTCTGTTTTGATGGTGCCAGTGCCATGATGGGAAAGTTTCGCGGGTGTGCAGTTGTGGTAGTGCGAGAATGTGACACTGATAGTAATATATCACCCCACTGATACTAAGGATCATGACTTTGCTGAATTGTGTGGAATTGTTAGTGAAAAAATTAACAATTTACCAACACCCCTACCTGAAATAGTTATTACTGGTGACTGCAAGCAGCCTTGTTGATGATGACGGGCTCATGCCTACGTCCCTGTACGGGTATGGG
The DNA here is from genome assembly GCF_046742065.1 of Oratosquilla oratoria. Lineage (NCBI taxonomy): Eukaryota > Metazoa > Arthropoda > Malacostraca > Stomatopoda > Squillidae > Oratosquilla > Oratosquilla oratoria. The sequence goes on from NC_134814.1 coordinate 2,397,697, forward strand.
GATGAGTCTAAATTTGTCTGTGTTTGTCCATATTTTGTGTTTCCGCTCCATTTTTATTTTCCTCTTATGTGCTTCCATTGTTCTATCTTGCAACCAGTCCATATGTGATCACTTCTCCACCATTGCTACCTCATCATCCTACCATTCACTACTCTTCTGTTCCCACCTGTCCTCCTTGTCCCACATACCATCTGTGCACACTGCTCATTCTTCTACTCCTACTTCCCCTATATCCTTCACCACCTCACACTTCTTTAAGTTCCTCATGGTATTCTTTCTCCTTTTACTTCTCATTCAGTTTATTAACTCTCAGCTTCTCTAACTCCTACCCTTTTCCTCCTGCTCTACTTTTCTCTGCTCTCAACTTCTAAAAATTATCTGCCCCGCCCCCATTTTTTCCCCTGAAAATATGAACACATAACTCTTTCAATCCTTCCTTTTGATACCACTACATAGTTCATTAACCCTACTGTGCACCACCACACATATATGCAATAGGGTTAAGAAGAGAGCCAAGCATAAGTATACATGGGAAAGGGTGGTGGATGGAGAGGGGGTTGATAGGGCTCTCCATTCCTAATCCTAATACTGCCCTTAAAAACTCTTGACTGCCCTTAATGTTTCCCCTAGGTCTAAGTGTATTGGCATCTATGCCATGGGACAACCCCTAACTCCCAGCATGAAGGGAATTTGGGTCCAAACAGTTACAAGAAGCTCTGCCTCCCCTGCAGGTGGCACGGATCCCTGGGAACAGCTTTGGTTACCTTTTGTAGAGATGGTGATGTGGTGATGCCTTGTATCCAGGTGGTGATGTGTCCTCATTTGGATGTTGTTCACTTCAGCAGTTCTCTGTCATCTGGATGGTTATGCTGCCATTTGAAGGCATCTTATTGTAGCACCTTATTATACTTATGTAAAACCTTTAAGATGATTAAATCTTCTATGTACAAAACAAGGAAGGATCTGTTAAGCACTTAGTGTCTTAGTATTGAAGTAGCTGCAATATACAAAAATATAGTATTATCACGTCATTGTATTTTTCAAGATTACATTAATTAGAAAAAATATTTTTTTCTTTGGTATAACTTTATGATATTTTGTTTCAGATTTTTCTTTGAAGACCAATATCAGATAAAAGCACAGAGTCAGCAAATCCAGGGAAAGGCGCAACAGAGGAGATGGTATCAGATCCATTAGAACAACTAATGTTTTCAAAGTTGTCAATTTTGAGTTGTATGCTAAGCCGGTAAGTCATAATAAGCATGTTTTTCTTTGAAGTTACAAATTTTAACCCCATATAATGTGTGTGGGGAAATTAGCTTATCTTAAAAACATTGAGGATATTATTCATACACCATAGGGGAAAATGAAACTGAGACAATTCTCCTCCCTACATCAATAGTCTTTGCCAAATGATGGAACTACATACTTTAGGGTATTGTTGTTGTTGTCATTCACAAGACTGTCTTGCTGAGCATTCCCATCTCAAGGGATGCCATAGCTGGAATGGGATTTTTCCATAAATCCCGTATAGAGTGTATGTTGTGTTCTTGTTGTGTATAATTGTGTACAGTGCAGTTTTCCTTAATGTGTTGTATAATAATGGGGTGAAGTGTGGTCAACAACATATCTCAAAGATGTGGAAAAAGGCATTTTTTTTTGTACAGGTGCATAAAATATTTTGTACAGGTGCATAAACTGTATATGGGCCTGGCAGTGAGAAGAATGTAGAAGAAAGGGAGGCCTTTTGGATAGATTTGAATGAGTGCATAGAGGGTTTAGGGAGAAGTGTAAATGTAATAGTACTGGGAAACCTTAATGCTAAGGTAGGAAAAGGAGCCAATTGATGGAGTGGTTGGGAAATGTGGAGTTCCAGGAAAGAATCGTAGTGGAGAGTTGATGGTGGAAATGTGTCTAGAAAGAGAGTTGATGATAGCAAATACAGTGTTTCGGAAGAAAGTCAAGCATAAGTACACATGGGAGAGGGTGGTGGAGGGAAAGGTGGTAGATAGAGCTTTAATGGACTATGTAGTGGTAAATAGGATTATGATAGGAAGAGTTAGGGATGTACATGTGCTAAGGGGAGAGGGTGGGGGAATATCAGATCATTTTCTGGTGGAAGGTAAGTTGAGCGTGGAGGACAGATGGAGGAAGAGGAAAGGGACAAAAGGTAGGGAGGTGCTTAGAGTGAACTCTCTAAATGAAGAGGAAAAGGAAAAGGAGTACAAGAGGAAGCTGAAGGAAGAGTGGGAGGGAGTGAAGGATAGAGTAGAGGTAGGTGTGGAGGAGGAATGGGGATGGTTCAAGGAGGGAGTCACAAAGTGTGCAAGGATGGTGTGTGGAACAAGAAGGTCAGGAGGAAATAGAAGGAAGGGTAGTGAATGGTGGGATGAGGAAATGAAGAAGGTTGTAGAAGAGATGAAATGAGCTTTCACAGATTGGTTGCAAAGTAGGACGAGGGAGTCATATGAGATGTACAGGGAAAAGAAAAGAGAAGTAAAAAAAAAAAAGGTAAAGGAGGCAAAGAGGAGAGCAGATGTAAAATGGGGTAAGAGTATGACAGAAAATTTTGAAAGTAATAAAAAGATATTGTGGAAAGAAATTAAGAGAGGAAGAGGAGGTGAATCAAGTAGAGAAGAAAAGGTAAAAGGTGCAGATGGAGAGATGATACTGGAGGAGAAGGCAGTAAGGGGAAGATGTGCAGAATATTTTAGGGAGTTGCTTAATGTGAAGGAGGATAGGGAGAGAAAGATAGCTACAGTGGGAAATGGTAAGAAAATGAGAGTGATGAGTGAGAGAAAAATGGAGGAGAAATAAGGAAGGATGAAGTGAAGGCAGCAGTTAAGATGATGAAAGCAGGTAAGGCACCTGGTCTGGATGGATGCCATGCAGAATGTCTTAAAAAAGGAGGTATAGTGATGGTGGACTGGTTGGTGAGGTTATTAAATGTTTGCTGGAGAGAAGGTAGAGTGCCAGAGGACTGGAGGAGTGCGTGTATAGTTCCACTTTACAAGGGAAAGGGGGACAAGTGACAAGTGTGAATGTAGTAGTTTCAAAGGGATTAGCCTGTTAAGTGTAGTTGGGAAGGCTTATGGGAGGATCTTGATTGAGAGGATTAGGAGAGGAACAGAGGGAGTAATTGGTGAGGAACAGTGTGGGTTGAGGACAGGTAGAGGTTGTGTACTCAGACTTTTGTGGTAAGACAGATATGTGAGAAAGCTATAGGTAAGGGGAAGGATGTTTTCTAGGCCTTATGGATCTGGAGAAGGCTTACGACAGGGTAGACAGAAAGGCACTGTGGGAGGTTATGCGGATATATGGGATAGGAGGAAAGCTTCTGGGAGCTGTCAAGAGTTTTTATGAGAGTAGTAGAGCTTGTGTCAGGATTAGAAATGGAGAGAGTGAGTGGTTTGAGGTAAAGGTGGGACTTCGTCAGGGATGCGTTATGTCACCCTGGCTGTTCAACTTATACATGGATGGGGTGGTGCGAGAGGTGAATGCAAGGGTAGTGGGTCAGGGATTGGAGATGGTTAAGGAAATTGGAGAAAAGTGGGAGGTGAACCAGCTTTTGTTTGCGGACGACACTGCGCTTGTGGCAGGATCGGAGGAGGGATTGAGGAAGCTGGTGACAGAGTTTGGGAGAGTGTGTGATAGAGGAAAGCTGAAGATAAATGTGGGTAAAAGTAAGGTGATGAGATGTACAAGGGGTGAAAGTGGCAGTAATATGGAAGTGAGCATTAAAGGAGAGCAACTGGAGGAAGTGAAGAGTTTTAGATATTTGGGTGCAAATGTAGCAGGAAAGGGTGGAGTGAAGGTGGAGGTAGAATGTGGATTGAGAGAAGCGAGTAAATGCCTTGGTGGTTTAAAAAGTGTAATGAGGAATAGGAATCTGGGAATGGATGCTAAGAGGAGACTGTATGAAGGAGTGATTGTGCCAACAGCACTGTATGGAGCAGAAACATAGAACATAAGAGAGGAAGAGAGAAGGAACTTGAATGTGTTTGAGATGAAGTGTCTGAGAAGTATGATGGGGGTTACTAGGCTGGATAGAGTGAGAAATGAGGAAGTGAGGAGGAGAACAGGGGTGGAAAGGGAGCTGGGAGATAGGGTGGATGAAAGAGTATTAGGATGGTTTGGACACATGGAAAGAATGAGTGAAGAAAGACTAGTAAAGGAGGTATGGAAGGCAGATGTGGAGGAGTGAACATGAGGGGACGTCCTAGGATGAGATGGATGGATGGGGTGAAGGGGGCTTTGGGGAAGAGGGGAATGTCTGTTGAGGAAGGACGGGAGAGGACAGAAGACAGGGGTGAATGGAGAATGGTTGTATATGGAAAATGTTGTGATGCATGAGGTGGATTGGACAGGGGATTGGGGGGTGAGGTATTGTGTGTGTGTGAGCAAAATTTTTTGACGCAGCCTGAAGGGTTTTCTCCCCGTCCTCTCCTTTATATGGGGGGACGGAGAGGGGGGGGTCGCCGATTTAATGAAGCGGCCTTGCTGTGGATGTGCTGTGTCCTGCGACACTGCTTCTGACCCAGGGCAGTGGACAGGGTGCAGGGATGACCCGTCATCTAGGAGGTGCTAAGATGGGAGGGAGGGTGGAGGGGTGTGGAGTGTTTTCGGGGATGGAATGGGTGGGAATGTTTTTGTGCCTTGTCCTTTTTGGCTACCTCCCTTGTAAGGGGGAAAAAAGCCTTGGTATATGTATGTATATGTATGCATAAACTGGAATAGCTTAGATCAGAGGTGGGGAACCTGCGGCCTTCCGGGCCATCAAGTGCGGCCTTCTGCGGAATTTGATATACCTATTATCTAAAAAATCATATTATTTATTATTTAAAAAGTATATTATTTATTATAAAAAGGGATAAAACAATCTAGAAAATAATAATAATTTGTTCAGTGCGGCTTCTATATGGGACGATGACTTGTAAGGTGGCCTTCATGCACAAAAAGGTTCCCCACCCCTGGCCTAGATGATAGAAGACAATTTGGAACCACACACGAGTTGAAAACGAAGTATAATAATTGGAGAATAAAAATCAGAACTCACCTAGTATGGGTCCTTTTCTGTATCAGCTGATCTGTTGCTCCAGATCTCTCTTGCAGGAGACACAGGTCTCGGGTAACCGGCAATATCCACCAGAATGGCCCATAAGTTACTCAAGGAAGAAGTGTTGTGTGGGTATAGCTAACATGTTCAGTGTCTTTTGTGTAATGGTTATGTCTGGGGTAATTTGCTTTTGTGGCTTGGCCTATTCTGTGATGGTATTGTTGTAGAGATGGATGGTAACCTGAACATAGTACACTGCTGTAGGAAAGAATGGGCGAAGAAAGATTAGCAAAAAAATATCTATATATATAAAATGTGTGGAAAGCAGAGCTAGATAGAGTTAACATGAAGGGAAGACTGGGAAAAGGATGGGGTGAAGGTGTCCTTGGATGAAAGGGGAATGTCTGTTTAGTAGGGAAAGGAGAGGTTAAGAGATAGGTGTGAATGGATGATAAACAGGCACTGTAGTAGGATCAGAGGAGGGATTAAGGAAGATAGTGACAGAGTTTGGGAAGGTGTGGAAAAGAAGGAAATTGAAAATAAATATAGGTAAAAGTAATGTGATGGACTAGGAGAGAGGATGGCAGCAAATTGGAAGTGAGTGATAAGGAAGTGGAAAGCTTTAGATACTTGGTGAATGTGGTAGTAAAGGGAGGAGTGGAGATGGAGGTAGAATGTAGATTGAGAGAACCAAGTAAATGCCTTGGTGGATTATAAAGTGTAATGAGAAATGGACATTTGGGAATGGATGCTAAGAGGAGATCACATGAAGGAGCGATTGTACAGATTCCAAGTTGTTCAACTTCTGATGGCATTTGAATCCTGAGATGCCGCTGTACTTTACCAGACCCCCTTAATATATTACCCAGCAGAGAGATCATTCCTAAGATAGACTAGAATTGGGCAGATAACAGATATCAAATGACCTGAATGTAACCATCATATGCAGAGCATTTTATACTACACTGCTCTACTGTCTCACTTAGGACAGGTCTACTAGATCTCTTCGATGAGTTATGAACCAATGATCATGGCTGGTTTTTCTTTTCTTGAAATACTTTGAGGTTTGGGTTTCAGGCCCTCTCTCTTATAAAGGGGAAGAAGTCTTGGTATATTAATAGGTTTGGATTTTTAGTAGCACTTTATTCCTGCTTGTATGTATGAAGTGGCCTTGCTGTGGATGTGCTGTGTCTTGCGACACTGCCTCTGACCCAGGGCAGTTGACAAGGTGTAGGGATGACCCGTCATCCAGGAGGTGCTAAGATAAGAGGGAAGGTGGAGGGGTGTGGAGTGTATTCAGGTATGGAATGGGTGGGAATGATTTGATGCCTTTTCCTTTTTGGCTACCTCCCTTGTAAGGGGGAAAAAGCCTTGGTATATGTATATATGTATGAAGTTGTGGTTTCCTACAATTTCTTTGGGCATTCTAGAGTTTTAGCCTGTATAATTTTCATTTACGTTCATTTACATTCATAATCACTTTCATATTAGAACTGCCAGTATCTGAACTTCATTTATTATTACATGATTTCAGAAAGAAAAATTTAGCACTGGAGTAGCAGAATGGTGACAGGGTGGAGGGGGATAAGTTGACCTTACTTTTCTAAAAAATACACAAATCTGAACACACTTTAGTCCAGTTAGTTTGGATATGGGTGGGTTTATTGTAGTTATATTTGTCCATGAGCCATTTACCCCTTTGTACTTCTACAGCTATGAAAATGTAATTATGATCCAAAGACTTGAAAAACCTGTTTTTGATCATAATTTTTTAAGTATTATATTTTGACATTTATAGTACTCAGTTGTCTGCTTTATGATACTGGGTTGAATTTCTATAAAATTAAGACAAGACTAGATGTATTACCTATTACATTTACTTTTCTTTCTTTTCCAGAATGCTGTTATTATGACATTTGGTGTGATTGGCATCCTTGGCAGTGCAGCTTACCTAGCTTACATGAAGTCACAACATCGGGAAAAGAAGGTGTACGTAGCAATAGCAGAAGATGGAACGGAAGAGTTAATGACTAAAAAATCCAAATGGGATTAATTTTTCAGTATTGTTAAGTTATTGTTGAAACATGCGTTGTACAGTTTTTATACAAAAACTATTTATATTGTATCTCTCATGTTTTATTAAACATACAAGTTTTTGGTAAATGAGTTACATGTTGGAATCATAGAAAGAAACAACTTGAGATGGTTTGGTCATATGAAAAGAATGGAGGAAAGTAGATATCCAAGGAAGTATTTGGAATTGCAGCCTAGAGGAAGGAGGTCAGTTGGAAGACCCAGGAAAAGGTGGATGGAGTGTGTGAAAAAGAACTTAGAAGGAAGAAATTTAACGTTGGAATAAGTAAATGAACAAATTTATGAGGATGGAGATGAGTGGAGGCGTCTGATGATGAGGCTGACGACTGACAGTAGTTGAAATCAACTACCTGGCGTCTGGTGAGAAAGGTAAGAACTGTACCCACCAGTGAGTAAGAGGGAAATATATACATAATAATTCCCTTCAATATACACATTTCCTTTCTATAAACCTCCCTTGTGGGGAAGAAAGGGTCTTTTGGTGCATGTATATATATATATATATATATATATATATATATATATATATATATATATATATATATATATATATATATATATATATAAATAAAACAATTATGACCAATAGGTACCTGCTGTGGCAGTTGATGGTGTGGTTGGAAAATTTTCATTAGATGCCAAGAAAAATTGGCAGCTGTGATTTCATTGGGTTTATTTTTTGTGTTTGATATTATCTTGGATAATTGCCTGCTGGATTTTGTGCCTCTTGCTCCTTAGCCCCTGCACGTCCCATTGAAGGATATTCAGGGTGTTTGCATCACTACTTGGCTCGATCATGAATGTGAATATTCACTGTGTGACAGCTGTCGGGGGATGGGTTGGTGGTAGGTGTGGGCTGGTCTTCCAGCTGGGTGCCCATTGTCTCCATCAGGAATAAGGCATGCAGGCCAGCATTGTTTGTGGGGGCTGTGTCTGGATTGTGCAGGAGCCTACTGATGACCCTGACAAGGTAGTTAATGAGCCTGCACAGGAGGTCAAGCTGGTTCCCAGGTGGTGTTGCTGGCTTGAGGCACGGAGTTTTCCTGGCTGTCTGGGGCAATGCTGGCTGCAGGACCACAGCTGGTGATGCGTTGGGGGGTGGGAGTGCTGGTTGGCGCATTTGGCGTTCTCGTCTGTCTTGTATTGTTTGGCCGACTGTTTCGTATTCCCTTGTGATTGTCCTGGAAGCTGCTGTGGTGTCAGGGGTCTCGTTACCTGGACAGGGTTGGCTGTTGGGGTGCTGTCCGACTTTTGCCATGCATGTCAGGTGGGCGGTGGTGCGGGAACGAAGCGATGGCTAAGGGGTGGGTGCTGCTGGTGTGCTTCTTTCCTGGAGGATAGGCGCTTGATCCGTTCGGGACATGACAGGTTCCACGCGTGGTGCCCTTTGCCACAGTTTGGGCGTCTTGCAGTGGTGGTTTCTTTGGCTCTGTGGCATTGAATGCAGTCTTCGGTCGTGTGGTGCAAGGTGCAGACGCCACACCTGCTGTTGTGTGGTCAGCATATCTGTAGGTGTCCGAAGCACTGACATTTGAAGCACCGCACAGGTTCTCTGGTGAATGGACATAAGGGATACCTACCCCAGGCCCCTAGGTCGAGTTTTGCCGGTGCTATGCCCTAAAGGACCACCTGCTCCTGTCTTGTCTGACCTGGCCTGCAGACGTTCAGCGGTTACCACGCGGGGGTGGGCCATGATTGCCTCCAGTGGAAAGTCAAGAAGATACCTCTGAGCCACAGGGTGTGCTTCTCGGTGGGGTCAAGACGAACTAGCCTGCAGCCTGCCCTGGGTCCCATGTGGGCTTCCATTTCCATTGCCAACTCCCTGTGGGTGAGTATGTACTCACCCTTTAGGTTAGCGCCGAGCGTGATCTTCAGCCCCGGGTTGTCCCTTTCCAGCGATACAATTGCCTGGTAGGGGCATGGGAAGGCTTCAGGGTTCCGAAGCTTAAACTTGGGGAGAGGTGCGGTCATGCCTTCCTCCGCGTTTTAACGGGGGTTTTTCTTCCGTCGCGCTACTTGCCATCCCTCTAACACCTGTATTGGGAACCTGGACCCAAGGGCGAGGTTGTGGCGACCAGGCAAATTTGTTTGTCTTTGTGTCATTTTCCCCTCTTATTTCCGCCTCTTGGCGCCCATACTTTTAGCCTCAGCAGTATCTAAGTGCAATCCGCAAGAGACCTGGTGGCCCTCGACCTGTAGCTGAAGTGGTGACCCAATTGGGACAAGTGGCCAAAATGACCCTCGAAATTACCAAAGGGGTTAACCCACGGATTTGGCCAAAAACCGTCATGTCTCCGATATGGCCCAAACTTACTCCAGAGGGAGAGAGTGGTTCACAGGGCACAGCGAGGTAGACGTGGGCAACCTGGACCCAAGGGTGAGGTTGTGGCGACCAGCCAAATTTGTTTGTCTTTGTGTCATTTTCCCCTCTCATTTCCGCCTGTGTGCGCCCGTACTTATAGTCTGAGCAGTATCTAAGTGCGATCCGCAAGAGCCCTGGTGGCCCTCGACCTATAGCTGAGGTGGTAACCCAATTGGGAGAAGTGGCCAAAATGACCCTCACTATGTACTGCCACCCTAAATTCCCCCGATAAATGGTCGTCATCTCTCACACCATTTTTAGACTGGTCCTTCTTATCATCTGTCAATGGTTGCTCGCAAAGGTGACAATGAGTAGCTGTATTGTATTTGTCCCAATCATCCTTGGTCAGGCGCATTGCTTTGATCTTTTTCATGATATTGTATATACGTTTCATCTCCTCAACTAAATACTCTACAAATTTCTTTGCTGTATCCTCACCTAAGGCCTCCGGTCCCGGGGCAGCTCCGCTGCTTACGTCTTCTGTATACTTTGAGTCTTTATCAACCGAGCATTTTGCGTTACATGCGAATGAGTTAGGCTCGTGTTTTTGCATATAGAAGGTATAAGATCCTTCAGGATTTGGCTGTCTTCTTTTTATTCTATGAACAGTACTTTCAAAATCGCTATATATTACAAAAGGATGTTTTATCCTTTTAAACAATGATCTAAAGACAATAGGTCCCTCTACAAGCTCCATTCGTACAGGTTTATGGACTGAACATTCAGGTTCATGTTTATCAAGTAGCTCCTTCTTTCAGAAGGGATGCAGACAGTATGAACAAGGGAAAACTCGTCCATTAGGACTTTTATTAATAAATGGGCTCAAATCTTCCATCAATACATAGTGCTTATTTTCTTCCTCGGATATATACAGAAGGTTTACATCTTGAGCTTTTTTCACTTTTGTAATTCTTAAAGGATACAGGCTTTTATTTTCATCATTATCAAAGGCAAAGACACTGACGCTGATGGCATTCTTCTTTTCAAATATGGTCATCTTATCTAATTTGACTGGGAATTCTGTTCCATTCCAATCGTCATTTTGAGCAGCAGCCTTAACTGTCTTACTAATTCTCTCTTTGTCCTTTTCATCCAAGCAATCTGACCGGGCAATGCACCACTTCAAACACTCTTGATCCTCATTTTTAATATTCACTAGTTTATATTTTGCCTTTTGATATTTATTAGGAAGTTTCATATAACTAGACCCTTTCAATGCTTCGTATTTTGCTATTTTTATTTCAAAATTGAGAAGCTTCTCAATTATCCAACCTGAGCCCTCTCTTGTAGATTTATCAATTTTTTTCTTCTAATTGACCAATCATATCTAGCACTACACTTTTTATTTCTGAAAGATCAGTCATCGGCTTCATCTTACCACTATTGAACCAGGGTTCTAGAATTGATCTCCTCCCATTTCCTAACTTTTTGTAGAATCGAACTTTGAGACAAAGAGAAATTTTCAAACCTTTCCAATTCTGCTCTTTGATTCTCTTCTCTATAACATCCACCATACTCATGATAAAGAGTTTTGGATCAATTGTACTAATGTCGGAATAACAATAAACTCGTAATTTACCTCCACAACCTTCCCGACTATTATCGTATTTACATGTTATTTTAGATTGAGGTTCCGAAATTGTTTTTTTGTTCCATTGTGTTTTTTGAGGTTTGAGACTTCAATGTTACATATCCCACATTTTGGTTTTGATTTTTTAGGAATATCTTGGGGGTTAACCTTATAGTAATGTTTCTTACATTTTTCATGACGAGCGAGGTTGAAAACATTCCTATCGCAAATTTCCCAATGAAATTTTCCCTCCTTATTTAACCTATTATAATTAGGATTCAACCGTTTCTTGTGATACACTGATTTTTCATGTCTCAAAGGGTTAAAAATAATTTGATGACAAATTTCGCAATGAAATTTTCTCTCTTTATTGTAATTAGGATCTAACCGTTGTTTGTGATAGACTGATTTCTCATGTCTTACCCTAGATTGGTGGAGGTGGCGTGCGCTGGCGATTCCGGTGGGCATGTATCCAAATGGATACACAGAATAAAAAATTAAAATAAAATATATGCGTGTGTTTTTTGTCCATTTAAAGTTACTATAATATAAATATAGGGTTCGTAGAGTCCTGCTAATACAAAATTAACGTAATTCCAAAATAAAAAATGACAACTATGAACAATTGAAAAAAACTTTGACAGAAAATCAAAGGATTGAGATTACGTGTTCCTGAGCCTAATATAAGAGGAACTTGGTAAAAAAAAAACATTATAACAATGACCTACATAAGTCAATTCATCTCACACAAAACCTTTAAAACCTCAATTGTACAAAAAAAACTTCGTCCTGACTAAATGAAAATGGGTGATTTTGGAAATTAATTTTTATGTGTAATGTGTAAAAATAATGCATATAATTATTTTTCTTTTATGAAATTGTGTTTCTATGTGAAATATATATTCTTTGTATGAAATTGCACTTACATAGAGACGGAAGTAGAGTGTGAGAGGGGGAGGGGGGGATTGGTGCGTAGGCCTATGCACTGAGGGAGAGGAGGTAACCGGATGTGAAATTTAGAGTGGGAGGGGAAGACAGGATGTAATGACAACACTCAAATCCCTATGAGGACCTTCTAAGCATTCAATAAATGTCTCTGGCGACGCAAAAAATATAAATAGGTGATGTTGCGAGCACTGTGCCACCTTGGCACTCTCCTAGAACCCTCATTTACAGTCATGATGGTTATATTACTTTCATTTATTGTCACCGCCGTATTATCACAACCACGTTCAAACTCATGAGAGTTTACATGCTGTGCTAACTCATCTTCAGTGTAGTATATAGTACGTTTCATTTTTGGTTTCCACAACCTAAAATTAAATTGAAAAAACTACATAATGACAATTCCTTCTCTATTATAGAGTTGTGTATACAATTATAGTGTTTTTTTTTACCTATACAATACAAAATTTTTGTTTCTAAGCTACCATGTGAAGATATATAATGATTTGACTTTTCCCATCCGATGTCAACAAGCGTAACGTAAACGGTGGGAACTGTGCCAATTGGATACACGCTACCTTATAGGGGCTATATTATATATCCAGATGGGGGTCAAAACACTCTTAAAAAAGTTACCACATAAGCATTATTATGGACAAAACAGCCCGCGAAAATTTAAGCGCGAAAACTGTGTATCCAATTGGCACACCTACACCAATCTAAGGTAGGGATAAAAATGGTCTTGTTACAAATTTGACAATGGAATTTTATACATACTTGTTTTGATGATTTCATCGTGGTATTTCGGTTGATATATGTATCCATTTCTATATATATATTTTTCTTGAAATAATTTTTTGTTTCTAAATTTGAACTTTTTTGGGTGACCTGTCTAAGATATAGTTACCCATTGACTAATGAAAGAAAATAAGGGAGATAATACGTCATCTTCAAGTCGGATGTAAGGAAATGATAGTGGCAAAGTGCTATAGAACTTGGGTTCGATTCCCATGCTGGGTACAAATGTTTTTGATTAATCTATGAGTGGTAGGGGGAAAAATAGGAGGAGGAGATGAATAAATTGGAGTAGAAGAAGGAGGAGATCAATAAATTGAAGGAGAAGGTTGCAAAAATGGATCTGGAGTGAAATTACAGAGAACTTATTGTTAATTGTCTACCATGGTATTAAGTTCCAGATACATATTAGGTTGGGCACCCATGGCCAAGCGGACTAAGATTGGACCTACTGAGCCCAATGGTCCGAGTTCGAATCTGCATAGAGGTGCTCCCTCGAGGGGTTATCCAAGTTTGAACATGGTTTCCAATTGCCGAGTGCGCATTAAGCAATTGTATATAATCATGTTCAGCCGTGGATGACTAATAATACCAACCACATGCTATCCTTCTCCCCCAATTCAGTACTAGTCCGACAGGCCATGCATAAGACGATGGATTACTGTCGAGTGGCTGGGTATAAAGAATTGAGGTGCACTCTGATCCCTTCTAAAGATGGAAGCGGGTTCAAAATGTGCAGTTGGAGAGGGTAGTATGGAGGCAAGGGGCGCTTTTACTTTCCTTTTGATTGAAGTTAGATTTGGTGGTTCAATTTAAAGAGGATATATTAATGCTAGATTTGCTGGTTGAATCTAACCATCAAATGTTAAACTTAGATTAATAATATATTAAAAGTAGATTTTGGTGGTTGAGGGATGGTTCAAATATGAAATGCACTGGTACTCTCCTTTTGGCCTGGGATGCCCTTGGGTGCAATGGCACAGCAGTCGTTGGCACGGTATCCCTTATAGAGGCATAAACGTCATTTGGGTGAACTTTGGGTGGCTCTGACGCGGACACCCTTGGTGTGAGGATTCCGCTGTGTAGGGTGATGTGGACCCTGTGCCACTGAGTACTTGTGGCGCAAGTTTGGAGGAAATCGGTGACCTTGTGATTTCCCCCCCAAATCCATGGGGGACCCCCTTTGATATTTTTTTGGTTTTGGGTCATTTTGGTCACCCCCAGCGATTTAGCCGCTATGACACCCAGTGGTGGGGGGCGGCCTGGGATGCCCTTGGGTGCAATGGCACAGCAGTCGTTGGCACGGTATCCCTTATAGAGGCATAAACGTCATTTGGGTGAACTTTGGGTGGCTCTGACGCGGACACCCTTGGTGTGAGGATTCCGCTGTGTAGGGTGATGTGGACCCTGTGCCACTGAGTACTTGTGGCGCAAGTTTGGAGGAAATCGGTGACCTTGTGATTTCCCCCCCAAATCCATGGGGGACCCCCTTTGATATTTTTTTGGTTTTGGGTCATTTTGGTCACCCCCAGCGATTTAGCCGCTATGACACCCAGTGGTGGGGGGCGGCCTGGGATGCCCTTGGGTGCAATGGCACAGCAGTCGTTGGCACGGTATCCCTTATAGAGGCATAAACGTCATTTGGGTGAACTTTGGGTGGCTCTGACGCGGACACCCTTGGTGTGAGGATTCCGCTGTGTAGGGTGATGTGGACCCTGTGCCACTGAGTACTTGTGGCGCAAGTTTGGAGGAAATCGGTGACCTTGTGATTTCCCCCCCCAAATCCATGGGGGACCCCCTTTGATATTTTTTTGGTTTTGGGTCATTTTGGTCACCCCCAGCGATTTAGCCGCTATGACACCCAGTGGTGGGGGGCGGCCTGGGATGCCCTTGGGTGCAATGGCACAGCAGTCGTTGGCACGGTATCCCTTATAGAGGCATAAACGTCATTTGGGTGAACTTTGGGTGGCTCTGACGCGGACACCCTTGGTGTGAGGATTCCGCTGTGTAGGGTGATGTGGACCCTGTGCCACTGAGTACTTGTGGCGCAAGTTTGGAGGAAATCGGTGACCTTGTGATTTCCCCCCAAATCCATGGGGGACCCCCTTTGATATTTTTCCGGTTTTGGGTCATTTTGGTCACCCACAGCGATTTAGCCGCTATGACACCCAGTGGTGGGGGGCGGCCTGGGATGCCCTTGGGTGCAATGGCACAGCAGTCGTTGGCACGGTATCCCTTATAGAGGCATAAACGTCATTTGGGTGAAGTTTGGGTGGCTCTGACGCGGACACCCTTGGTGTGAGGATTCCGCTGTGTAGGGTGATGTGGACCCTGTGCCACTGAGTACTTGTGGCGCAAGTTTGGAGGAAATCGGTGACCTTGTGATTTCCCCCCCAAATCCATGGGGGACCCCCTTTGATATTTTTCCGGTTTTGGGTCATTTTGGTCACCCCCAGCGATTTAGCCGCTATGACACCCAGTGGTGGGGGGCGGCCTGGGATGCCCTTGGGTGCAATGGCACAGCAGTCGTTGGCACGGTATCCCTTATAGAGGCATAAACGTCATTTGGGTGAACTTTGGGTGGCTCTGACGCGGACACCCTTGGTGTGAGGATTCCGCTGTGTAGGGTGATGTGGACCCTGTGCCACTGAGTACTTGTGGCGCAAGTTTGGAGGAAATCGGTGACCTTGTGATTTCCCCCCCAAATCCATGGGGGACCCCCTTTGATATTTTTTTGGTTTTGGGTCATTTTGGTCACCCCCAGCGATTTAGCCGCTATGACACCCAGTGGTGGGGGGCGGCCTGGGATGCCCTTGGGTGCAATGGCACAGCAGTCGTTGGCACGGTATCCCTTATAGAGGCATAAACGTCATTTGGGTGAACTTTGGGTGGCTCTGACGCGGACACCCTTGGTGTGAGGATTCCGCTGTGTAGGGTGATGTGGACCCTGTGCCACTGAGTACTTGTGGCGCAAGTTTGGAGGAAATCGGTGACCTTGTGATTTCCCCCCCAAATCCACGGGGGACCCCCTTTGATATTTTTTTGGTTTTGGGTCATTTTGGTCACCCCCAGCGATTTAGCCGCTATGACACCCAGTGGTGGGGGGCGGCCTGGGATGCCCTTGGGTGCAATGGCACAGCAGTCGTTGGCACGGTATCCCTTATAGAGGCATAAACGTCATTTGGGTGAAGTTTGGGTGGCTCTGACGCGGACACCCTTGGTGTGAGGATTCCGCTGTGTAGGGTGATGTGGACCCTGTGCCACTGAGTACTTGTGGCGCAAGTTTGGAGGAAATCGGTGACCTTGTGATTTCCCCCCCAAATCCACGGGGGACCCCCTTTGATATTTTTTTGGTTTTGGGTCATTTTGGTCACCCCCAGCGATTTAGCCGCTATGACACCCAGTTGCGGGTGGCGGCCTGGGATGCCCTTGGGTGCAATGGCACAGCAGTCGTTGGCACGGTATCCCTTATAGAGGCATAAACGTCATTTGGGTGAAGTTTGGGTGGCTCTGACGCGGACACCCTTGGTGTGAGGATTCCGCTGTGTAGGGTGATGTGGACCCTGTGCCACTGAGTACTTGTGGCGCAAGTTTGGAGGAAATCGGTGACCTTGTGATTTCCCCCCCAAATCCACGGGGGACCCCCTTTGATATTTTTTTGGTTTTGGGTCATTTTGGTCACCCCCAGCGATTTAGCCGCTATGACACCCAGTGGTGGGGGGCGGCCTGGGATGCCCTTGGGTGCAATGGCACAGCAGTCGTTGGCACGGTATCCCTTATAGAGGCATAAACGTCATTTGGGTGAACTTTGGGTGGCTCTGACGCGGACACCCTTGGTGTGAGGATTCCGCTGTGTAGGGTGATGTGGACCCTGTGCCACTGAGTACTTGTGGCGCAAGTTTGGAGGAAATCGGTGACCTTGTGATTTCCCCCCCAAATCCATGGGGGACCCCCTTTGATATTTTTTTGGTTTTGGGTCATTTTGGTCACCCCCAGCGATTTAGCCGCTATGACACCCAGTGGTGGGGGGCGGCCTGGGATGCCCTTGGGTGCAATGGCACAGGAGTTGTTGGCACCGTATCCCTTATAGAGGCATAAACGTCATTTGGGTGAACTTTGGGTGGCTCTGACGCGGACACCCTTGGTGTGAGGATTCCGCTGTGTAGGGTGATGTGGACCCTGTGCCACTGAGTACTTGTGGCGCAAGTTTGGAGGAAATCGGTGACCTTGTGATTTCCCCCCCAAATCCATGGGGGACCCCCTTTGATATTTTTCCGGTTTTGGGTCATTTTGGTCACCCCCAGCGATTTAGCCGCTATGACACCCAGTGGTGGGGGGCGGCCTGGGATGCCCTTGGGTGCAATGGCACAGGAGTCGTTGGCACGGTATCCCTTATAGAGGCATAAACGTCATTTGGGTGAACTTTGGGTGGCTCTGACGCGGACACCCTTGGTGTGAGGATTCCGCTGTGTAGGGTGATGTGGACCCTGTGCCACTGAGTACTTGTGGCGCAAGTTTGGAGGAAATCGGTGACCTTGTGATTTCCCCCCCAAATCCATGGGGGACCCCCTTTGATATTTTTTTGGTTTTGGGTCATTTTGGTCACCCCCAGCGATTTAGCCGCTATGACACCCAGTGGTGGGGGGCGGCCTGGGATGCCCTTGGGTGCAAGGGCTCAGGAGTCGTTGGCACGGTATCCCTTATAGAGGCATAAACGTCATTTGGGTGAAGTTTGGGTGGCTCTGACGCGGACACCCTTGGTGTGAGGATTCCGCTGTGTAGGGTGATGTGGACCCTGTGCCACTGAGTACTTGTGGCGCAAGTTTGGAGGAAATCGGTGACCTTGTGATTTCCCCCCCAAATCCATGGGGGACCCCCTTTGATATTTTTTTGGTTTTGGGTCATTTTGGTCACCCCCAGCGATTTAGCCGCTATGACACCCAGTGGTGGGGGGCGGCCTGGGATGCCCTTGGGTGCAATGGCACAGCAGTCTGTTGCACTGTATACCTAATTTAGGAACTAACGTCATTTGGGTGAACTTTGGGTGGCTCTGACGCGGACACTCTTGGTGTGAGGATTCCGCTGTGTAGGGTGATGTGGACCCTGTGCCACTGAGTACTTGTGGCGCAAGTTTGGAGGAAATCGGTGACCTTGTGATTTCCCCCCCAAATCCATGGGGGACCCCCTTTGATATTTTTTTGGTTTTGGGTCATTTTGGTCACCCCCAGCGATTTAGCCGCTATGACACCCAGTGGTGGGGGGCGGCCTGGGATGCCCTTGGGTGCAATGGCACAGGAGTCGTTGGCACGGTATCCCTTATAGAGGCATAAACGTCATTTGGGTGAACTTTGGGTGGCTCTGACGCGGACACCCTTGGTGTGAGGATTCCGCTGTGTAGGGTGATGTGGACCCTGTGCCACTGAGTACTTGTGGCGCAAGTTTGGAGGAAATCGGTGACCTTGTGATTTCCCCCCCAAATCCATGGGGGACCCCCTTTGAGATTTTTTTGGTTTTGGGTCATTTTGGTCACCCCCAGCGATTTAGCCGCTATGACACACATAGGTAGAGCGAGGACTGGGATGCCCTTGTGAGAAATGGCACAGCAGTCGTTGGCACGGTATCCCTTATAGAGGCATAAACGTCATTTGGGTGAACTTTGGGTGGCTCTGACGCGGACACCCTTGGTGTGAGGATTCCGCTGTGTAGGGTGATGTGGACCCTGTGCCACTGAGTACTTGTGGCGCAAGTTTGGAGGAAATCGGTGACCTTGTGATTTCCCCCCCAAATCCACGGGGGACCCCCTTTGATATTTTTTTGGTTTTGGGTCATTTTGGTCACCCCCAGCGATTTAGCCGCTATGACACCCAGTGGAGGGGGCGGCCTGGGATGCCCTTGGGTGCAATGGCACAGGAGTCGTTGGCACGGTATCCCTTATAGAGGCATAAACGTCATTTGGGTGAACTTTGGGTGGCTCTGACGCGGACACCCTTGGTGTGAGGATTCCGCTGTGTAGGGTGATGTGGACCCTGTGCCACTGAGTACTTGTGGCGCAAGTTTGGAGGAAATCGGTGACCTTGTGATTTCCCCCCCAAATCCATGGGGGACCCCCTTTGATATTTTTTTGGTTTTGGGTCATTTTGGTCACCCCCAGCGATTTAGCCGCTATGACACCCAGTGGTGGGGGGCGGCCTGGGATGCCCTTGGGTGCAATGGCACAGCAGTCGTTGGCACGGTATCCCTTATAGAGGCATAAACGTCATTTGGGTGAACTTTGGGTGGCTCTGACGCGGACACCCTTGGTGTGAGGATTCCGCTGTGTAGGGTGATGTGGACCCTGTGCCACTGAGTACTTGTGGCGCAAGTTTGGAGGAAATCGGTGACCTTGTGATTTCCCCCCCAAATCCATGGGGGACCCCCTTTGATATTTTTCCGGTTTTGGGTCATTTTGGTCACCCCCAGCGATTTAGCCGCTATGACACCCAGTGGTGGGGGGCGGCCTGGGATGCCCTTGGGTGCAATGGCACAGCAGTCGTTGGCACGGTATCCCTTATAGAGGCATAAACGTCATTTGGGTGAACTTTGGGTGGCTCTGACGCGGACACCCTTGGTGTGAGGATTCCGCTGTGTAGGGTGATGTGGACCCTGTGCCACTGAGTACTTGTGGCGCAAGTTTGGAGGAAATCGGTGACCTTGTGATTTCCCCCCCAAATCCATGGGGGACCCCCTTTGATATTTTTTTGGTTTTGGGTCATTTTGGTCACCCCCAGCGATTTAGCCGCTATGACACCCAGTGGTGGGGGGCGGCCTGGGATGCCCTTGGGTGCAATGGCACAGAACTCGTTGGCACGGTATCCCTTATAGAGGCATAAACGTCATTTGGGTGAACTTTGGGTGGCTCTGACGCGGACACCCTTGGTGTGAGGATTCCGCTGTGTAGGGTGATGTGGACCCTGTGCCACTGAGTACTTGTGGCGCAAGTTTGGAGGAAATCGGTGACCTTGTGATTTCCCCCCCAAATCCATGGGGGACCCCCTTTGATATTTTTCCGGTTTTGGGTCATTTTGGTCACCCCCAGCGATTTAGCCGCTATGACACCCAGTGGTGGGGGGCGGCCTGGGATGCCCTTGGGTGCAATGGCACAGCAGTCGTTGGCACGGTATCCCTTATAGAGGCATAAACGTCATTTGGGTGAACTTTGGGTGGCTCTGACGCGGACACCCTTGGTGTGAGGATTCCGCTTTCTACGGGGATGTTGAGACTGTGCCAAAGAGTTCTTGTGGCGCAAGTTTGGAGGAAATCGGTGACCTTGTGATTTCCCCCCCAAATCCATGGGGGACCCCCTTTGATATTTTTTTGGTTTTGGGTCATTTTGGTCACCCCCAGCGATTTAGCCGCTATGACACCCAGTGGTGGGGGGCGGCCTGGGATGCCCTTGGGTGCAATGGCACAGGAGTCGTTGGCACGGTATCCCTTATAGAGGCATAAACGTCATTTGGGTGAACTTTGGGTGGCTCTGACGCGGACACCCTTGGTGTGAGGATTCCGCTGTGTAGGGTGATGTGGACCCTGTGCCACTGAGTACTTGTGGCGCAAGTTTGGAGGAAATCGGTGACCTTGTGATTTCCCCCCCAAATCCATGGGGGACCCCCTTTGAGATTTTTTTGGTTTTGGGTCATTTTGGTCACCCCCAGCGATTTAGCCGCTATGACACCCAGTGGTGGGGGGCGGCCTGGGATGCCCTTGGGTGCAATGGCACAGGAGTCGTTGGCACGGTATCCCTTATAGAGGCATAAACGTCATTTGGGTGAACTTTGGGTGGCTCTGACGCGGACACCCTTGGTGTGAGGATTCCGCTGTGTAGGGTGATGTGGACCCTGTGCCACTGAGTACTTGTGGCGCAAGTTTGGAGGAAATCGGTGACCTTGTGATTTCCCCCCAAATCCATGGGGGACCCCTTTGATATTTTTTTGGTTTTGGGTCATTTTGGTCACCCCCAGCGATTTAGCCGCTATGACACCCAGTGGTGGGGGGCGGCCTGGGATGCCCTTGGGTGCAATGGCACAGCAGTCGTTGGCACGGTATCCCTTATAGAGGCATAAACGTCATTTGGGTGAACTTTGGGTGGCTCTGACGCGGACACTCTTGGTGTGAGGATTCCGCTGTGTAGGGTGATGTGGACCCTGTGCCACTGAGTACTTGTGGCGCAAGTTTGGAGGAAATCGGTGACCTTGTGATTTCCCCCCCCAAATCCATGGGGGACCCCCTTTGATATTTTTCCGGTTTTGGGTCATTTTGGTCACCCCCAGCGATTTAGCCGCTATGACACCCAGTGGTGGGGGGCGGCCTGGGATGCCCTTGGGTGCAATGGCACAGCAGTCGTTGGCACGGTATCCCTTATAGAGGCATAAACGTCATTTGGGTGAACTTTGGGTGGCTCTGACGCGGACACCCTTGGTGTGAGGATTCCGCTGTGTAGGGTGATGTGGACCCTGTGCCACTGAGTACTTGTGGCGCAAGTTTGGAGGAAATCGGTGACCTTGTGATTTCCCCCCCAAATCCATGGGGGACCCCCTTTGATATTTTTTTGGTTTTGGGTCATTTTGGTCACCCCCAGCGATTTAGCCGCTATGACACCCAGTGGTGGGGGGCGGCCTGGGATGCCCTTGGGTGCAATGGCACAGCAGTCGTTGGCACGGTATCCCTTATAGAGGCATAAACGTCATTTGGGTGAACTTTGGGTGGCTCTGACGCGGACACCCTTGGTGTGAGGATTCCGCTGTGTAGGGTGATGTGGACCCTGTGCCACTGAGTACTTGTGGCGCAAGTTTGGAGGAAATCGGTGACCTTGTGATTTCCCCCCCAAATCCATGGGGGACCCCCTTTGATATTTTTTTGGTTTTGGGTCATTTTGGTCACCCCCAGCGATTTAGCCGCTATGACACCCAGTGGTGGGGGGCGGCCTGGGATGCCCTTGGGTGCAATGGCACAGCAGTCGTTGGCACGGTATCCCTTATAGAGGCATAAACGTCATTTGGGTGAACTTTGGGTGGCTCTGACGCGGACACCCTTGGTGTGAGGATTCCGCTGTGTAGGGTGATGTGGACCCTGTGCCACTGAGTACTTGTGGCGCAAGTTTGGAGGAAATCGGTGACCTTGTGATTTCCCCCCCAAATCCATGGGGGACCCCCTTTGATATTTTTCCGGTTTTGGGTCATTTTGGTCACCCACAGCGATTTAGCCGCTATGACACCCAGTGGTGGGGGGCGGCCTGGGATGCCCTTGGGTGCAATGGCACAGCAGTCGTTGGCACGGTATCCCTTATAGAGGCATAAACGTCATTTGGGTGAAGTTTGGGTGGCTCTGACGCGGACACCCTTGGTGTGAGGATTCCGCTGTGTAGGGTGATGTGGACCCTGTGCCACTGAGTACTTGTGGCGCAAGTTTGGAGGAAATCGGTGACCTTGTGATTTCCCCCCAAAATCCATGGGGGACCCCCTTTGATATTTTTTTGGTTTTGGGTCATTTTGGTCACCCCCAGCGATTTAGCCGCTATGACACCCAGTGGTGGGGGGCGGCCTGGGATGCCCTTGGGTGCAATGGCACAGGAGTCGTTGGCACGGTATCCCTTATAGAGGCATAAACGTCATTTGGGTGAACTTTGGGTGGCTCTGACGCGGACACCCTTGGTGTGAGGATTCCGCTGTGTAGGGTGATGTGGACCCTGTGCCACTGAGTACTTGTGGCGCAAGTTTGGAGGAAATCGGTGACCTTGTGATTTCCCCCCCAAATCCACGGGGGACCCCCTTTGATATTTTTTTGGTTTTGGGTCATTTTGGTCACCCCCAGCGATTTAGCCGCTATGACACCCAGTGGTGGGGGGCGGCCTGGGATGCCCTTGGGTGCAATGGCAAAGAAGTCTGTGGCACGGTATCCCTTATAGAGGCATAAACGTCATTTGGGTGAACTTTGGGTGGCTCTGACGCGGACACCCTTGGTGTGAGGATTCCGCTGTGTAGGGTGATGTGGACCCTGTGCCACTGAGTACTTGTGGCGCAAGTTTGGAGGAAATCGGTGACCTTGTGATTTCCCCCCCAAATCCATGGGGGACCCCCTTTGATATTTTTTTGGTTTTGGGTCATTTTGGTCACCCCCAGCGATTTAGCCGCTATGACACCCAGTGGTGGGGGGCGGCCTGGGATGCCCTTGGGTGCAATGGCACAGGAGTCGTTGGCACGGTATCCCTTATAGAGGCATAAACGTCATTTGGGTGAACTTTGGGTGGCTCTGACGCGGACACCCTTGGTGTGAGGATTCCGCTGTGTAGGGTGATGTGGACCCTGTGCCACTGAGTACTTGTGGCGCAAGTTTGGAGGAAATCGGTGACCTTGTGATTTCCCCCCCAAATCCATGGGGGACCCCCTTTGAGATTTTTTTGGTTTTGGGTCATTTTGGTCACCCCCAGCGATTTAGCCGCTATGACACCCAGTGGTGGGGGGCGGCCTGGGATGCCCTTGGGTGCAATGGCACAGGAGTCGTTGGCACGGTATCCCTTATAGAGGCATAAACGTCATTTGGGTGAACTTTGGGTGGCTCTGACGCGGACACCCTTGGTGTGAGGATTCCGCTGTGTAGGGTGATGTGGACCCTGTGCCACTGAGTACTTGTGGCGCAAGTTTGGAGGAAATCGGTGACCTTGTGATTTCCCCCCCAAATCCATGGGGGACCCCCTTTGATATTTTTTTGGTTTTGGGTCATTTTGGTCACCCCCAGCGATTTAGCCGCTATGACACCCAGTGGTGGGGGGCGGCCTGGGATGCCCTTGGGTGCAATGGCACAGGAGTCGTTGGCACGGTATCCCTTATAGAGGCATAAACGTCATTTGGGTGAACTTTGGGTGGCTCTGACGCGGACACCCTTGGTGTGAGGATTCCGCTGTGTAGGGTGATGTGGACCCTGTGCCACTGAGTACTTGTGGCGCAAGTTTGGAGGAAATCGGTGACCTTGTGATTTCCCCCCCAAATCCATGGGGGACCCCCTTTGATATTTTTCCGGTTTTGGGTCATTTTGGTCACCCCCAGCGATTTAGCCGCTATGACACCCAGTGGTGGGGGGCGGCCTGGGATGCCCTTGGGTGCAATGGCACAGGAGTCGTTGGCACGGTATCCCTTATAGAGGCATAAACGTCATTTGGGTGAACTTTGGGTGGCTCTGACGCGGACACCCTTGGTGTGAGGATTCCGCTGTGTAGGGTGATGTGGACCCTGTGCCACTGAGTACTTGTGGCGCAAGTTTGGAGGAAATCGGTGACCTTGTGATTTCCCCCCCAAATCCATGGGGGACCCCCTTTTGATATTTTTTTGGTTTTGGGTCATTTTGGTCACCCCCAGCGATTTAGCCGCTATGACACCCAGTGGTGGGGGGCGGCCTGGGATGCCCTTGGGTGCAATGGCACAGCAGTCGTTGGCACGGTATCCCTTATAGAGGCATAAACGTCATTTGGGTGAAGTTTGGGTGGCTCTGACGCGGACACCCTTGGTGTGAGGATTCCGCTGTGTAGGGTGATGTGGACCCTGTGCCACTGAGTACTTGTGGCGCAAGTTTGGAGGAAATCGGTGACCTTGTGATTTCCCCCCCAAATCCATGGGGGACCCCCTTTGATATTTTTTTGGTTTTGGGTCATTTTGGTCACCCCCAGCGATTTAGCCGCTATGACACCCAGTGGTGGGGGGCGGCCTGGGATGCCCTTGGGTGCAATGGCACAGCAGTCGTAGGCACGGTATCCCTTATAGAGGCATAAACGTCATTTGGGTGAACTTTGGGTGGCTCTGACGCGGACACCCTTGGTGTGAGGATTCCGCTGTGTAGGGTGATGTGGACCCTGTGCCACTGAGTACTTGTGGCGCAAGTTTGGAGGAAATCGGTGACCTTGTGATTTCCCCCCCAAATCCATGGGGGACCCCCTTTGATATTTTTCCGGTTTTGGGTCATTTTGGTCACCCCCAGCGATTTAGCCGCTATGACACCCAGTGGTGGGGGGCGGCCTGGGATGCCCTTGGGTGCAATGGCACAGCAGTCGTTGGCACGGTATCCCTTATAGAGGCATAAACGTCATTTGGGTGAACTTTGGGTGGCTCTGACGCGGACACCCTTGGTGTGAGGATTCCGCTGTGTAGGGTGATGTGGACCCTGTGCCACTGAGTACTTGTGGCGCAAGTTTGGAGGAAATCGGTGACCTTGTGATTTCCCCCCCAAATCCATGGGGGACCCCCTTTGATATTTTTCCGGTTTTGGGTCATTTTGGTCACCCCCAGCGATTTAGCCGCTATGACACCCAGTGGTGGGGGGCGGCCTGGGATGCCCTTGGGTGCAATGGCACAGCAGTCGTTGGCACGGTATCCCTTATAGAGGCATAATATCCGATTTGGGGAACTTTGGGTGGCTCTGACGCTGACGCGGTTGGTGTGAGGATTCCGCTGTGTAGGGTGATGTGGACCCTGTGCCACTGAGTACTTGTGGCGCAAGTTTGGAGGAAATCGGTGACCTTGTGATTTCCCCCCAAATCCATGGGGGACCCCCTTTGATATTTTTCCGGTTTTGGGTCATTTTGGTCACCCACAGCGATTTAGCCGCTATGACACCCAGTGGTGGGGGGCGGCCTGGGATGCCCTTGGGTGCAATGGCACAGCAGTCGTAGGCACGGTATCCCTTATAGAGGCATAAACGTCATTTGGGTGAACTTTGGGTGGCTCTGACGCGGACACCCTTGGTGTGAGGATTCCGCTGTGTAGGGTGATGTGGACCCTGTGCCACTGAGTACTTGTGGCGCAAGTTTGGAGGAAATCGGTGACCTTGTGATTTCCCCCCCCAAATCCATGGGGGACCCCCTTTGATATTTTTCCGGTTTTGGGTCATTTTGGTCACCCACAGCGATTTAGCCGCTATGACACCCAGTGGTGGGGGGCGGCCTGGGATGCCCTTGGGTGCAATGGCACAGCAGTCGTAGGCACGGTATCCCTTATAGAGGCATAAACGTCATTTGGGTGAACTTTGGGTGGCTCTGACGCGGACACCCTTGGTGTGAGGATTCCGCTGTGTAGGGTGATGTGGACCCTGTGCCACTGAGTACTTGTGGCGCAAGTTTGGAGGAAATCGGTGACCTTGTGATTTCCCCCCCAAATCCATGGGGGACCCCCTTTGATATTTTTCCGGTTTTGGGTCATTTTGGTCACCCCCAGCGATTTAGCCGCTATGACACCCAGTGGTGGGGGCGGCCTGGGATGCCCTTGGGTGCAATGGCACAGCAGTCGTTGGCACGGTATCCCTTATAGAGGCATAAACGTCATTTGGGTGAACTTTGGGTGGCTCTGACGCGGACACCCTTGGTGTGAGGATTCCGCTGTGTAGGGTGATGTGGACCCTGTGCCACTGAGTACTTGTGGCGCAAGTTTGGAGGAAATCGGTGACCTTGTGATTTCCCCCCCAAATCCATGGGGGACCCCCTTTGATATTTTTTTGGTTTTGGGTCATTTTGGTCACCCCCAGCGATTTAGCCGCTATGACACCCAGTGGTGGGGGGCGGCCTGGGATGCCCTTGGGTGCAATGGCACAGGAGTCGTTGGCACGGTATCCCTTATAGAGGCATAAACGTCATTTGGGTGAACTTTGGGTGGCTCTGACGCGGACACCCTTGGTGTGAGGATTCCGCTGTGTAGGGTGATGTGGACCCTGTGCCACTGAGTACTTGTGGCGCAAGTTTGGAGGAAATCGGTGACCTTGTGATTTCCCCCCAAATTCCATGGGGGACCCCCTTTGATATTTTTTTGGTTTTGGGTCATTTTGGTCACCCCCAGCGATTTAGCCGCTATGACACCCAGTGGAGGGGGCGGCCTGGGATGCCCTTGGGTGCAATGGCACAGGAGTCGTTGGCACGGTATCCCTTATAGAGGCATAAACGTCATTTGGGTGAACTTTGGGTGGCTCTGACGCGGACACCCTTGGTGTGAGGATTCCGCTGTGTAGGGTGATGTGGACCCTGTGCCACTGAGTACTTGTGGCGCAAGTTTGGAGGAAATCGGTGACCTTGTGATTTCCCCCCCAAATCCACGGGGGACCCCCTTTGATATTTTTTTGGTTTTGGGTCATTTTGGTCACCCCCAGCGATTTAGCCGCTATGACACCCAGTGGTGGGGGGCGGCCTGGGATGCCCTTGGGTGCAATGGCACAGCAGTCGTTGGCACGGTATCCCTTATAGAGGCATAAACGTCATTTGGGTGAACTTTGGGTGGCTCTGACGCGGACACTCTTGGTGTGAGGATTCCGCTGTGTAGGGTGATGTGGACCCTGTGCCACTGAGTACTTGTGGCGCAAGTTTGGAGGAAATCGATGACCTTGTGATTTCCCCCCCAAATCCATGGGGGACCCCCTTTGATATTTTTTTGGTTTTGGGTCATTTTGGTCACCCCCAGCGATTTAGCCGCTATGACACCCAGTGGTGGGGGGCGGCCTGGGATGCCCTTGGGTGCACTGGCGCAGCAGTCGTAGTAACGGTATCCCTTATAGAGGCATAAACGTCATTTGGGTGAAGTTTGGGTGGCTCTGACGCGGACACCCTTGGTGTGAGGATTCCGCTGTGTAGGGTGATGTGTACCCAGTGCCACTGAGTACTTGTGGCGCAAGTTTGGAGGAAATCGGTGACCTTGTGATTTCCCCCCCAAATCCACGGGGGACCCCCTTTGATATTTTTTTGGTTGTGGGTCATTTTGGTCACCCCCAGCGATTTAGCCGCTATGACACCCAGTGGTGGGGGGCGGCCTGGGATGCCCTTGGGTGCAATGGCACAGCAGTCGTTGGCACGGTATCCCTTATAGAGGCATAAACGTCATTTGGGTGAAGTTTGGGTGGCTCTGACGCGGACACCCTTGGTGTGAGGATTCCGCTGTGTAGGGTGATGTGGACCCTGTGCCACTGAGTACTTGTGGCGCAAGTTTGGAGGAAATCGGTGACCTTGTGATTTCCCCCCCAAATCCACGGGGGACCCCCTTTGATATTTTTTTGGTTTTGGGTCATTTTGGTCACCCCCAGCGATTTAGCCGCTATGACACCCAGTGGTGGGGGGCGGCCTGGGATGCCCTTGGGTGCAATGGCACAGCAGTCGTTGGCACGGTATCCCTTATAGAGGCATAAACGTCATTTGGGTGAAGTTTGGGTGGCTCTGACGCGGACACCCTTGGTGTGAGGATTCCGCTGTGTAGGGTGATGTGGACCCTGTGCCACTGAGTACTTGTGGCGCAAGTTTGGAGGAAATCGGTGACCTTGTGATTTCCCCCCCCACCCCCAGCGATTTAGCCGCTATGACACCCAGTGGTGGGGGGCGGCCTGGGATGCCCTTGGGTGCAATGGCACAGCAGTCGTTGGCACGGTATCCCTTATAGAGGCATAAACGTCATTTGGGTGAAGTTTGGGTGGCTCTGACGCGGACACCCTTGGTGTGAGGATTCCGCTGTGTAGGGTGATGTGGACCCTGTGCCACTGAGTACTTGTGGCGCAAGTTTGGAGGAAATCGGTGACCTTGTGATTTCCCCCCCAAATCCACGGGGGACCCCCTTTGATATTTTTTTGGTTTTGGGTCATTTTGGTCACCCCCAGCGATTTAGCCGCTATGACACCCAGTGGTGGGGGGCGGCCTGGGATGCCCTTGGGTGCAATGGCACAGGGGTCGTTGGCACGGTATCCCTTATAGAGGCATAAACGTCATTTGGGTGAACTTTGGGTGGCTCTGACGCGGACACCCTTGGTGTGAGGATTCCGCTGTGTAGGGTGATGTGGACCCTGTGCCACTGAGTACTTGTGGCGCAAGTTTGGAGGAAATCGGTGACCTTGTGATTTCCCCCCCAAATCCATGGGGGACCCCCTTTGATATTTTTTTGGTTGTGGGTCATTTTGGTCACACCCAGCGATTTAGCCGCTATGACACCCAGTGGTGGGGGGCGGCCTGGGATGCCCTTGGGTGCAATGGCACAGCAGTCGTTGGCACGGTATCCCTTATAGAGGCATAAACGTCATTTGGGTGAACTTTGGGTGGCTCTGACGCGGACACCCTTGGTGTGAGGATTCCGCTGTGTAGGGTGATGTGGACCCTGTGCCACTGAGTACTTGTGGCGCAAGTTTGGAGGAAATCGGTGACCTTGTGATTTCCCCCCCAAATCCATGGGGGACCCCCTTTGATATTTTTCCGGTTTTGGGTCATTTTGGTCACCCCCAGCGATTTAGCCGCTATGACACCCAGTGGTGGGGGGCGGCCTGGGATGCCCTTGGGTGCAATGGCACAGCAGTCGTTGGCACGGTATCCCTTATAGAGGCATAAACGTCATTTGGGTGAATTTTGGGTGGCACTGACGCGGACACCCTTGGTGTGAGGATTCCGCTGTGTAGGGTGATGTGGACCCTGTGCCACTGAGTACTTGTGGCGCAAGTTTGGAGGAAATCGGTGACCTTGTGATTTCCCCCCCAAATCCATGGGGGACCCCCTTTGATATTTTTCCGGTTTTGGGTCATTTTGGTCACCCCCAGCGATTTAGCCGCTATGACACCCAGTGGTGGGGGGCGGCCTGGGATGCCCTTGGGTGCAATGGCACAGCAGTCGTTGGCACGGTATCCCTTATAGAGGCATAAACGTCATTTGGGTGAACTTTGGGTGGCTCTGACGCGGACACCCTTGGTGTGAGGATTCCGCTGTGTAGGGTGATGTGGACCCTGTGCCACTGAGTACTTGTGGCGCAAGTTTGGAGGAAATCGGTGACCTTGTGATTTCCCCCCCAAATCCATGGGGGACCCCCTTTGATATTTTTCCGGTTTTGGGTCATTTTGGTCACCCCCAGCGATTTAGCCGCTATGACACCCAGTGGTGGGGGGCGGCCTGGGATGCCCTTGGGTGCAATGGCACAGCAGTCGTTGGCACGGTATCCCTTATAGAGGCATAAACGTCATTTGGGTGAACTTTGGGTGGCTCTGACGCGGACACTCTTGGTGTGAGGATTCCGCTGTGTAGGGTGATGTGGACCCTGTGCCACTGAGTACTTGTGGCGCAAGTTTGGAGGAAATCGGTGACCTTGTGATTTCCCCCCAAATTCCATGGGGGACCCCCTTTGATATTTTTTTGGTTGTGGGTCATTTTGGTCACCCCCAGCGATTTAGCCGCTATGACACCCAGTGGTGGGGGGCGGCCTGGGATGCCCTTGGGTGCAATGGCACAGGAGTCGTTGGCACGGTATCCCTTATAGAGGCATAAACGTCATTTGGGTGAACTTTGGGTGGCTCTGACGCGGACACACTTGGTGTGAGGATTCCGCTGTGTAGGGTGATGTGGACCCTGTGCCACTGAGTACTTGTGGCGCAAGTTTGGAGGAAATCGGTGACCTTGTGATTTCCCCCCAAATCCATGGGGGACCCCCTTTGATATTTTTTTGGTTGTGGGTCATTTTGGTCACCCCCAGCGATTTAGCCGCTATGACACCCAGTGGTGGGGGGCGGCCTGGGATGCCCTTGGGTGCAATGGCACAGGAGTCGTTGGCACGGTATCCCTTATAGAGGCATAAACGTCATTTGGGTGAACTTTGGGTGGCTCTGACGCGGACACGCTTGGTGTGAGGATTCCGCTGTGTAGGGTGATGTGCACCCTGTGCCACTGAGTACTTGTGGCGCAAGATTGGCGGATATCGGTGACCTTGTGATTTCCCCCCCAAATCCATGGGGGACCCCCTTTGAGATTTTTTTGGTTTTGGGTCATTTTGGTCACCCCCAGCGATTTAGCCGCTATGACACCCAGTGGTGGGGGGCGGCCTGGGATGCCCTTGGGTGCAATGGCACAGCAGTCGTTGGCACGGTATCCCTTATAGAGGCATAAACGTCATTTGGGTGAACTTTGGGTGGCTCTGACGCGGACACCCTTGGTGTGCGGATTCCGCTGTGTAGGGTGATGTGGACCCTGTGCCACTGAGTACTTGTGGCGCAAGTTTGGAGGAAATCGGTGACCTTGTGATTTCCCCCCCAAATCCACGGGGGACCCCCTTTGATATTTTTTTGGTTGTGGGTCATTTTGGTCACCCCCAGCGATTTAGCCGCTATGACACCCAGTGGTGGGGGCGGCCTGGGATGCCCTTTAGTGCAATGGCACAGGAGTCGTTGGCACGGTATCCCTTATAGAGGCATAAACGTCATTTGGGTGAACTTTGGGTGGCTCTGACGCGGACACCCTTGGGTTCGGTATTCCTCACTGAAGAAATAAGTGCACCCTGTGCCAGAGAGTAATTGTGGCGCAAGTTTGGAGGAAATCGGTGACCGTGGGGTTTCCCCCCCAAGTCCATGGGGGACCCCCTTTGATATTTTTTTGGTTTTGGGTCATTTTGGTCACCCCCAGCGATTTAGCCGCTATGACACCCAGTGGTGGGGGGCGGCCTGGGATGCCCTTGGGTGCAAGGGCACAGGAGTCGTTGGCACGGTATCCCTTATAGGGGCATAAACGTCATTTGGGTGAACTTTGGGTGGCTCTGACGCGGACACCCTTGGTGTGAGGATTCCGCTGTGTACGGTGATGTGCACCCTGTGCCACTGAGTACTTGTGGCGCAAGTTTGGAGGAAATCGGTGACCTTGTGATTTCCCCCCCAAATCCATGGGGGACCCCCTTTGATATTTTTTTGGTTTTGGGTCATTTTGGTCACCCACAGCGATTTAGCCGCTATGACACCCAGTGGTGGGGGGCGGCCTGGGATGCCCTTGGGTGCAATGGCACAGGAGTCGTTGGCACGGTATCCCTTATAGAGGCATAAACGTCATTTGGGTGAAGTTTGGGTGGCTCTGACGCGGACACCCTTGGTGTGAGGATTACGCAGGATATGCAGAAGTCTACCCTCAGCAACAGAGTACGTGTGGCGCAAGTTTGGAGGAAATCGGTGACCTTGGGATTTCCCCCCAAATTCCACGGGGGACCCCCTTTGATATTTTTTTGGTTGTGGGTCATTTTGGTCACCCCCAGCGATTTAGCCGCTATGACACCCAGTGGTGGGGGGCGGCCTGGGATGCCCTTGGGTGCAATGGCACAGCAGTCGTTGGCACGGTATCCCTTATAGAGGCATAAACGTCATTTGGGTGAAGTTTGGGTGGCTCTGACGCGGACACCCTTGGTGTGAGGATTCCGCTGTGTAGGGTGATGTGGACCCTGTGCCACTGAGTACTTGTGGCGCAAGTTTGGAGGAAATCGGTGACCTTGTGATTTCCCCCCCAAATCCACGGGGGACCCCCTT
The DNA here is from genome assembly GCF_046742065.1 of Oratosquilla oratoria. Taxonomy (NCBI): domain Eukaryota; kingdom Metazoa; phylum Arthropoda; class Malacostraca; order Stomatopoda; family Squillidae; genus Oratosquilla; species Oratosquilla oratoria. The sequence goes on from NC_134814.1 coordinate 2,429,818, forward strand.
TGATATTTTTTTGGTTGTGGGTCATTTTGGTCACCCCCAGCGATTTAGCCGCTATGACACCCAGTGGTGGGGGGCGGCCTGGGATGCCCTTGGGTGCAATGGCACAGGAGTCGTTGGCAAGGTATCACAGATAGTGGCATAAACGTCATTTGGGAGAACTTTGGGTGGCTCTGACGCGGACACCCTTGGTGTGAGGATTCCGATCTCTATGTTTATGCGGACCCTGAGCCACTGAGTACTTGTGGCGCAAGTTTGGAGGAAATCGGTGACCTTGTGATTTCCCCCCCAAATCCATGGGGGACCCCCTTTGATATTTTTTTGGTTTTGGGTCATTTTGGTCACCCCCAGCGATTTAGCCGCTATGACACCCAGTGGTGGGGGGCGGCCTGGGATGCCCTTGGGTGCAATGGCACAGCAGTCGTTGGCACGGTATCGCTTATAGCGGCATAAACGTCATTTGGGTGAAGTTTGGGTGGCTCTGACGCGGACACCCTTGGTGTGAGGATTCCGCTGTGTAGGGTGATGTGGACCCTGTGCCACTGAGTACTTGTGGCGCAAGTTTGGAGGAAATCGGTGACCTTGTGATTTCCCCCCCAAATCCACGGGGGACCCCCTTTGATATTTTTTTGGTTTTGGGTCATTTTGGTCACCCCCAGCGATTTAGCCGCTATGACACCCAGTGGTGGGGGGCGGCCTGGGATGCCCTTGGGTGCAATGGCACAGGAGTCGTTGGCACGGTATCCCTTATAGGGGCATAAACGTCATTTGGGTGAACTTTGGGTGGCTCTGACGCGGACACCCTTGGTCTGAGGATTCCGCTGTGTAGGGTGATGTGCACCCTGTGCCACTGTGTACTTGTGGCGCAAGTTTGGAGGAAATCGGTGACCTTGTGATTTCCCCCCCAAATCCATGGGGGGACCCCCTTTGATATTTTTTTGGTTTTGGGTCATTTTGGTCACCCCCAGCGATTTAGCCGCTATGACACCCAGTGGTGGGGGGCGGCCTGGGATGCCCTTGGGTGCAATGGCACAGCAGTCGTTGGCACGGTATCGCTTATAGCGGCATAAACGTCATTTGGGTGAAGTTTGGGTGGCTCTGACGCGGACACCCTTGGTGTGAGGATTCCGCTGTGTAGGGTGGTGTGCACCCTGTGCCACTGAGTACTTGTGGCGCAAGTTTGGAGGAAATCGGTGACCTTGTGATTTCCCCCCCAAATCCACGGGGGACCCCCTTTGATATTTTTTTGGTTTTGGGTCATTTTGGTCACCCCCAGCGATTTAGCCGCTATGACACCCAGTGGTGGGGGGCGGCCTGGGATGCCCTTGGGTGCAATGGCACAGCAGTCGTTGGCACGGTATCCCTTATAGGGGCCTAAACGTCATTTGGGTGAACTTTGGGTGGCTCTGACGCGGACACCCTTGGTGTGAGGATTCCGCTGTGTAGGGTGATGTGGACCCTGTGCCACTGAGTACTTGTGGCGCAAGTTTGGAGGAAATCGGTGACCTTGTGATTTCCCCCCCAAATCCATGGGGGACCCCCTTTGATATTTTTTTGGTTTTGGGTCATTTTGGTCACCCCCAGCGATTTAGCCGCTATGACACCCAGTGGTGGGGGGCGGCCTGGGATGCCCTTGGGTGCAATGGCACAGGAGTCGTTGGCACGGTATCCCTTATAGAGGCATAAACGTCATTTGGGTGAACTTTGGGTGGCTCTGACGCGGACACCCTTGGTGTGAGGATTCCGCTGTGTACGGTGATGTGGACCCTGTGCCACTGAGTACTTGTGGCGCAAGTTTGGAGGAAATCGGTGACCTTGTGATTTCCCCCCAAATCCATGGGGGACCCCCTTTGATATTTTTCCGGTTTTGGGTCATTTTGGTCACCCCCAGCGATTTAGCCGCTATGACACCCAGTGGTGGGGGGCGGCCTGGGATGCCCTTGGGTGCAATGGCACATTAGTCGTTGGCACGGTATCCCTTATAGGGGCATAAACGTCATTTGGGTGAACTTTGGGTGGGTCTGACGCGGACACCCTTGGTGTGAGGATTCCGCTGTGTACGGTGATGTGGACCCTGTGCCACTGAGTACTTGTGGCGCAAGTTTGGAGGAAATCGGTGACCTTGTGATTTCCCCCCCAAATCCACGGGGGACCCCCTTTGATATTTTTTTGGTTGTGGGTCATTTTGGTCACCCCCAGCGATTTAGCCGCTATGACACCCAGTGGTGGGGGGCGGCCTGGGATGCCCTTGGGTGCAATGGCACAGCAGTCGTTGGCACGGTATCCCTTATAGAGGCATAAACGTCATTTGGGTGAAGTTTGGGTGGCTCTGACGCGGACACCCTTGGTGTGAGGATTCCGCTGTGGAGGGTGATGTGGCCCCTGGGCCACTGTGTACTTGTGGCGCAGTTTTGGTGTAATTCGTTTACCTTGTTTTTTCCCCCCCAAATCCACGGGGGACCCCCTTTGATATTTTTTTGGTTTTTGGTCATTTTGGTCACCCCCAGCGATTTAGCCGCTATGACACCCAGTGGTGGGGGGCGGCCTGGGATGCCGTTGGGTGCTATGGAACTGATTTCTTTGGCTCGGTATCCCTAATTGAGGCATAAACGTCATTTGGGTGAAGTTTGGGTGGCTCTGACGCGGACACCCTTGGTCTGAGGATTCCGCTGTGTACGGTGATGTGGACCCTGTGCCACTGAGTACTTGTGGCGCAAGTTTGGAGGAAATCGGTGACCTTGTGATTTCCCCCCCCAATGCCATGGGGGCCCCCCTTTGATATTTTTTTGGTTTTGGGTCATTTTGGTCACCCCCAGCGATTTAGCCGCTATGACACCCAGTGGTGGGGGGCGGCCTGGGATGCCCTTGGGTGCAATGGCACAGGAGTCGTTGGCACGGTATCCCTTATAGGGGCATAAACGTCATTTGGGTGAAGTTTGGGTGGCTCTGACGCGGACACCCTTGGTCTGAGGATTCCGCTGTCTAGGGTGATGTGGACCCTGTGCCACTGTGTACTGGTGGGGCATTTTTGGTGTAAATCGGTGACCTTGTTATTTCCCCCCCAAATCCATGGGGGACCCCCTTTGATATTTTTCCGGTTTTGGGTCATTTTGGTCACCCACAGCGATTTAGCCGCTATGACACCCAGTGGTGGGGGGCGGCCTGGGATGCCCTTGGGTGCAATGGCACAGGAGTCGTTGGCACGGTATCCCTTATACGGGGCATAAACGTCATTTGGGTGAAGTTTGGGTGGCTCTGACGCGGACACCCTTGGTCTGAGGATTCCGCTGTCTACGGTGATGTGCACCCTGTGCCACTGAGTACTTGTGGCGCAAGTTTGGAGGAAATCGGTGACCTTGTGATTTCCCCCCCAAATCCATGGGGGACCCCCTTTGATATTTTTTTGGTTTTGGGTCATTTTGGTCACCCCAGCGATTTAGCCGCTATGACACCCAGTGGTGGGGGGCGGCCTGGGATGCCCTTGAGTGCAATGGCACATTAGTCGTTGGCACGGTATCCCTTATACGGGGCATAAACGTCATTTGGGTGAACTTTGGGTGGGTCTGACGCGGACACCCTTGGTCTGAGGATTCCGCTGTGTACGGTGATGTGCACCCTGTGCCACTGTGTACTTGTGGCGCAAGTTTGGAGGAAATCGGTGACCTTGTGATTTCCCCCCCAAATCCATGGGGGACCCCTTTGATATTTTTTTGGTTTTGGGTCATTTTGGTCACCTCCAGCGATTTAGCCGCTATGACACCCACAGGTGGGGGGCGGCCTGGGATGCCCTGTAGTGCAATGGCACAGGAGTCGTTGGCACGGTATCCCTTATAGGGGCATAAACGTCATTTGGGTGAAGTTTGGGTGGCTCTGACGCGGAGACCCTTGGTGTGAGGATTCCGCTGTCTACGGTTATTTGCACGCTGTCCCACTGTGTACTTGTGGCGCATGTTTGGTGGAAATCTGTGACCTTGTGATTTCCCCCCCAAATCCATGGGGGACCCCCTTTGATATTTTTTTGGTTTTGGGTCATTTTGGTCACCCCCAGCGATTTAGCCGCTATGACACCCAGAGGTGGGGGGCGGCCTGGGATGCCCTTGGGTGCAATGGCACAGCAGTCGTTGGCACGGTATCCCTTATAGGGGCTAAACGTCATTTGGGTGAAGTTTGGATGGCTCAGGCGGCGACACCCTTGGTCTGAGGATTCCGCTGTCTACGGTGATGTGCACCCTGTCCCACTGTGTACTTGTGGCGCAAGTTTGGAGGAAATCGGTGACCTTCTGATATCCCCCCCAAATCCATGGGGGACCCCTTTGATATTTTTTTGGTTTTGGGTCATTTTGGTCACCTCCAGCGATTTAGCCGCTATGACACCCAGAGGTGGGGGGCGGCCTGGGATGCCCTTTAGTGCAATGGCACAGGAGTCGTTGGCACGGTATCCCTTATAGGGGCATAAACGTCATTTGGGTGAAGTTTGGGTGGGTCTGACGCGGACACCCTTGGTCTGAGGATTCCGCTGTCTACGGTGATGTGCACCCTATGCCCCTGTGTACTTGTGGCGCAAGTTTGGAGGAAATCGGTGACCTTGTGATTTCCCCCCCAAATCCATGGGGGACCCCCTTTGATATTTTTTTGGTTTTGGGTCATTTTGGTCACCCCAGCGATTTAGCCGCTATGACACCCAGTGGTGGGGGGCGGCCTGGGATGCCCTTGGGTGCAATGGCACAGCAGTCGTGGCACGGTATCCCTTATACGGGGCCTAAACGTCATTTGGGTGAAGTTTGGGTGGGTCTGACGCGGAGACCCTTGGTCTGAGGATTCCGCTGTCTACGGTGATGTGCACCCTATGCCCCTGTGTACTTGTGGCGCAAGTTTGGAGGAAATCGGTGACCTTGTGATTTCCCCCCCAATTCCATGGGGGACCCCCTTTGATATTTTTTTGGTTTTGGGTCATTTTGGTGACCTCCAGCGATTTAGCCGCTATGACACCCAGTGGTGGGGGGCGGCCTGGGATGACCTTTAGTGCAATGGCACAGCAGTAATTGGCACGGTATCCCTTATAGGGGCATAAACGTCATTTGGGTGAAGTTTGGGTGGGTCTGACGCGGAGACCCTTGGTGTGAGGATTCCGCTGTGTACGGTGATGTGCACCCTATGCCACTGTGTACTTGTGGCGCAAGTTTGGAGGAAATCGGTGACCTTGTGATTTCCCCCCCAAATCCATGGGGGACCCCCTTTGATATTTTTTTGGTTTTGGGTCATTTTGGTCACCCCCAGCGATTTAGCCGCTATGACACCCAGTGGGGGGGCGGCCTGGGATGTCCTTTAGTGCAATGGCACAGCAGTAATTGGCACGGTATCCCTTATAGGGGCATAAACGTCATTTGGGTGAAGTTTGGGTGGGTCTGACGCGGAGACCCTTGGTCTGAGGATTCCGCTGTCTACGGCGATGTGCACCCTGTGCCACTGTGTACTTGTGGCGCAAGTTTGGAGGAAATCGGTGACCTTGTGATTTCCCCCCCAAATCCATGGGGGACCCCTTTGATATTTTTTTGGTTTTGGGTCATTTTGGTCACCCCCAGCGATTTAGCCGCTATGACACCCAGAGGTGGGGGGCGGCCTGGGATGCCCTTTAGTGCAATGGCACAGGAGTCGTTGGCACGGTATCCCTTATAGGGGCATAAACGTCATTTGGGTGAAGTTTGGGTGGCTCTGACGCGGACACACTTGGTGTGAGGATTCCGCTGTCTACGGTGATGTGCACCCTATGCCCCTGTGTACTTGTGGCGCAAGTTTGGAGGAAATCGGTGACCTTGTGATTTCCCCCCCAAATCCATGGGGGACCCCCTTTGATATTTTTTTGGTTTTGGGTCATTTTGGTGACCTCCAGCGATTTAGCCGCTATGACACCCAGTGGTGGGGGGCGGCCTGGGATGCCCTTTAGTGCAATGGCACAGCAGTCAGTGGCACGGTATCCCTTATAGGGGCTAAACGTCATTTGGGTGAAGTTTGGGTGGCTCTGACGCGGACACCCTTGGTCTGAGGATTCCGCTGTCTATGGTGATGTGCACCCTATGCCACTGTGTACTTGTGGCGCAAGTTTGGAGGAAATCGGTGACCTTGTGATTTCCCCCCCAAATCCATGGGGGACCCCCTTTGATATTTTTTTGGTTTTGGGTCATTTTGGTCACCTCCAGCGATTTAGCCGCTATGACACCCAGAGGTGGGGGGCGGCCTGGGATGCCCTTTAGTGCAATGGCACAGGAGTCGTTGGCACGGTATCCCTTTTAGGGGCATAAACGTCATTTGGGTGAAGTTTGGGTGGGTCTGACGCGGACACCCTTGGTCTGAGGATTGCGCTGTCTACGGTGATGTGCACCCTATGCCCCTGTGTACTTGTGGCGCAAGTTTGGAGGAAATCGGTGACCTTGTGATTTCCCCCCCAAATCCATGGGGGACCCCCTTTGATATTTTTTTGGTTTTGGGTCATTTTGGTCACCCCCAGCGATTTAGCCGCTATGACACCCTGTGGTGGGGGGCGGCCTGTGATGCGCTGGGGTGCAATGGCACAGGAGTCGTTGGCACGGTATCCCTTATAGGGGCTAAACGTCATTTGGGTGAAGTTTGGGTGGCTCTGACCGGACACCCTTGGTCTGAGGATTCCGCTGTCTACGGTGATGTGCACCCTATGCCCCTGTGTACTTGTGGCGCAAGTTTGGAGGAAATCGGTGACCTTGTGATTTCCCCCCCAAATCCATGGGGGACCCCCTTTGATATTTTTTTGGTTTTGGGTCATTTTGGTCACCTCCAGCGATTTAGCCGCTATGACACCCAGTGGTCGGGGGGGGCTTGGGTTGCCCTTTAGTGCAATGGCACAGGAGTCGTTGGCACGGTATCCCTTTTAGGGGCTAAACGTCATTTGGGTGAAGTTTGGGTGGGTCTGACGCGCAGACCCTTGGTCTGAGGATTGCGCTGTCTACGGTGATGTGCACCCTATGCCCCTGTGTACTTGTGGAGCAAGTTTGGAGGAAATCGGTGACCTTGTGATTTCCCCCCAAATTCCATGGGGGACCCCCTTTGATATTTTTTTGGTTTTGGGTCATTTTGGTCACCCCCAGCGATTTAGCCGCTATGACACCCAGAGGTCCGGGGCGGCCTGGGATGCCCTTTAGTGCAATGGCACAGGAGTCGTTGGCACGGTATCCCTTTTACGGGGCTAAACGTCATTTGGGTGAAGTTTGGGTGGGTCTGACGCGGACACCCTTGGTCTGAGGATTCCGCTGTCTACGGTGATGTGCACCCTATGCCCCTGTGTACTTGTGGCGCAAGTTTGGAGGAAATCGGTGACCTTGTGATTTCCCCCCAAATTCCATGGGGGACCCCCTTTGATATTTTTTTGGTTTTGGGTCATTTTGGTCACCTCCAGCGATTTAGCCGCTATGACACCCACAGGTGGGGGGCGGCCTGGGATGCCCTTTAGTGCAATGGCACAGCAGTCGTTGGCACGGTATCCCTTATAGGGGCTAAACGTCATTTGGGTGAAGTTTGGATGGGTCTGACGCGGAGACCCTTGGTCTGAGGATTGCGCTGTCTACGGTGATGTGCACCCTATGCCCCTGTGTACTTGTGGCGCAAGTTTGGAGGAAAACGCGGACGTTGTGATTTCCCCCCAAATTCCATGGGGGACCCCCTTTGATATTTTTTTGGTTTTGGGTCATTTTCGTGACCTCCAGCGATTTAGCCGCTATGACACCCAGTGGAGGGGGGCGGCCTGGGATGCCCTTTAGTGCAATGGCACATTAGTCGTTGGCACGGTATCCCTTATAGGGGCATAAACGTCATTTGGGTGAAGTTTGGATGGGTCTGACGCGGACACCCTTGGTCTGAGGATTGCGCTGTCTACGGTGATGTGCACCCTATGCCCCTGTGTACTTGTGGCGCAAGTTTGGACGAAATCGCTGACCTTGTGATTTCCCCCCCAAATTCCATGGGGGACCCCCTTTGATATTTTTTTGGTTTTGGGTCATTTTGGTCACCTCCAGCGATTTAGCCGCTATGACACCCAGAGGTGGGGGGCGGCCTGGGATGCCCTTTAGTGCAATGGCACAGCAGTCGTTGGCACGGTATCCCTTTTAGGGGCTAAACGTCATTTGGGTGAAGTTTGGGTGGGTCTGACGCGCAGACCCTTGGTCTGAGGATTCCGCTGTCTACGGTGATGTGCACCCTATGCCCCTGTGTACTTGTGGCGCAAGTTTGGATGAAATCGCTGACCTTGTGATTTCCCCCCCAAATTCCATGGGGGACCCCCTTTGATATTTTTTTGGTTTTGGGTCATTTTGGTCACCTCCAGCGATTTAGCCGCTATGACACCCACAGGTGGGGGGCGGCCTGGGATGCCCTTTAGTGCAATGGCACAGCAGTCGTTGGCACGGTATCCCTTTTACGGGGCTAAACGTCATTTGGGTGAAGTTTGGGTGGGTCTGACGCGCAGACCCTTGGTCTGAGGATTGCGCTGTCTACGGTGATGTGCACCCTATGCCCCTGTGTACTTGTGGCGCAAGTTTGGAGGAAATCGGTGACCTTGTGATTTCCCCCCAAATTCCATGGGGGACCCCCTTTGATATTTTTTTGGTTTTGGGTCATTTTGGTCACCCCCAGCGACTTAGCCGCTATGACACCCAGTGGTGGGGGGCGGCCTGGGATGCCCTTTAGTGCAATGGCACAGCAGTCGTTGGCACGGTATCCCTTTTAGGGGCTAAACGTCATTTGGGTGAAGTTTGGATGGGTCTGACGCGGAGACCCTTGGTCTGAGGATTCCGCTGTCTTCGCTGATGTGGACCCTATCCCACTGTGTACTTGTGGCGCAAGTTTGGAGGAAATCGGTGACCTTGTGATTTCCCCCCAAAATCCACGGGGGACCTCCTTTGATATTTTTTTGGTTTTGTGTCATTTTGGTCACCCCAGCGATTTAGCCGCTATGACACCCACAGGTGGGGGGCGGCCTGGGATGCCCTTTAGTGCAATGGCACATTAGTCGTTGGCACGGTATCCCTTATAGGGGCATAAACGTCATTTGGGTGAAGTTTGGGTGGGTCTGACGCGGACACCCTTGGTCTGAGGATTCCGCTGTCTACGGTGATGTGCACCCTATGCCCCTGTGTACTTGTGGCGCAAGTTTGGAGGAAATCGGTGACCTTGTGATTTCCCCCCCAATTCCATGGGGGACCCCCTTTGATATTTTTTTGGTTTTGGGTCATTTTGGTCACCTCCAGCGATTTAGCCGCTATGACACCCAGTGGTGGGGGGCGGCCTGGGATGCCCTTTAGTGCAATGGCACAGGAGTCGTTGGCACGGTATCCCTTTTACGGGGCTAAACGTCATTTGGGTGAAGTTTGGGTGGGTCTGACGCGGACACCCTTGGTCTGAGGATTCCGCTGTCTACGGTGATGTGCACCCTATGCCCCTGTGTACTTGTGGCGCAAGTTTGGAGGAAATCGGTGACCTTGTGATTTCCCCCCCAAATCCATGGGGGACCCCCTTTGATATTTTTTTGGTTTTGGGTCATTTTGGTCACCTCCAGCGATTTAGCCGCTATGACACCCACAGGTGGGGGGCGGCCTGGGATGCCCTTTAGTGCAATGGCACAGCAGTCGTTGGCACGGTATCCCTTATACGGGGCTAAACGTCATTTGGGTGAAGTTTGGGTGGGTCTGACGCGGACACCCTTGGTCTGAGGATTGCGATGTCTACGGTGATGTGCACCCTATGCCCCTGTGTACTTGTGGCGCAAGTTTGGAGGAAATCGGTGACCTTGTGATTTCCCCCCCAAATCCAAGGGGGACCCCCTTTGATATTTTTTTGGTTTTGGGTCATTTTGGTCACCTCCAGCGATTTAGCCGCTATGACACCCACAGGTGGGGGGCGGCCTGGGATGCCCTTTAGTGCAATGGCACAGGAGTCGTTGGCACGGTATCCCTTATAGGGGCTAAACGTCATTTGGGTGAAGTTTGGGTGGGTCTGACGGCCAGACCCTTGGTCTGAGGATTCCGCTGTCTACGGTGATGTGCACCCTATGCCCCTGTGTACTTGTGGCGCAAGTTTGGAGGAAATCGGTGACCTTGTGATTTCCCCCCCAAATCCATGGGGGACCCCCTTTGATATTTTTCCGGTTTTGGGTCATTTTGGTCACCTCCAGCGATTTAGCCGCTATGACAGCCACAGGTGGGGGGCGGCCTGGGATGCCCTTTAGTGCAATGGCACAGCAGTCGTTGGCACGGTATCCCTTTTAGGGGCATAAACGTCATTTGGGTGAAGTTTGGATGGGTCTGACGCGGACACCCTTGGTCTGAGGATTGCGCTGTCTACGGTGATGTGCACCCTATGCCCCTGTGTACTTGTGGCGCAAGTTTGGAGGAAATCGGTGACCTTGTGATTTCCCCCCCAAATCCATGGGGGACCCCCTTTGATATTTTTTTGGTTTTGGGTCATTTTGGTCACCTCCAGCGATTTAGCCGCTATGACACCCACAGGTGGGGGGCGGCCTGGGATGCCCTTTAGTGCAATGGCACAGGAGTCGTTGGCACGGTATCCCTTATAGGGGCTAAACGTCATTTGGGTGAAGTTTGGATGGGTCTGACGCGGAGACCCTTGGTCTGAGGATTGCGCTGTCTACGGTGATGTGCACCCTATGCCCCTGTGTACTTGTGGCGCAAGTTTGGAGGAAATCGGTGACCTTGTGATTTCCCCCCAAAATCCACGGGGCCCCCCCTTGGTTATTTGTAAGGTGTTGGGTCCTTTAGGTGACAACGAGCGATTTAGCCGCTATGACACCCAGAGGTCCGGGGCGGCCTGGGATGCCCTTTAGTGCAATGGCACAGCAGTCGTTGGCACGGTATCCCTTATACGGGGCTAAACGTCATTTGGGTGAAGTTTGGGTGGGTCTGACGCGCAGACCCTTGGTCTGAGGATTGCGCTGTCTACGGTGATGTGCACCCTATGCCCCTGTGTACTTGTGGCGCAAGTTTGGAGGAAATCGGTGACCTTGTGATTTCCCCCCAAATTCCATGGGGGACCCCCTTTGATATTTTTTTGGTTTTGGGTCATTTTGGTCACCTCCAGCGATTTAGCCGCTATGACACCCACAGGTGGGGGGCGGCCTGGGATGCCCTTTAGTGCAATGGGACAGCAGTCGTTGGCACGGTATCCCTTTTAGGGGCTAAACGTCATTTGGGTGAAGTTTGGGTGGGTCTGACGGCCAGACCCTTGGTCTGAGGATTGCGCTGTCTACGGTGATGTGCACCCTATGCCCCTGTGTACTTGTGGCGCAAGTTTGGAGGAAATCGGTGACCTTGTGATTTCCCCCCCAAATTCCATGGGGGACCCCCTTTGATATTTTTTTGGTTTTGGGTCATTTTGGTCACCTCCAGCGATTTAGCCGCTATGACACCCACAGGTGGGGGGCGGCCTGGGATGCCCTTTAGTGCAATGGGAGATTAGTCGTTGGCACGGTATCCCTTTTACGGGGCATAAACGTCATTTGGGTGAAGTTTGGATGGGTCTGACCGGACACCCTTGGTCTGAGGATTGCGCTGTCTACGGTGATGTGCACCCTATGCCCCTGTGTACTTGTGGCGCAAGTTTGGAGGAAATCGGTGACCTTGTGATTTCCCCCCCAAATCCATGGGGGACCCCCTTTGATATTTTTTTGGTTTTGGGTCATTTTGGTCACCTCCAGCGATTTAGCCGCTATGACACCCACAGGTGGGGGGCGGCCTGGGATGCCCTTTAGTGCAATGGCACAGCAGTCGTTGGCACGGTATCCCTTTTACGGGGCATAAACGTCATTTGGGTGAAGTTTGGGTGGGTCTGACGCGGAGACCCTTGGTCTGAGGATTGCGCTGTCTACGGTGATGTGCACCCTATGCCCCTGTGTACTTGTGGCGCAAGTTTGGAGGAAATCGGTGACCTTGTGATTTCCCCCCCAAATTCCATGGGGGACCCCCTTTGATATTTTTTTGGTTTTGGGTCATTTTGGTCACCTCCAGCGATTTAGCCGCTATGACACCCACAGGTCCGGGGCGGCCTGGGATGCCCTTTAGTGCAATGGGAGATTAGTCGTTGGCACGGTATCCCTTATAGGGGCTAAACGTCATTTGGGTGAAGTTTGGATGGGTCTGACGCGGAGACCCTTGGTCTGAGGATTGCGCTGTCTACGGTGATGTGCACCCTATGCCCCTGTGTACTTGTGGCGCAAGTTTGGAGGAAATCGGTGACCTTGTGATTTCCCCCCCAAATCCATGGGGGACCCCCTTTGATATTTTTTTGGTTTTGGGTCATTTTGGTCACCCCCAGCGATTTAGCCGCTATGACACCCACAGGTGGGGGCGGCCTGGGATGCCCTTTAGTGCAATGGCACATTAGTCGTTGGCACGGTATCCCTTTTAGGGGCTAAACGTCATTTGGGTGAAGTTTGGATGGGTCTGACGCGGACACCCTTGGTCTGAGGATTGCGCTGTCTACGGTGATGTGCACCCTATGCCCCTGTGTACTTGTGGCGCAAGTTTGGAGGAAATCGGTGACCTTGTGATTTCCCCCCCAAATCCATGGGGGACCCCCTTTGAGATTTTTTTTGGTTTTGGGTCATTTTGGTCACCTCCAGCGATTTAGCCGCTATGACACCCACAGGTCGGGGGCGGCCTGGGATGCCCTTTAGTGCAATGGGAGATTAGTCGTTGGCACGGTATCCCTTATAGGGGCTAAACGTCATTTGGGTGAAGTTTGGATGGGTCTGACCGCAGACCCTTGGTCTGAGGATTGCGCTGTCTACGGTGATGTGCACCCTATGCCCCTGTGTACTTGTGGCGCAAGTTTGGAGGAAATCGGTGACCTTGTGATTTCCCCCCCAATTTCCTTGGGGTACCCCCTTTGATATTTTTTTGGTTTTGGGTCATTTTGGTCACCTCCAGCGATTTAGCCGCTATGACACCCACAGGTCCGGGGCGGCCTGGGATGCCCTTTAGTGCAATGGGAGATTAGTCGTTGGCACGGTATCCCTTATAGGGGCTAAACGTCATTTGGGTGAAGTTTGGATGGGTCTGACGCGCAGACCCTTGGTCTGACGATCTCGCTGTCTACGGTGATGTGCACCCTATGCCCCTGTGTACTTGTGGCGCAAGTTTGGAGGAAATCGGTGACCTTGTGATTTCCCCCCCAAATTCCATGGGGGACCCCCTTTGATATTTTTTTGGTTTTGGGTCATTTTGGTCACCCCCACCGATTTAGCCGCTATGACACCCACAGGTCCGGGGCGGCCTGGGATGCCCTTTAGTGCAATGGCACAGCAGTCGTTGGCACGGTATCCCTTATACGGGGCTAAACGTCATTTGGGTGAAGTTTGGATGGGTCTGACGCGGAGACCCTTGGTCTGAGGATTGCGCTGTCTACGGTGATGTGCACCCTATGCCCCTGTGTACTTGTGGCGCAAGTTTGGATGAAATCGGTGACCTTAGGATTTCCCCCCAAAATCCATGGAGTACCCCCTGTGAGTATTTTTTTGGTTTTGGGTCATTATGGGCCCCTCCGGCGATTAATCCGCTATGACACCCACAGGTGGGGGGCGGCCTGGGATGCCCTTTAGTGCAATGGCAACAGGAGTCGTTGGCACGGTATCCCTTTTAGGGGCTAAACGTCATTTGGGTGAAGTTTGGGTGGGTCTGACGCCCAGACCCTTGGTCTGAGGATTGCGCTGTCTACGGTGATGTGCACCCTATGCCCCTGTGTACTTGTGGCGCAAGTTTGGAGGAAATCGGTGACCTTGTGATTTCCCCCCCAAATCCATGGGGGACCCCCTTTGAGATTTTTTTGGTTTTGGGTCATTTTGGTCACCTCCAGCGATTTAGCCGCTATGACACCCACAGGTGGGGGGCGGCCTGGGATGCCCTTTAGTGCCATGGGAGATTAGTCGTTGGCACGGTATCCCTTTTACGGGGCTAAACGTCATTTGGGTGAAGTTTGGATGGGTCTGACCGGAGACCCTTGGTCTGAGGATTGCGCTGTCTACGGTGCTGTGCACCCTATGCCACTGTGTACTTGTGGCGCAAGTTTGGAGGAAATCGGTGACCTTGTGATTTCCCCCCAAAATCCATGGGGGACCCCCTTTGAGATTTTTTTGGTTTTGGGTCATTTTGGTCACCTCCAGCGATTTAGCCGCTATGACACCCACAGGTGGGGGGCGGCCTGGGATGCCCTTTAGTGCAATGGCACAGCAGTCGTTGGCACGGTATCCCTTTTAGGGGCTAAACGTCATTTGGGTGAAGTTTGGATGGGTCTGACGCGGAGACCCTTGGTCTGAGGATTGCGCTGTCTACGGTGATGTGCACCCTATGCCCCTGTGTACTTGTGGCGCAAGTTTGGAGGAAATCGGTGACCTTGTGCTTTCCCCCAAATTCCATGGGGGACCCCCCTTTGATATTTTTTGGGTTTTGGGGCATGTTGGTCACCTCCAGCGATTTAGCCGCTATGACACCCAGAGGTCGGGGGCGGCCTGGGATGCCCTTTAGTGCAATGGGAGATTAGTCGTTGGCACGGTATCCCTTTTAGGGGCTAAACGTCATTTGGGTGAACTTTGGATGGGTCTGACGGCCAGACCCTTGGTCTGAGGATTGCGCTGTCTACGGTGATGTGCACCCTATGCCCCTGTGTACTTGTGGCGCAAGTTTGGAGGAAATCGGTGACCTTGTGATTTCCCCCCCAAATCCATGGGGGACCCCCTTTGAATTTTTTTGGTTTTGGGTCATTTTGGTCACCTCCAGCGATTTAGCCGCTATGACACCCACAGGTCGGGGGCGGCCTGGGATGCCCTTTAGTGCAATGGCACATTAGTCGAGGCACGGTATCCCTTTTAGGGGCTAAACGTCATTTGGGTGAACTTTGGATGGGTCTGACGGCCAGACCCTTGGTCTGAGGATTGCGCTGTCTACGGTGATGTGCACCCTATGCCCCTGTGTACTTGTGGCGCAAGTTTGGAGGAAATCGGTGACCTTGTGATTTCCCCCCCAATTCCATGGGGGACCCCCTTTGATATTTTTTTTGGTTTTGGGTCATTTTGGTCACCTCCAGCGATTTAGCCGCTATGACACCCACAGGTCGGGGGCGGCCTGGGATGCCCTTTAGTGCAATGGGAGATTAGTGAGGCACGGTATCCCTTTTAGGGGCTAAACGTCATTTGGGTGAAGTTTGGATGGGTCTGACGCGCAGACCCTTGGTCTGAGGATTGCGCTGTCTACGGTGATGTGCACCCTATGCCCCTGTGTACTTGTGGCGCAAGTTTGGATGAAATCGCTGACCTTGTGATTTCCCCCCAAATTCCATGGGGTACCCCCTTTGAGTTTTTTTTGGTTTTGGGTCATTTTGGTCACCTCCAGCGATTTGCCCGCTATGACAGCCACAGGTCCGGGGCGGCCTGGGATGCCCTGCAGTGCAATGGGAGAGCAGTCAGTGGCACGGTATCCCTTTTAGGGGCTAAACGTCATTTGGGTGAAGTTTGGATGGGTCTGACGGCCAGACCGTTGGTCTGAGGATTGCGCTGTCTACGGTGATGTGCACCCTATGCCCCTGTGTACTTGTGGCGCAAGTTTGGATGAAATCGCTGACCTTGTGATTTCCCCCCAAATTCCATGGTTTTGGGTCATTTTGGTCACCTCCAGCGATTTAGCCGGTATGACAGCCACAGGTCCGGGGGGGCCTGGGATGCCCTTTAGTGCAATGGGAGATTAGTCAGTGGCACGGTATCCCTTTTACGGGGCTAAACGTCATTTGGGGTGAAGTTTGGATGGGTCTGACCCCAGACCCTTGGTCTGAGGATTGTGCTGTCTACGGTGCTGTGCACCCTATGCCACTGTGTACTTGTGGCGCAAGTTTGGAGGAAATCGGTGACCTTGTGATTTCCCCCCCAAATTCCATGGGGGACCCCCTTTGAATTTTTTTTGGTTTTGGGTCATTTTGGTCACCTCCAGCGATTTAGCCGCTATGACACCCAGAGGTCGGGGGCGGCCTGGGATGCCCTTTAGTGCAATGGGAGATTAGTCGTTGGCACGGTATCCCTTTTAGGGGCTAAACGTCATTTGGGTGAAGTTTGGATGGGTCTGACCGGAGACCCTTGGTCTGAGGATTGCGCTGTCTACGGTGATGTGCACCCTATGCCCCTGTGTACTTGTGGAGCAAGTTTGGATGAAATCGCTGACCTTGTGATTTCCCCCCAAATTCCATGGGTTTTGGGTCATTTTGGTCACCTCCAGCGATTTAGCCGGTATGACACCCAGAGGTGGGGGCGGCCTGGGATGCCCTTTAGTGCAATGGCCCAGCAGTGAGGCACGGTATCCCTTTTACGGGGCTAAACGTGATTCGGGTGAAGTTAGGATGGGTCTGACGGCCAGACCCTTGGTCTGTGGAGTGTGCTGTCTACGGTGCTGTGCACCGTATCCCACGGTGTACGTGTGGCGCAAGTTTGGAGGAAAGCGGTGACCTTGTGATTTCCCCCCCAAATTCCATGGGGGACCCCCTTTGATATTTTTTTGGTTTTGGGTCATTTTGGTCACCTCCAGCGATTTAGCCGCTATGACACCCACAGGTCGGGGGCGGCCTGGGATGCCCTTTAGTGCAATGGAGATTAGTAGTTGGCACGGTATCCCTTTTAGGGGCTAAACGTCATTTGGGTGAAGTTTGGATGGGTCTGACGCGCAGACCGGTGGTCTGAGGATTGCGCTGTCTACGGTGATGTGCACCCTATGCCCCTGTGTACTTGTGGCGCAAGTTTGGAGGAAATCGGTGACCTTGTGATTTCCCCCCCAATTCCATGGGGGACCCCCTTTGAGATTTTTTTGGTTTTGGGTCATTTTGGTCACCTCCAGCGATTTAGCCGCTATGACACCCACAGGTCCGGGGCGGCCTGGGATGCCCTTGGGTGCAATGGCACAGCAGTGAGGCACGGTATCCCTTTTACGGGGCTAAACGTGATTTGGGTGAAGTTTGGATGGGTCTGACGGCCAGACCGGTGGTCTGAGGATTGCGCTGTCTACGGTGATGTGGACCCTGTGCCACTGTGTACTTGTGGCGCATGTTTGGAGGAAATCGGTGACCTTCGGATTTCCCCTCAAATTCCATGGGGAACCCCCTTTGAGATTTTTTGGGTTTTGGGTCATTTTGGTGACCTCCAGCGATTTAGCCGCTATGACACCCAGAGGTCCGGGGCGGCCTGGGATGCCCTTTAGTGCAATGGGACATTAGTGAGGCACGGTATCCCTTTTACGGGGCTAAACGTGATTTGGGTGAAGTTTGGATGGGTCTGACGCGGACACCCTTGGTCTGAGGATTGTGCTGTCTACGGTGCTGTGCACCCTATGCCACTGTGTACTTGTGGCGCAAGTTTGGAGGAAATCGGTGACCTTGTGATTTCCCCCCCAAATTCCATGGGGGACCCCCTTTGAGATTTTTTTGGTTTTGGGTCATTTTGGTCACCTCCAGCGATTTAGCCGCTATGACACCCAGAGGTCCGGGGCGGCCTGGGATGCCCTTTAGTGCAATGGCCCAGCAGTCGTTGGCACGGTATCCCTTTTAGGGGCTAAACGTCATTTGGGTGAAGTTTGGATGGGTCTGACCGGCCACCCTTGGTCTGAGGATTGCGCTGTCTACGGTGATGTGCACCGTATGCCACTGTGTACTTGTGGCGCAAGTTTGGAGGAAATCGGTGACCTTGTGATTTCCCCCCCAATTCCATGGGGGAACCCCTTTGAGATTTTTTTGGTTTTGGGTCATTTTGGTCACCTCCAGCGATTTAGCCGCTATGACACCCACAGGTCCGGGGCGGCCTGGGATGCCCTTTAGTGCAATGGCCCAGCAGTCAGGCACGGTATCCCTTTTACGGGGCTAAACGTCATTTGGGTGAAGTTTGGATGGGTCTGACGCGGAGACCCTTGGTCTGAGGATTGCGCTGTCTACGGTGATGTGCACCCTATGCCCCTGTGTACTTGTGGCGCAAGTTTGGAGGAAATCGGTGACCTTGTGATTTCCCCCAATTCCATGGGGGACCCCCTTTGAGATTTTTTTGGTTTTGGGTCATTTTGGTCACCTCCAGCGATTTAGCCGCTATGACACCCAGAGGTGGGGGCGGCCTGGGATGCCCTTTAGTGCAATGGCCCAGCAGTGAGGCACGGTATCCCTTTTACGGGGCTAAACGTCATTTGGGTGAAGTTTGGATGGGTCTGACCCCAGACCCTTGGTCTGAGGATTGCGCTGTCTACGGTGATGTGCACCGTATGCCACTGTGTACTTGAGGCGCAAGTTTGGAGGAAATCGTTGACATTGTCATTTCCCCCAACATTCTTGGGGTCAGACGCTTTCAGATTTTTTTGGTTTTGGGTCATTTTGGTGACCTCGACCGATTTAGCCGCTATGACACCCAGAGGTCCGGGGCGGCCTGGGATGCCCTTTAGTGCAATGGCACAGCAGTCAGGCGCACGGTATCCCTTTTAGAGGCATAAACGTCATTTGGCGGAAGTTTGGATGGCTCTGACGGCCACACCCTTGGTCTGAGGATTGCGCTGTCTACGGTGATGTGCACCCTATGCCCCTGTGTACTTGTGGTGCAAGTTTGGAGGAAATCGGTGACCTTGTGATTTCCCCCCAATTCCATGGGGGACCCCCTTTGATTTTTTTTTGGTTTTGGGTCATTTTGGTCACCTCCAGCGATTTAGCCGCTATGACACCCACAGGTCGGGGGCGGCCTGGGATGCCCTTTAGTGCAATGGCCCATTAGTGAGGCACGGTATCCCTTTTAGGGGCATAAACGTCATTGGGGTGAACTTTGGATGGGTCTGTCGGCCAGACCCTGGGTCTGAGGATTGCGCTGTCTACGGTGATGTGCACCCTATGCCCCTGTGTACTTGTGGCGCAAGTTTGGAGGAAATCGGTGACCTTGTGATTTCCCCCCAAATTCCATGGGGCCCCCCCTTTGATTTTTTTTGGGTTTTGGGTCATTTTGGTCACCCCAGCGATTTAGCCGCTATGACACCCAGAGGTGGGGGGCGGCCTGGGATGCCCTTTAGTGCAATGGGAGATTAGTCAGGCACGGTATCCCCGCCAGGGGCTAAACGTCATTTGGGTGAAGTTTGGATGGGTCTGACCGCAGACCCTTGGTCTGAGGATTGCGCTGTCTACGGTGATGTGCACCGTATGCCACTGTGTACTTGTGGCGCAAGTTTGGAGGAAATCGGTGACCTTGTGATTTCCCCCCAAATTCCATGGGGGACCCCTTTGAATTTTTTTTGGTTTTGGGTCATTTTGGTCACCTCCAGCGATTTAGCCGCTACGACAGCCACAGGTCCTGGGCGCCCCGGGATGCACAAGACGCACTTGGGATATTAGTCAGGCGCACGGTATCCCTTTTACGGGGCTAAACGTGATTCGGGTGAAGTTTGGATGGGTCTGACGGGGACCCTTGGTCTGAGGATTGCGCTGTCTACGGTGATGTGCACCCTATGCCCCTGTGTACTTGTGGCGCAAGTTTGGATGAAATCGCTGACCTTGTGATTTCCCCCCAAATTCCATGGGGGGGACCCTTTGAATTTTTTTTGGTTTTGGGTCATTTTGGTCACCTCCAGCGATATAGACGCTATGACAGCCACAGGTCCGGGGGGGCCTGGGATGCCCTTTAGTGCTTGGCCCAGCATGAGGCACACGGTATCCCCGCAGGCTAAACGTCAATAGGGCGAAGTTTGGATGGGTCTGACGCGCAGACCCTTGGTCTGAGGATCCCGGTGTTGTGCTGTGGCAAGTTTGGAGGAAATCGGTGACCTTGTGATTTCCCCCCAAAATCCACGGGGCCCCCCCGTTGAGATTTTTTTGGTTTTGGGTCATTTGGTCAGCGATTTAGCCGCTATGACACCCAGTGTGGGGGGCTGGGATGCCCTTTAGTGCAATGCCCCACAGTCACACGGTACCCTACGGGGGTAAACGTCATTTGGGTGAAGTTTGGATGGGTCTGACGCAGACCCTTGGTCTGAGGATTGCGGTGTCTAGATGTGACCCTGTGCCAAATCCGTATAGCCCACACCTGTAACTTGTGGCGCAAAAAAAAGTTTGGGAGGGGGAAATCGGTTGGAACCTTGTGTGATTTCCCCCCCCAA
>NC_134814.1:2457994-2460494 GCF_046742065.1 Oratosquilla oratoria
GTGTGTGTGTGTGTGTGTGTGTGTGTGTGTGTGTGTGTGTGTGTGTGTGTGTGTGTGTGTGTGTGTGTGTGTGTGTGTGTGTGTGTGTGTGTGTGTGTGTGTGTGTGTGTGTGTGTGTGTTTGCGCGCTCTCACATGCCCGAGGACCTACATTTTGAATGTGAATGTATTTTCTATTTTCTGGAAACTACTCCTCTTTCCTCCTGCGGTCCTTTACACCCTACGGCCTTGCATATTTTACGGCAATTTTTTTTTTCTTTTGTCCCCGCGCACTCTGCCATCGTGTCCCTTCACGACCATCTTTATTTTTTCATCAGTCTATAAACTGGCTTTTCCATCTTTTTTTTTTTTTTTTTTTTGGGGGGGGGGTTGTCGTTTCTCAAAAAATCTTCAAGATACTTGTACTCTTTGTCTTACCGTGCGGTTTTGTGACATGGACAATGAATGCTGATTTGAAAGAGTGTCCTGATGTCTTTGGTGCGAAGAGTCTTTGGAAAACCATTGAGTATCGCTGGAAAGACGATTTGAAGCCAGAGACACTACCGCGAGACTCAGCCTAGGCCAATGGCTCTTAACCTGAGGTTCATGGACTCCTTTGAAACCACAGAGTATTACAATAATCGTGGCCACCATCTAGAAACTAGTGGTTTGTAGTGAATGGCTACGGATTCTATTCAGTGTTGAATTGATCTCCAGGAGGCTAGAGAACAGCAATACATAAGTATGAGGTACATGGAAAAGAGGGTTGAGAACCCCTGGTCTAGGCCGATTACCATCATAATTTGTGAATGCTAACTTTAGCATGTGGCAAGCTTCCCCGGTGTTGATCCCACTCACAGTGTTGTCTGATACAGTCCTCGATGTAGAAGACGAAAGGGACGTTCACAGAAATCATGGCTAGGGCACGTTGGTCGAAGGTGTCGAGGAAGTATGGGTGGCAGGTAGAACAGGATGGGGGACGAGGCGAGGTCAGGTAACCTAAAAGTTCAACGAACAGTAGATAAGGTTGCAAGAAATAATCGTAAAGTTGAAAAGTGAGGTAGGGTGGAAGGGAAACAGACAGGAGGGGCTGAGAAAGAAAAAGGACAGGAGGGATGGAGGACAGGAAGGATGTGGGGACGAAGATATCAGGTGAGGGGAAGGAGAGGGGCAGGGGAAGGAAAAATCTGGAAGAAAAGGGGGGAAATGGAAAAAAATGGGAAGAGTGGGAAGGAAATAGGGAGGAAGAAATGGGGAGTGAAGCAGATGGGGGAAGAGAGGAAGAGAAAGAAAAAGAGGGAATGGGGGTGAAGGAAAGGGAGAGGAAGATATGAGGGAGGAAAAGAGGGAGTAAATGAAGGAAGAAGAAAAAGAGAATGAAGCGAAGGAGAGGGAGAAGAAGAGAAGGGGAAGGTTAATGAAGGAAAGGGGGAGGGAAGAGGGGAAGAAGAAAGAAAGGAGGTGAAGTAAGAATGGAGGAGAGGAATAAAATTGGGAGTAGGAAAAACTGGGGGGCGACAGAAAGATTTGAAGTGATGAAATAGGGAGTGGAAGAAATGAAGGAGAGAAAAGGGAAAGAAAAGAAGAAGAAAGAGGGAGTGATAAGAAAGGGGAGAGGGAAGAAAAAGGGGGAATGGGAGGAGAAAGAAAAGGGTGGGAGAGCAGGGTGGGGGAAAAGGTGTGCTGGGAGGAGAGAGAAATGGAGAATGCTGTGGCGCACGTCCATGCAAAGGGAATTGTACGATTGCCATGCATTGTACTTGTGAATAGATTGGGAAATACATGCTTTCCCCCTTTTGTACGTAGATACTATGATATTCATTTTTATTAATTTATTCAAATTATTGTATTAATTGCACTTCCATGGGGTCGTGTGCGGTTTTCCCGCCAATCCAAAGTGGCGTCAGTTTCATTTACGCCTTCAAAGCGTACGCACGTTTTTGTTGTAGTGCTTTACATTACAAAATTAACACACTATCTTCCATTGTAATATACTTTAATTAGCCACCCTCGTACAAGAAAGGGGAAGAGAAGGGATAACGAGAAGGATAAGAGGGTTAGGTGGGGTGGGGGGGAATGTGGGAACTGTGAAATGTGAGAGAGGAGTAAGATGAAGAGGAGGAGGGTCGGATCCTAGGGGGGGGGGGGATGCACATCCACACACCGGCTGGTAGTTACCTGGCACACTGACGAGTTATTCAAATTCAGTATAACTGTAAAATGTATATTCTACCCTACACAAAACTCCAGTGATGTAACACTAATACGTTACACTGAAGGTCCTGATTGACCGAATACGTTCCATTCAAACTGAAACGCCTTGTCAGGTCCTATCCCCCCCCTACCCCCGCTATCACCAGCATAGATTTTGGTCCAGCAAGGAGGAGAAAGGAAGAAGGAGGTAGAAAAAGAGGGAGAGAAGAGGGAGAAGGTGGGAAGAGAAGCAGAAAGGAGGAAGGGAGTAGAAAAAAAGGGAGAAGAGAACGAGGAATATGATGAGAAAGGAAGAAGGGGGTAAGAAA
>NC_134814.1:2475494-2480494 GCF_046742065.1 Oratosquilla oratoria
TATTCACAACATAACGAGGGAATGACGAAAGCATCCTACCTCGTAGGCACCACCACTTGGCACTCCTGAGGGTTGGCACTCAAGCCCAGGCTACGGTGTCTACCTCCCGAGGGAGCACTTCCCGGGCCGTAGAGAAGGAGAGGAGGGGAGAGGGGGAGGGGGAGGGGGGAAGGGAACTAATATTCCTGTTCAGGATTTGATTCTAAGTGGAAACCAGTCGTCGAATATCTGAAGAGGTTTGTCTGTTCTCGCGTGTGTGTGTGTGTGTGTGTGTGTGTGTGTGTGTGTGTGTGTGTGTGTGTGTGTGTGTGTGTGTGTGTGTGTGTGTGTGTGTGTGTGTGTGTGTGTGTGTGTGTGTGTGTATGTGTGTACATGTGTGCGTGCGTGTGTATGTATGTGCGTGTGTGTGTGTGTGCGTGTGTGTGTGTGTGTATGTGCGTGCATGCGTGCGTGTGGGGAGGGTTGTCGAAACGGAAGTGGAAGTTGTCCAACAATAGCTTGACAGATGATATTGTCTTTTCACCCATGCACCACCTTCCCCGCCACCCCACCACTTTCAATTGTTCCCAAAGTTACCCCCCCCCCAGGGATGTATCCTGAAGTTTGGTTCTAGAGGGACATTAAGAAAGGCACCCCGGAAAAAAGAAGGTTCTGTTTCGCACCGAACGAAAGATGAGAACGTGATCATGTGATCATGTATCATATGATCATCACCCGAGTTTATCGAAACCTAAGGAATCACTGCGCAAGGTCACTTCCGGGTGACCTCTCTGCCCCCGACCTCAACTCCCCCCGACCTCAACTTCCCCCAGGGGAGCAACACACGGGGGAAAGAGGAGGCACGACTCCCTGGCCCCATCACAGAATGAAGAGACCACGAAATTATGAAATACATAAGATGTCTTCCCAAAATAAAGAGAACATAAGAATGAAGGAGACTGCAAGAGACCATAAGGCCTACACTAGGCAGTTCTATGTCCATGACCACCTGGCATCCCCAACCATAAAAGTTGTCTAACCTTTTCTTAACACAACCGATAGTTTCAGCGCTCACTACTACATGGTTACTAAGTTTATTCCATTCGTTAACCACCCTATTGGTAAACCAGAAGTCCCTTAAGATCCAGTGCCTAGGCATGGTGCCTGTTGCCATTCAGATGTCTAATAATATCCTTCAGCTTGGGTTTGTGTACTTTATCCCTAATTGTCCCCCATGTCAACACCCGACGGAGGCCTGACTACATATGCAATCACTGCACAGAAGACACAGCACATGTTATCTTACACCGTCCAACACTCACTCAACCCAGATAACAATAGATCCTGAGAGATCTAGAGTCCAACCCTGTGATCGTGGCCAAACACCTCGGGGCCGAGGACTTCTCGCAATAAAGGTTCGATACTGGAGACTGACTGATCTAAGATTAAGGACTCACTCGCAGTGGCCGTTAGCGTTTGGGTGCGTGCTGTCGCCGTGGTTGTCCTCAAAACGCGGAGACAACCTGGCAGCAGAAGATGGCAGAAGTTCTTTCGCCGTACCCTCACGATTCCCCAACAGCCTTCGAGTCGACAAATAATCACGCCCTCGCGTGTTTTCGCGCAGCCCAGTGGGTGGCTTAAGTGCGTCCATCGCCCTGCATTAGGGGCGGCCTGCTCTTGGCTACTGGCGACACGTCAGCCCCCATTTTTAGGTCGTCAAAACCTTTTCCTCCTCATCCTCCTCATGCTCCTACTCCTCCTCTACTCCTTCTCCTCCTCCTCTTCTTCCCCCTCCTCTTCCTGCTTTTCATCCTCATTCTCATCCTCTTCCTGTTTTTCATCCTCATCCTCCTACTTCTGCCCTTCCTCCTCCTCCTCCTCCTCCTCCTCCTCCTCCTCCTCCTCCTCCTCCTCCTCCTCCTCTTCTTCCTTCTCCTCCTCTGACTTCTACCTCAACTCCTCTTCCTCCGCCTCTACCTCCACCTCCGCTCCTGTTTTTTTTCTTCTTCTTCCTCCTCCTCCTCTTCCTCCCCCTGCTTCCTACTCCTGTCTCTTGTTCCTTTTCTCCTACTTTTCGCCCTCCTCCTCTTCTTCTTCCTCCACCTCTTCTTCCCCTCCTCCTTCTAATCCACCTCTCCTTCCTCCCTTTCTTTGTCCTTCCCCTCCTGGTCAACCCACCTCTCCCTCTTTCTTCTCCCTCTTCTTATATGTACACCTTCCTCTCTTCCTCTTATTCCACCTCCTCCTCTTCTTCCTCCTCTTCTCCCTCCTCTTTACCCTCCTTCCCCCAACTCCTCATCTTCATCCTTCTCTTTACCATGCTTACCACCTCCTCTTCCTCCTCCTCCTCTTATTCCTCCTCCTACTACTACTACTCCTACTACTACTCTTCCTACTCCTCCTCCTCCTCCTCCTCCTACTCCTCCTATTTCTCCTCCTCCTACTACTCCTCCTCCTACTACTACTCTTCCTACTCCTCTTCCGCCTCGTACTCCTCCTCCTCCTCCTCCTTCTTATCTTCTTCTTCCCCCTCGTTCCCCGCACTGTATCTTCTTTGCCCTTCTCCCCTTCGTGGCAGAAGGGGAGAAGGATAAGGTAATTACGGGGAGAGGGGAAAAGGAAAGTGAGATAGACAGAGGAAAATAAGGAAGAGGGAAAAAGAGGTGAAGGAAGCGAAGGAGAGGAGGAGGAGGAGGAGGAGGAGGAGGAGGAGGAGGGGGATAGAGAGGAGAAGTAGGAGAAGAGAAAGGAAAGGAGGGGAGGAAAAGGAGGAGTAGGAGAAGGAAAAAGAGGAGAAAGAGGACGAAAAGGAGAGGAAGAGAAAAGGGTAGTAGTAGAAGAAGAAGGAAAGAAAAGAGGAAGGAAAGGATGGGGAAGAGGAGGAGTAAGAGAGGAAGGAAAAAGAGAAGGAGGAGGAGGAGGAAGAATAAGAAGAGGAGAGGAAGGAGTAGTAGAAGAAGGGGAAGGAAAAAAGGAGGATGAGTAGGAAGAGGAGGAGGAGGAGGAAAAGGAAGAGGAGAGGAAGGAGTGGTAGAAGAAGAAGGAAAAAGGAGGAGGAGGAGGAGGAGGAAGAGGAGGGGAAGGGATACTGGTCACTGGTCAGCCATCGAGCCTTTGTAAACTTCCTCCAACAACTTCTCCAACACTCCGTCCTCTCCTCCAGACGTTTACTCCCTCTTCACCCTCTCTCCCACTTTCTTCTCCAACCTCATTATCTCATACCTAATCTTGATTCTTCTCCTTCCCTCCTACCCTTTCTCCAACACAAACAATATCTCTCCAACACTCTCTTTCCACGTCCTGTTTACAGGGAAATCTTTATATCCTCCTCCTCCTCCTCCTCCTCCTCCTCCTCCTCCTCCTCCTCCTCCTCCTCCTCCTCCTCCTCCTCCTCCTCCTCCCCCTCCTCCTCCTCCTCCTTCTCCTCCTCCTCCACCGTCCCCTCCACAAATCTCCGGCACCAGGACACCTCTCCCTCCTTCCCTCTCTCACCGCACCTCCAACAATACTCCCTGATACTCCAACACCCATTTTCCGTCCTGTGGGAGTTTTCCTTCCCCCCATCCTCCTTCTAACATATCCCTTCCACTCCCCCTCATCCTCCCCCTCCCGCTCACGTCCCTCTCCCCCTGCAAATCCTTTTCCCACCTTCCCCTCCCCTCTTCCCCCTCGCTCCCTATGAGATACGGACAATATTATGCAGTCAGAGCTTTAGGGACTTTAGTGACATCCCTACGGATCAGAGTCACCCAGAGTTGTCTTATGATTGAAGAATAATCTCCTCTCAAAAAAGTACGATCATCACATTTCACTTGTCCCCCTCCTCACATTTCTCTGTGATTCCACCTTTTCGAGGATACTTTCTCCCCAAGGACAGAAGCGCTGGTTACGGGAGCCTGTGTATGTATAGATTATTATTAGTATGTACATATAGATGTGTATATTTGTATGTAAGCACCTAGCGGAATTGCGCTAAAAAGGAATCGTTAATACGCGTCGGACCTAACCCACGCGCGTTGTTTCGTGTACAAATTTTGTTATTGGAAAAACATTATTCGTGAATTGAATCTTTTATTTGTTGCCACCCTTACCTAGAACACGCTGGTTATAACATGATAAATATTAATACTCTCATTCCCACTCCCACTCCCCACTCCTATTCTCACTTTCTTTCCCTCTCCCCCTCTCTCACTCCCTCTCCCCCTCTCTCACTCCCTCTCCTCCTCCTGCTCTTACTCCTGTTCCTACTCCCCCTCACTCACTCCCCCTCCCCCTCTTCCTCACCCGTAACATACGTCAGTACTCACCCATATCTATCACTCACCCATACGTCACTCACCCTGGCATCATCATTTTGACCTCACGGGTCACCACTTTCAGAATCGCCCAATTGTCCATGGGTTATCACTCGATTTGCGCCATCATTCACCCGAAGAAGCTCAGGAGTCATCACATCTTATCGGTGAGCGAGTTCTAATCGCTGGGGCTCGCCTACTTCGCCGCCTTTATCGAGCCGAACCCTCTTCTCTCTTTCTCTCTCTTGGGTGTATTTAGAGACACCCATAGGGCACCCTATGGTATGTCAATCTTTTCAAAACCTTGTTATAGTGATCTAAGATCCCATCCTCCTACTTCTCCTCCTCCTCCTCCTCTTCCTCCTCCTCCTCCTCCCCTCTTCCTCCTTCTTCCTCCTCCTCTTCCTCCTTCTCCTCCTCCTCCCCCTCTTCCTCGTTCTCCTCCTCCTCCCCCTCTTCCTACTTCTCCTCCTCTTTCTCCCCTCTTCCTCCTCCCCTCTTCCTCCTTCTCCTTTTCCTCCTCCTCCTCCCCTCTTTCTCCTTCTCCTCCTCCTCTTCCCCTTCTTCCTACTTCTCCTCCTCTTCCTCCCCCTCTTCCTCCTCCCCTCTTCCTCCCCTTCCTTTTCCTCCTCCTCTTCCTCCTTCTCCTCCTCCTCCACCTCTTCCTCCTTTTCCTCCTCCTCCTCCTCCCCCTCTTCCTACTTCTCCTCCTCTTCCTCCCCCTCT
>NC_134814.1:2485494-2492994 GCF_046742065.1 Oratosquilla oratoria
TATTTACATTGGTGTTTTCGGGGATGATTGCGAGGACGTCGTCTACATATCTAAACCAGTGTGATCCCCTACCATTGATTCTGATGAAGTTTTCTTTTTCTAATAACTCCATATATAGACAGGCCATCACTGCACTCAAAGGACTACCCATAGCGAGACCTCTATGTTGTTCATATTCGTCACCATTAAAAGTAAACGCACCGAAATTTACGCATAAATCTATCAATTCTATATAATCTTGTTTTCTTATGGGTAGGTCAGTATCGTTCATATCTTTTATTACTCTCTTTACTGCTTCTAACGCACCGTTAGTGGAAATATTTGTATATAACGCCTTGACATCATAGCTTACTAACTTTTTCCCCGTTAGAGTGCATAGGGTTCCGAGCCTTCCCCTGTGTTTATGTTCTCCATCATCCAAATAATATACATATATATATGTGTGTGTGTGTGTGTATATGTATATATATATATATATATATATATATATATGTGTGTGTGTGTGTGTGTGTGTATATATATATATATATATATATATATATATATATATGTAGGTTTTTTGCAAAAATAATCACAATAACGCGTGACTAAATAATACTGCAGAAACCTCAGGGAAAATAAAGTCGGAATACTAAACGTTTCCGTCTATTACGACATCCTCAGAGTACAAGAAAGAGAAATAGAACACAATATTTATACAGAAATAAGAAAACTGGGGAAGGTTATAGTCACATAAAAGATTCGCACAATATACATACACACACATTCAGATACAAATGGAACTAATAATAATAAAACAATAAAACAAATGGAATTAATAATAACAAAACAATAAAACAGGAAATACAATGGAGCATAACCATGTAGCCTATCCACAGGACATCTGGCACAATTAGGAGCCATGCTACTGCTTTACTATCCTATTAATTATGAAATTATCTAGTTTAAATAAACCTAAACTCAAGTTAATATTATCAAAATTGTTCTTTGTAAAACTGGATTCAATGATGTTCCTGTCTAAAACAGAATTACAAACAACAATTTTGCTTACATACCTACATCTATACATATTAACGATGGGCTAATATGCAGCCGATCAAAATCGCCTGCCGACAGCGAGGAGGACAGAGCAGAAGTGGGGAGCTACAAGAATGTAGCCAGTGACTGCACCTCATTGACCTTTGACCTCTGACCTCTGACCTTCGCGTGTCATCCGTGGCCACGCCCACGCTCACGGCCCAAAACCCGTAGACGCGTGATGTGTTTTCCACAGAAATAAAACGCGCCTTACGTATGTAGGGCTTACGTTAACTCGTGTTTCCTTTGTGGTGAGATTTAGCAAATGCTTGGCTAAAAAAATTTACCTCTATATAGTCCAGTGGTCGGCATATACTGTAGATTTGTGAAACATTCTAGGCAAAATTATACATACACATATATATATATTATTTTTCTTTTCTTTTTTCCTCAATTTCGTTTTGGGAATATAAGTGAATTGAACAATATAACTATAATTGAAGATGTTTTAAAGTATATTCTAATTCTCAAATTCTCATATTATTGAAGTCAAGTGGATTTCAGTTTATGATACAATTTTTGTAATGCGGCTCCGACAGCACATTTTCATTAAACTTTTTTTTCTAGCTCTAAGGGTTGCTGGTCACTGGTATAGTCAGAACCTTAGGAAAAATAGAATCTCTGTCTCTCTCTCTCTCTCTCTCTCTCTCTCTCTCTCTCTCTCTCTCTCTCTCTCTCTCTCTCTCTCTCTCTCTCTCTCTCTCTCTCTCTCTCTGGTGAACCAGCCAAAGTTTTTTTTTTTTTCCTACTTTTGAGGGCTTTACTAGTTATAGCATGCATCCATGTCAAGTCAACCAGTTGGAAAGTAAAGAAAAGAGTGTGGGTGGATGCCACCCTGAACTTTGACTTTCAATGTAATTTTCAAGGTCAAACAGCAAAAAACAACTAAAACAGGTAGTTATTTATTCAACAAAATCAAAGTATGCTTGGTCATTCTTGGCTTTAGGCTTATATATTCTTTGAAATGTAATGCAGGCAAGCCATATAATTATTCTAAACATAATCTATCACACTTAAATATATGTAAATAGAAAAAATCAAAGTTACGTTTGTCACATACACGGTACTCTTTTTATTTTCAGTAATTTCAACCAAAACACATACGTTATGCCTTTATGGACTGAATAAACTATGAAAGTTGAGATGAACCATTTGCTTCTTCTGAGGCGGGTGGGTAACAAGAGGCTTCTGCACCACAGCCACAGGCAGGAGTGCACTTAAGACATCTTCCTAAAGCAGGAGCATCGAGTCATCCTACATTTAGATTTGCATGTGCAGTTCACAAGCAGAAGATAAGCATCTGAGATAGGAGGAAGTGTTGTCTACACAGGAACCAGGAAAAAATTTTCCTTTATCAAAGCTAATGTGCCCAGTGGAGATGATATATGGATGTTTTCCTGGTCCACTTGCAGCCAAATCTTTCCCTGGCAGTTGGCACGTAAAATGTGCAGTTTCAGTGCATTCCTAGTTGAGGGCAACATCTCAAGGACATTCTTGTCCTTCTTAAAGAGCTGGAACCTGGCTTGGTTAACATTTGATAATGTAGATGAACCATACAGAAGGCACACAAACTGCTCAATTGGTGCAAATTTTCTATTACGTCAATTCCAATAACCACGAGTGGTTGACTATGGAAAATTGCCCAACGTGTCTTCTTGCCATGGACACTGAAAACAGAGTTTGTGTCGCATCCTGTTAGAGCATGAAAACCGAGGAAGTTTTCCTTATTAGGTAATGGGAGTTTCTCAGATACTGTATGTATTAGATGGCATTTCCTTTTCCCTACTATTCCAGAGACTTTTCATACTTCAGCTGCCTTGCCTGGCATAAAGTGTAAGAGAAGCAACATCACATCTGTATCACTGGACTTGATAAGCAACCTTCCGTAGCCTTCACTGACTGCCTCACACGAATGGAGAATCAGTCTTGTATCAGCTTCTTCATGATTTCCTTGAAGTCGGACAGTTTACCTTTTTGTTGGTCTGGTTTCAGTAGCATTAAAGAATCCACTTCCAGTCACAAATTAAAAAAACTCAGCATAGTCACCAAATATTTGGCACCCATGAGGCTTTCCAATTGTCTGGTCAAGTTCGTGTCCCTCAATCAGCACACAGGTCTTCATGTCAGCAACTGGAACCTCTGTGAGTACACTTATTCCAGTCATCAGAATACTGACAAGGTCTTCCTTTGGTGTTGAGTTCATCTAACCTCTAGGGAAACAGGAAGCAGCTCATGCTTGAGAATAGATTCCATTTCCACTGATCGACCTGTAGTTACAGCATTCAGTAACCGCTGCAACAGCTTTTTGCCAGCCTTGATAGATTTCTGCACACACGGCCAAGTGGAAATGGTTACTTTGTACATATTTGCAAAAGGTTTTGAGTGGTGTCTTTTGAGCAGCTATAAGATGCTGCTTGCTTCGATCCTCAGCTGTGAGGAGATCGGCGACCACATCAAATAGTGCAAAGTCTTTGGTTGCTGATGATACAAGAGGGTACACTTCTCTCCTCTGTTCATCATCTCCATCTCCTTCATTCGGTGTGTTGTGTAGTTTGTAAGCATTAATTTTTTCCAGTTGCAGTGCAAGCTTCTTCATATCATCAACATCACAATGTGTGTGTGTGATGCAAGATTATCAGAACGGGTCAAAGGGATCTCTTCGTCATCATCTTCCAAACTGAAAACATAGTAGGTGTCCTGTAAGATGCATGATCGTTCTGACCATGTAATACGAAACTTATCTCTATTTTGATCTTTGTTTATGATACCTATTATGTCATTCTGCAAGTTCTGTTCACCCATTCAGTGGCCTGATCTGCAGAAACCTGGTTGAAGCACCCTCTTGTTACCTTCACAACAAAATTCCCATTCATGAATTCAGCTATATACACCTCTGGTGCTGTTGCCTCAAGTCTTCTCTTACCTCCAAGTTAGACAAGTCCTCATCTTGCATAATTCATGCGGTCGTAGATAGTCATATACGGAAGCACTGCAGCAAGTGCAAATTACAGTTACCATCCACAACGACCTTGATGATGTCCAGCACATCAGAGATGATCGACACAAGTCCCGGCTACCCTAATACTGTGGGTGAAGGTGACCAGCCCAGGTGTTTAAAGACATTGACAGACTGGAAAAACGTACAACGGCGAGCCACAAAACTGATTCCAAATATCAAAAATAAATCATACGAAAATCGACTTAAGCACATGAATCTGTTTTCCCTAAAAAAGCGTAGACTCAGAGGTGACTTGATACAGGTCTTTAAGATTTTAAAGGGAATTGACAACATCAAAAGTGACCAAATTTTCACATTGAATGAGAATCAGACAAGAAACAATGGTCTCAAACTGTCCGGAAATAGATTCAATTTGGAAGTAGGTAGAAACAACTTTGCCAACCGTGTAGTTAATGAATGGAATAAACTTCCTGCACAGGTAGTGCAATGTAGTTCAGTTCGAAGCTTTAAGAATCATTTAGATAAATACCTAAGTAAGATGCTGTAATTATTATAATTTATGTTATATTATTTGTTTTTGTTTTGTTATAATTTGTCTGTCTGATTTTCATTTATTATTAGTTATATGTCAATTTATTATCATTTACTATTTACCTGTTTGTTTGTTATTCAACTATACCAATGCATTTATTTATGTATTTTAATTGTTATTTACATTGTTATAGTTTTAATTTATTATTAATACGATTTTTTTTTTTTTTTTTTTTTTTTTGCATCCGACCTAGATATGGATCAAAAGGTCTCCTGTCGGCATGCTTTGCCTTTGTAATCCTTTGTAATCCTTTGAAGTGGATAAACGTGCTTAAATTCTTTGGAGTCCAGTAGTTTGCCCCCAATGTGAATTAGATCACCTGGCGGCAGGTACAATAACATTACAGTTCGAGTAACGTAATGAAAGGGAGTGAAGAGGGCTCAGGGGTAATATTACCAAAGATTACCAATAACTCTTTTGCCGTTTCGGACGAATAAAGTGACGACTCCGGCCGTAGGCAGGCCGTGAGAACGCCGTCTACCTGGAGGCGCGTCAGGCCATAGGGCGCTGGAAAGGGGACCAAAATAAAATGGCGCCGACGGACCTCGCGGGGGGAAAGGTCAGGCGACACAGAGGAGAAACGGCGGCTGCAAACCGCAAAGTTATAAACATTTCACGGCTGGGATCAAAAGAACGACGCGTCGTCTGTGCTGGATCCTCTGTGTGTGTGTGTGTGTGTGTGTGTGTGTGTGTGTGTGTGTGTGTGTGTGTGTGTGTGTGTGTGTGTGTGTGTGTGTGTGTGTGTGTGTGTGTGTGTGTGTGTGTGTGTGTGTGTGTGTGTGTGTGTGTGTGTGTGTGTGTGTGTGTGTGTGTTCACTTGGTCTTGGTCTTTTTGGAGCACGTGTTGGACTCGTGATCGACAGCTATTTCCCTCCTGTAAGAGAGCTCAGAGCTCGTAGGTCCGATCTATGGGTAATGCTATGACCTTACACACACACACACACACCCAACTCCCCGCCCACGAGAGTCAGAGTAACGACCCGAAGCGCAGCGGTACCGAAATAATTTCGCCCCTGGGCAGGATTCGAACCAAGTACTACGGGCACCACCATGCTAGTAGTTCAGCGCTCTACCAACTATGTGTGTGTGTGTGTGTGTGTGTGTGTGTGTGTGTGTGTGTGTGTGTGTGTGTGTGTGTGTGTGTGTGTGTGTGTGTGTGTGTGTGTGTGTGTGTGTGTGTGTGTGTGTGTGTGTGTGTGTGTGTGTGTGTGTGTGTGTGTGTGTGTGTGTGTGTGTGTGTGTGTGTGTGTGTGTGTGTGTGTGTGTGTGTGTGTGTGTGTGTGTGTGTGTGTGTTTGTGTATGACCCCCTCCCCCTACAAGCAAAAAATACAGTAAAATTATCAAGAATGATAGTAATAATGATAATAATAATACACGCCCCTCCTTCCCCTCGTTTTGTTTCGTTCATACTATTATCACAGAGATAGTAACTATTACCATTAAACCCTATCCCTACGGAGGATGCCACCACCTCCTCCTCCCTCCCACCCTCACATGAATTAAATCATTTGACGGCAGCTTGAATAGAGACACACAAGTAAAACGTAGAAAACGGGCAGAAGCGCACGGTGGCAACATATGACAGTTTGTTTATTATAGTAACGATTAGGTTGAAATTTATTAAAAGTTATATTCCATGGAATTATTTCCTGTGTGAAATACACTCTCCATATGAAAAATAACGACAACTTATGAAAATGTATAAAATTTGTGATTTTTTCTTTATAAAATGTTGGGTGTTATTAAACAAAATGTACACAAGAATATACAGAAGTCGTATCAATAGTGTCATTACTATTATCATTGTTATTGTTATTATTACAATTATTGTTATTATCATCATTGTTTACTAATGATACTATCTTTATAATTATTAATAGTGTTATTATTATCAATGATGATATTATCATTGTTATTAGAATCATTGATAGTAGTAATAGTAGCAGAAGTAGAAGTAGAAGTAGAAGTAGTAGTAAAAGTAGTAGTTGTAGAAGTAGTAGTAGTAGAAGTAGTAGTAGTAGTAATTATTATTGTTAATATTGTTATTATTGTTGTTATTCTCATTATCATTATTGTTATTATTGTTATTATTGTTATAATTGTATAATTGTTATAATTGTTATCATTGTTATCGTTGTTATCATTGTTATCATTGTTATCATTGTTATCATTGTTATCATTGTTATCATTGTTATCATTGTTATCATTGTTATCATTGTTATCATTATTATCATTATTATCATTGTTATCATTGTTATCATTATTGTCATTATTGTCATTATTGTCAATATTGTTGTCATTATTACTATTGTTATTACTATTGTTATTACTATTGTTATTAGTAGTGGTAGTAGTAGATGTAGTAGTAATATAAGTAGTAGTAGATGTAGTAGTAGTAGATGTAGTAGTAGTAGATGTAGTAGTAGATGTAGATGTAGAAGTAGTAGTAGATGTAGAAGTAGTAGTAGATATAGAAGTAGTAGATGTAGAAGTAGTAGTAGATGTAGAAGTAGTAGTAGTAGTAGATGTAGAAGTAGTAGTAGATGTAGAAGTAGTAGTAGTAGTAGATGTAGAAGTAGTAGTAGTAGATGTAGAAGTAGTAGTAGATGTAGAAGTAGTAGTAGATGTAGAAGTAGTAGTAGTAGATGTAGAAGTAGTAGTAGTAGATGTAGAAGTAGTAGTAGTAGATGTAGAAGTAGTAGATGTAGAAGTAGTAGTAGTAGATGTAGAAGTAGTAGTAGTAGTAGTAGTAGTAGTAGTAATATTATTATTATTGTTATTATTATCATTATTATCATTATCATTATTGTCATTAGTGTCATTATTACTATTATTATTACTATTACTATTACTATTGTTATTACTATTACT
>NC_134814.1:2510494-2712994 GCF_046742065.1 Oratosquilla oratoria
TTCTTTCTTTTTTTAATAAAAATGGCCATTTGGTACTCTCTCGCTCGATTTTTGAGCCTTGCTACACGATAACGCCATATATTGGGCCCAGTTTCGGGGAAAAAATGTCAAGTTTAAGAAAAAAAAATGTGATCCCAGCCTAAAAAGTCTCTACCAATCGAGACCCCAAATATCGAGACATAGATCTACAGTATTTAAGTTATCTATTTCTATCTTATTTTATTTTTTTATTCATTTTTATTACTTTTTTTTTCAAAATCTAAATCTACAAGGGCGTCACCGTGATGCAGCCCTTAAAGGGGCTATCGCACAGACGTGGCTTTCGCTCGCTCTGTTCCTCCTCCTCCACCTCCTCCTCCTCCTCCTCCTCCTCCTCCTCCTCCTCCTCCTCCTCCTCCTCCTCCTCCTCTTTCTCCTCCCCCTCCTCCTCCGTCGCCAGGGGTTTCCTCCACCCCCGTGACGTCTACAGGGAGTGGGGGAGGTATTCTCTGAGCTGAATAAAATCGTCTGGCGGCAGTCAGGAGGAATGTGTACGGCTGCGAACAAAAGCGAGAGTTAATACTGGTTACCTTAACCTTGTTAGCAAGTATCTAACTTTTCTGTTCTGGTGGGCCTTCTTATTCTTTTTTTTTTTTAATGGTCTATGCGCTATGTACAAAGGTTAAGGTCCTTAATGTACTATCTATCTATATACCAAAGGATTTTCCCCCTTATTAGGGAGGTAGCCAAGTCAAAGGCACGTACCTGCTCCCACCCATCCACCACCCTCTCCTCCCTCTCATCTTAGCTCCTCATGGATGATGAGTCAT
Source organism: Oratosquilla oratoria (assembly GCF_046742065.1). NCBI lineage: Eukaryota > Metazoa > Arthropoda > Malacostraca > Stomatopoda > Squillidae > Oratosquilla > Oratosquilla oratoria. Next base: position 2,511,304 of record NC_134814.1, read on the forward strand.
CCCTGTATCCCGCCCACTGCCCTGGGTCAGAAGCAATGCAGCAAGACACAGTACATCCACAGCAAGGCCGCTTCACACCATCGGCCTCCTTCTCCGTCTCCTCATGCAGAAAAAAGATGAGGAGAAATCCCTTCAGGCTGCGTCAAAATATTATTCACACTTAAGCACCTCTACCCACATCCCCCGTCTCTCCCTTCCCTGCATAACAGTATAATCTTTATACAGTCACTATCCACTCATCCCTATCTCCTGCTTTCTCCCATCTTTGCTCAACAGACATTCCCCTCTTTCTCAACGCCTCTTTCACTTCATCCATCCATCTCATCCTCAGTCGTCCCCTCAAATTCACTCCCCGCACCTTTCCCTTCCACAGCTCTTTTACTAATTTTCTTCACTCATTCATTCCATATGTCTAAACCATACCAATACTTTTTCATCAGTCAAATCTGTTATCTCCTTTTCCATCCCCGCTCTCCTCCTCACCTCCTCGTCTCTCACTCTATCCAACCTAGCAACCCCTACCATACTTCTCAAAACATTTCATCTGAAACATATATAAGCTATTCCTCTCTGCCTGCCTCTCTTAAATTACACATCTCTGTCGCATACAAAGCCGTCGGTACAATCACCCCTTCATGCAGTCTCCTCTTTGCATCCATTCCCAAATGCCTGTTTTCCATGACACTTTTTAATCCCCCAAGATATTTACTTGCTTCGCTCAGTCTATACTTTACCTCTACCTCCACTCCTCCCATCCCTGCCACATGTGACCCCAGATACCTAAAGCTATTCACTTACTCCGTCCTGTCTCCTTTTAGACTTACTTCCAACTCACTGCCAACCACTCCCTTTGTACATCTCATCACCTTACTTTTTACCAACATTTACTTTCAAATTTTTCATATCGCATACCTTCCCAAACTCTGTTACTAACTTCCTTAACCCCCCCTCTGACCCTACCACAAGCGCAGTGTCATCACCAAACAACAACTGGCTCACCTCCCACTGTTCTCTTTTTTCTTTAACCAACTCCAGTCCCCTGTCCATTACCCTCGCCTTTACCGCACCCACTACCCTATCCATGTATACATTGAACAGTAGCGGTGACATGACACATCTCTGACGCAGTCCCACCTTTACCTCAAACCACTCGCTCTCTCCTTTTCTAATTCTAACACATGGCTCTACTAACCTCGTAAAAACTCTTGACTGCCCTAAACAGCTTTCCCCCAATCCCATATATCGCAAAACCTCCCACAGTGCCTTTCTGTCCACCCTGTCATAACCCTTTTCCAAATCCATAAAAGCCCCCCAAAACCCTTACCTTTTCCTAAAACTTTCTCACATATCTCCCTCATCACAATAATCTGATCCACGCAACCCCTACCTTTCCTAAACCCACCCTCTGTTCCTCTCCTAATCCTCTCAAATACTGTAAAACCCCAATAAACCTTCCCAACTACACTCAAATTGATCCCTAAGAAACTACTACACTCACATTTGTCACGTTTTCCCTTTTAAATCGGAACTATACACGCACTCCTTTAGACACACATTAAACAATCTTACAAGCCAGTTCACTATTACTGTATCTCACTTCTGCAGACACTACCCATGACACCCATCCAACTCGGGTGCCTTACCTGCTTTCATCATTTTGATAACTACTTGCTCCTCATCTTTTCTTATTTTTCCTCCATTTTCCTTTCCCATCACTGTCATTTTCTTAGCGCCTCCCACTGCTACCAACAATCCTTTCCTATCCTCCTCCACATTTAGCAGCCCCCTAAAATATTCTGCCTATCTTCCTCTGATCGCCTCCTCTTTCGTTATCATATTTCCATCTTCACGTTTTACCTTTCCTTCTCTACTTCATTTGCCTCTTCTTCCTCTCTAAACTTCCTTCCAAAATATCTTTTTATTATTTTCAAAAAAAAATCCTGTTATACTCCTCGTCAATTTTACATCTGTTCTCCTGTTTGACTCCTTTATCTTATGTTTTGCTTCTCTTCTTTTTTTTTCTGTACCTCTCATATGTTTCTCTCGTCCTACTTTGCAACCAGTTCGTGAATGCTTACTTCTTCTCTTCAACAACCTTCTTCACTTCATCATCCCACCACTCACTACCGTTCTTTCTATTCCCTCCCATCCTCCTTGTTCCACACACCATCTTTGGAGACCTTATTACTCCCTCCTTGAAATTCCTCCATTCCTCCTCCACTCCTAGTTCTACTTTATCCTTCATTCCCTCCCATACTTCTATCAGCTTCTCCTAGTACCCGTACTCCTTTTCCTTTTTATTTAAACACTTTTCTCTAACCACCTCCTTACCTTCTGTATTTTTACTCTTTCTCCACCTATCCTCCACTCTCAACATACCATCCACAAAAAAAAAAATGATATTAACCCCCACTCTCTCCCCAAAGAATGTGGATATGCAAAACTCTGCCTACTCTTTTCCTGAATACCACTACATAGTCCACTGAATCCTTATCAACCACCCTTCCATCCACCATCCTCTCCCATGTGTACTTATGTTTAATTTTTTCCTAAACACTGTTACTTATCATCAACTCTCTAGGCACATCGCCATCAACTCTCCACTACGATTTTTACCTGGCACTCCGCACTTCCCAACCACTCCATCTACTGGTTCATCCCCCACTCTAGCAGTGAGATCTCCCAATATCACTACAGTGACATTCCTCCCAAAATTATCCATGCAATCATTTAAATCTATCCGAAAAGCCCCCCTTCTATCTACACCAGTGGTTCCCAAACTAGGGGGCGCCCCCCCCTAGGGGTGTGTGAGGAGGATACAAGGGGGGCGTGAAGTCATCTGCGCAAAAATATTTGTTTAATTAGAATAATAAGATCATTCAAAGAGCAAATATCTGCCATTACATACATGCAAAGTATAGTTATAGCAGTGACTCCAACCCTTTTTCCAAATATTATATGCCATGTTTTCAAACTATCTATTCTTAAAATTGCAAGTCAATTTTGCCAATTGGTTAATGTTCAAACTTTTTTTCGCTCCCTTTGAACCAAATATTTCGTTTTTAGTTGCTTAAGAAAATGTCTTTGGAATGTACTATTATTTGTTTGGGTGTCTTTTATTATTAAAATTTAATACAAACAGAAATCTGTTTTCCTTAACAATGATAAGAAATAAGTGCAAGAATCATTTCACATGAACAAAAGAGGGAGAGGGGGCGTGCTGGAAGCAAAAAGGGTAATGGCGTCAGGTAAAATAGTTTGGGAACCACTGCTCTACACTTTTCTCACCACCAGACCCATATATATTTACAAAGACCCACATCTCACTTCCCAATTTCACCTTTATCCACGTTAACCTTGAAGAAACCTCCTTCCACTCCACCACACGCTTACCTATCTCCTCACTTATTAGTATAGCCCTCCCTTCTCTCCATCGTCCTCTCCTCACTCCCGACACCATTCTCACTACATTCCCAAACTCAAAATCAGCCTTCTCTTTGAACTTAGTTTCACTCAATGCCAACACCTCCATCTTCCTTATTACAAACATACAGCCTCTCTCTTCCCTTTTACTTTCTCTGTACCACACCCATGCACATTAAAAGGCCCAAACCTTAGAATTCTGTTTGGAAATTTCCTCCCAGACCCTTTTATGCTTTGATGTCACAATATATATATATATATATATATATATATATATATATATATATATATATATATATATATATATATATATATATAATATATATGTTTGTTATCTGCATTGTTCGTGTTTGTGCAGTTTATGCACATTAGCTACTCAGGAAGCTTGTGATTCTGGGTACACCAACCTGTCCGTTATTGTTCATTTGTGCAATTACTATTATTATCATTTCCTGATGTTTGGAGTGCAATTTTGGTGCACTGTTGATTCTTACCGACCTTAGATTTTATATATATATATCTTTTTATACAAATTCAAAGTCATCTTTTTCTTTCATCGATTTCACTAGATCTTCATAAAGCGTAAAGTACATATTTCTATCATCGATATAATTTTTTCACTTTTTTTTTTTTTTGCAACGATAGTTTTTATCTCATCCTTAAATTTGTCAATCTTATTTTTCAGCTTATCTTTGCTATCAACGCTATCAAATGACCTTGTCAAGTGTGCTTTGCACTCTCCACTTGAGTTTCTACTGTGTTCATTGCTATCTTCTCTTTACTTGAATCATTGTACAATAACAGTGACAATATCAAAATCCTAAACTAGCAAATATGTCACGACATTCTTGGGTATCTATTTTCAACACTCAATCTGCACTAGGAACGTGAAGTTATGTCGCCTTTGACTTTCCCGCTCAACTCATGAGAGTGTGGCCCCAGTATTCGATTCCCAACGTCTGTAACTACCATTTGGCTTATCTGCCCTAGCACCTAGCACCTAGGGCCAAAGTGGCAGCCTCAGCATGAGCTTCTCACCGTTATTAGTGTTTTGATGTTTTAATAATATTTCGTATCTAATAGAAAAAAATGCCACGGCACGTAGGATGTATGGAAATATACGTCAAAATAGCACGGAAAAAACACTTGACATCACTCGAAGTGAAATGGGATGAGATCCGATGGGAAAGCGTTCTATATCTGCGACAATGATGGCGACGACAATGATCCTCGCTACATCGCTCATCCTACCTACACGTCAAAAAATTAATTTGTCAAAGAAACCCCTTGTCCCTCTCCCAAATACTTCCAGCATTTCCTTTGAAGAACAGCCTTCTATAAATATCATAATAATGCCTTCGCTTATATTTAAAAAAAAATACAAAAGACAAAACCACCGACATCTCCAACAAACTCTGCATTATCACTATGTTGTGTTCATCCGTCAAGTCGGCTTTCTCCAGAAAAATCATTATTTATTTTCATTTATCATCTTATTCATATATTCATCAACTTACTTATCTATCTATTTTACTTATCAATTTATATATTCATCGATCCACTTCTTTATTAATTTATTTCCTTATTCATGTAATGATGTATCTATTTGTGATATGAATATTTTAAGTTTGTGATCCAAGCACCACTAGGTCCCAGCACAAAAACAACACAAACCAGGAACTTAGAGAAGGTAATATCCTTTATAGCTCGAGTACTGGATTCTAGACTCCCATTTAGAATTTCAAATAGCAAAAGAAAAACACCCTAATAATAAACCTAGATTCCATGCGTTGCATCCCACGGCATCAAGCAGCATAAATTGTGCTTGATTATGACTCATGTAACTTTCCCCAGTGCATGCAAACGTTCTTTGTGAGTTCTTCATTGCCATGTAACCTTTCCAATTGTTTGGAAAGTTCTCGTTAAATTCTCAAGTACATTCTCCATTTTTTTTTCGTAAAGTATCACAATGCCTCATTATTTTGTTTGTTTATCTATCAAATGGTCTACTTATTCATATATTGTTTGTTTATCTATCAAATGGTCTACTTATTCATATATTGTAAATTTATCTGTTTATTTATTTACTTGCTTATTCATTTATTTATTTGCTTATCTATTTATTTGTTTGTTTATTCATTCATTATATATTTCTTTATTCAATTACTTATTTTATCTTATTTATTATTTATTTATTTATATATGTTTAGTTGTTTATTCATAAGTTTTAGGAACATGTCATTCTTCGTTTAGAGTTCAAGACAGAGTTGCGTTCCACCACAATTTGCCAAGTGCCTGCATCTACTTTCCAGCCACTGGTTCCCTGGTTCGATCGAACTTCAGGTGTTCAGTGAGTCAGCCTCAGGGAGTTCAGCGGAGGTCACACACACACACACACACACACAAGATATGTCCCCTGACAAACATATAAACAAAAATGTCGGTTATTGCTAAGATAAATAAAAGTGGATATTACTTACTTGGATGAAGAAATGGGAAAATACTAGTCACACTGATAAGGCCAAAATTGGAGTACGCAGCGACACTGTGGTCACCCAGTACTAAAAATAATATAAAGAAATTTGAGAGAATCCAGAGAGCAACTACGGAAATGGCCCCAACACTATCAAAAATGTCATATCAAGATTGTCAGAACTAAAATTACCGACTCTGGAACAAAGAAGAGAAAGAGGTGACTTGTTGACCATCTACAGAATTATGAGAGGTATAGAAGTCCTTGATAGAGAAGACTTACTAAAGTGGGATAAGAGAAACACAAGAGGACATGGAAAGAAGCTCAAAAAGGACAGTTATAGAAGAAACCTAAAAAGGAAAAAAATCCCCACAGAGTAATGGATGTATGGAACATACTAGACGAAAGTTTCAATAGTGTGTTCAAAAACAATACAAGAATTTAAGAGCAAATTAGATATGGCGAGATACAAAGACGAATGCCAAGAGTGTAGCTCCCCTTCCCGTAAGATACAACTAGGTAAATACAGTACAACACATACACACACACAACACATAACGCATCTTTGCGGGCAATCCTTTCTGAGGATCGTAGACATCAAAACAAAAATGGACAGGCTTTGTTGTGAAAATGATATGAAAGTGGCAATTGCCTGCGCATTTCTGAACTTGTCTCGGAAACGCAACTGCAAAAGTCACATTGACTTGCAGTAAATATTCATTGAGTTGTTTATTTATTTATGTTTTTATGTGAAATATATGTTCTCTTGGCTTTCTTCTTTGAACACAATACTTTTGTGTGCAAATGATGCATGATACATTTTGTGCACTAATGAAAGAGGGGAGTGTCTGTTGAGCAAAGGAGGGAGAAGGCAGAAGATAGGGATGAGTGGAGAGTGATTGTATGTAGATGATACTGTGATGCAAGGAAGTGAGGAACGGAGGAGGGGGGGTAGGGAGTGCTTAAGTATGAATGATATTTCTACGCAACCATGAGGTAACCACTAAGGAAATCGGAAGAAAACAGTAATTCCCAAGCGCTTTCGTGTAATTCACATCTTCCCCTGAAGATGTGAATTACACGAAAGCGCTTGGGAATTACTGTTTTCTTCCGATTTCCTTAGTGGTTACCAGCAAAATTTGTGGATCACGTGTTGTTTTTTAGTGATCTTTCTGCATATACTGTATATAGATATATATATATATATATATATATATATATATACATATATATATATATATATATATATGTGTGTGCGTGTGTGTGTGTGTGTGTGTGTGTGCGCGCGCGCGCGCGCGTGTGTGTGTATGTACATACACCATACAAACTGGAAGGAATTGGCACGTGCATGTATATCAATCAGACGTTTTCAGTTTGTAGGAACCATGTCTGACGAAATGTTATATTATGCGCTTAATTTAACAAATTGCTCAGAGTACTAATTTTTTTATAGCTTAAAACGCGCAAAATCCTTGGGTAACAATATGGGGAAATAATTTTAACAAATGCATTTTTGTTTTACATACCGCAATGTTGTCCCTGAACATATATATATGACTATGTAATCGAATCTTCGCTTACTACAGTGTAAGGCACTAACTGAAAGCCATCTTTACCATATTGGTGAGTGGGAATTTTTATCTCTGGATTGCTCCCGCCGACCTCCGTATCTGTCAAGCTAGTTTATGCTGTTGTCATAGCAACTGGTTATCAAAATTCGACATTCTGTTATAAAATTTATCGGTATAATATATAATGAAAAATATAGATTATTTCTAAAAAATAACGAAACAATAATGGCTTTTGTTTATTAATTTAGGACACACATTTACAAAATTCTTAGATAATATCTCATGAACAAAAGAACATCTTCAGCGTCAGTGAGTGAGCGATTGAACTTGTGAGGGGGAAGCAGGTGTTTTGGGGAAGCTAATGAATTTTCATGAGTATTGTTGGATGTGGAAAGCGTTTCGTTAGATTTAGCGGTTTATACATGGAGAAGCATCCCAAGGAGTAGGAATGGGGTCTTTATGGATAGGTGCTGGATAAGAAAAGCATAAAAAAAGACTTGAAAATTGTAGGCAGCCGTAGTTGTGGACATTCCCACAATGCACCGCCAGCGAGACAAGTGAGAGAAGATCACGTGACTTACGTGAACCAATCAGAAGGCCGTTCTTTCCAGGGGCCACACGGAACCTACAATCCTTTCGAAAACACTCGTCAACTTCACAAAAGTACAAAATAATCCTTCTGAATATGGAGGTAAGAACTTCGATATATTTTCATGGTTGTTAGAGAGTATAGGGTGGGTATGAAATAGTGTAAAACTTTCCAAGCGTACATCGCCGTTAATCAGTGGTGTGAACTTCATGGTAATAGTTTCATTTATTTGGCAAAGAAAATATTGGAACATTGGTGAAGTTAGAAGGGAGTGTGTTTTCTTTCCATTCAACATGTAAAATGCTCAACATTATGAAGAAGGACAAGGTAAATAAAATTAACGTACTGATACTGCTGTACGATGTCATTAGATGCCTGGTTACATACGAGGTCGATATGAAAATTAATCTTTTGACTTCAGAATAACTTGCTCGTAGGCCTGGTTAGGTGTTTTGGAAGCAGTAAGTGGTTGACACACACCCTTCCTTGTGGATAAACCAATATTAGTCGGCTATAAACTATGAATAAAGGATTATCGTAGTATATTTCGCAGTATCGTATCACTGGGTACATTGAGAAAGATGGTTGTGGATATATTTTATTTTACTGTATTTAAGCTGTTAAATGAAGCTCTCATGTATTTGTTAACTTGTTTTTGGATGTTCAATATTTTAGGAACAGTTGAAGGATTTCAGAGGTGAGGACTACTGGTCTAGACATGTTTCATCATAAATTGGTTTAATAAGTTTGTGTAGTTAAATTTCACAGTTGTAGGTAGGCCTGAAATATTACTTTAGTGTATAGAGAAGGGGGAAGAATGTGTAGATTGGGTCAATTTTGTTGCTTAATATATACTATGATGACATAGGAGCAGCTTGATATTTAATAAGTGGTCATTTATATGCAGTAGTAATAAGCAATGTAGATGCTTTCAAGGAGACCATTTCCAAATAGTTGTGATTTATCTTCTATTATTGCCTTTACTGCAAGACTTAGTTTAATAAATGAACCAGAAACTTATATCTAGGTACTCTATTCAATCAATTTATGACCCTGCTACGAAATTTAATTTCTCTTGGTATACAACCTTCACCTTGTGAAAATTCTCTTTGTCCTTGGTAATTTATTGTCTTCATTGGAGATGCTGTTTTGCTATATTTGTATTTCTACCATGGGATTTTCTCTCTCCCTCCCCCCTCACCCCCAGGAAATAGATTTAGATAGTCACAAGGAACAAGTAAGCATCAGTTTTCAAAATTGAATTGATTTGACACATGTTTGAAATAGCACCCTTTTTATATAGTACAGTAGAGTAATAACAAGGATGTTTTTTAGAAATGCTCACCAACGTGATATAGCATTAGAAAATTAATAAAATTTGTAAATTTTAATATATCAATGTAATATGCCATTTTCTTGGTGGAAATTGATAACAAAAAACCTTGCTTAAAGCAAATATACTAATGAACGAAGCTGCGACCATAGCATCGAGATGTCTGCCGAGTCCAATCAATGTCAGTTAGAAGATTGCTTTCACATTGTGCACTGAGTGTTCTCCAACTGCATATGACTTTAATAAGTGCTGTTACAAAGATAATAGGGCTTCCTTCAAGCTATGCCTATGCAAAAATTCTATACCCCGCAGTCTGATCGAGTACTAAATCAGGCCGTCAATATCTGTGACGACAACCCAGATGATTTTTAGAATTACAGGTACCGTATTACTAAATACAGCTTAGATTACATAGGTTAGGTTACAATATATGAATCTATCATCTGTTTCATTTCTTAGATCTCTGTTTCTATCAAACATGGCATATCATTCACCCACCGCAAACTTTGTTAGTAAGTCTGTTTTAGTAACTTTTTTTTTTTTCTTAATTTCCACCAAGATAAATGCATATTACATTGATGTATTATAATTTGCAAAATGAATTAATTTTCTAATACTATATCGTGTAGGTGGGCACTGAAAATTTACCTGTGTTGGTATTTTTATCTTAAGGTGATTTTAGACTGCAGCTATGTGATTATAGATCCTTTGAGGCTCATAGGTCACAGTGTCTCTTATTCATGATTGTACAACCATTTTGTTCTTGAAATGTAGGTCAGACTAAGGCTTGATTGATTACCATTAGTCAAACATGTAGACAATGATACTGCTGTAATGTGGTAATTTCTGGTGAAAATTTTGCCAGCATCCCAAACAGTGTACCAAGTTTTCCTTCTGTCATGAACAGGCATCCATGTTGCATCAGTATCTCCAATGGTAAAATTCAAAGACCTCGGAAATCCTAGCCAGCATTTGGCAAAACCCATTATAATCTAGCCTAATCCAAATGTAATCAAATAATATTGCCTTAAAAAGTGCTAAAATGTTGCCATATGTTGGGAAATATAATCATTACTGCATAGTGAAAATAGTAATTTCAATCAATATCTCTTTCTCTCTCTCTCTCTCGTTACAATGTGTTAATCAATTGAATGCATGTTTTGTAGAGCCATCTTCATATAACCCTTGGTCACAATGGAGTGGAATCTTCCAAAATTAATAGTACTACATTGTAGGTGCAATCACCCCCCCAGAAACCTATTGCAGTGGTGCAAAGACTTGGAATTAACCACTTCGGTACAATGGCACCTACGTAGGCGTCATGAGGATGCTGGCATTACCATCTTAGTTGTATATTTTTTGCGGTTGTACATGAGTTAACCCCGAATTCTGTGAACTGGTTTGATCATGTTTTCTGTGTTTATCATTACCCAGAGTAAAAGAGAATGAGTAATACAGCAGTGACTTTATATTTTATAATGCAAGCAGTGTGATGAATCTACATATGGCAGCTGATGCTGCGCACAAGAATTTGACTTGAACTGAATTGGTTAAGGGAAGTAGAAAGGAGAAGTGTAAATATGTTTGAGATGAATTGTTGTATGGTGGGGGTTACAAGATTAGACAGGTTGAAACATTAGATAATGCAGAATGTCTGGGGTAGAAAGAGAACTGGCAAATAGGTTGATGGAAGAATGCTGGGATGGTTTAAGCATATGGAAAGAAGCAGAGATGGGTGGAGGAGAGGACTGAACAAGATTGATGGATGGGGTGAAGGGGCCTTGGTTTTAAAGAGAATCTGTTAGGCAGGAAATAGAGATGATAGATAAGTGAGAGTGGAGGAAGGTTGTTAATGATGGAAGGAATGCTATGGAGCTGAAATCCATGCATTCCTTCAAGCCATGAGAAACCTATATACCCCGCAATCAGAAAGAGTGATTGAACAGGCCATCAACATCCGTGACAATGATGACGACAACAATCGGAATGACCTTAAATTACAGGTACCGATTTACTAAGTACACGTTAGGTTAGAATAGAAGAGACGAATTTATCATCCTTTCATTTCTTCGATGTCAGCATCTATCAAAACAAGCATAGAATACCATTTGTCCAGCGCAACTTCATTACTTATAAAATCTGTTTTAGCAACTTTTTTGTTTTTCATTTCCGCCAAGGAAATTACATATTACGTTGATATATTATAATTTACAAAATTAATAATTAATTTTCTTTTGCTGTAACGCATAGTTGTGCACAACTGAACATTTACTGATGGGTCAGGAGGGATTTCTTCTTGCCAGCACTGTAAATTCAGGAATGTGTGAAAGGCAGGAGGGCTTATGTTATGAAATATTGTGGTAAACCAGCTTTAGCTGTCAGGCCTTGCTCTGCAGATGTTAATTCTTGCTGAATTGCTCCTGACCCAACCAATGGGTGGGGAAACATGGAACCACAAGGAGCTAAGATTAGAGGAACAATAAGTAGGTTTGGATGGGTGAAGGGTGGGTGTGTATTTACAGAGATGATAAAAGAGAGATTTAACCCATACATTGCCAGTTCAATGTAAAATGTCTGTATCTGTGACCACTCTGGTAGGATGGGTCTTTCTACTATCTGAGGTTAATTTCTACAGCATTCTATAATTTGCAAGTACAATACACCTTTGTGGAGAATATTTTTATCTTGTGCCACTTTTATGGAAATATTGGTTATGTGATACATTATTTTCAGTGGTTCTCATTATTCTCTATTTAGAACATATATAAAACAATGGTGAATTATTAAATGTTTATGATTTATCAGTTGGATAGTTTTTGTTCATATTAAATTTTGTTAGGAAGCAGCTACTATGGCAACTTTCATGGCATTGAATTGGCACTTGAGCTGGTCAAATGTTGCAGCATTAAATTAATACCATTGACTCAGTACAGGTTAAAGAAGATAGCAAAATGGGGGGGGGTTTAATTTTTTTTTTTTTTTTTTTTTTTTTTTTTTTTTTTTTTTTAATTAGTTGCTAAGCATAACATAATGTTGAGCAACTTGGTTCATAGGGATGACCCCTTCCCCTTCTCATTAGAAAAAAAATGTAAAATATAATCAATATCCCATGTGGAGCAATAACTCCACCTGTGCACGTTCCATCCCACAGGTGAATAAATGAAAGAACTAGGATTGGGTAGCACTAGATCAGTGAAGTGTCATTGTGGGGAAGGAGTTAGTATAACTAGATCTAGCATTGATTGAATGCAATAAATCTTGGAGCTGGAACAGTAATTCTAGGTCCAGCCAAGTCAATTGTAGGCCTAGTTCCATAAATGGGGTAATGACAAAGGTCATGCTGACATTTAGGCCACCACTTCCATGTAGCATCTCTTATTTTGGATGGTCTTGGGCTTAAAATACTGTCTGGATTATCATTGTATCAGCAGTTTGCATAGAGTAGCAGTAGAGAATACTTCAGTTCAAATTTATTTTATTTTTTATTTATTTTTATTTATTTATTCTTTAATTGACCCAGATCTATTTTGGTGTAGAAATGTGCCAGAGAAAGCTGGTTGTAACCACCATGTTATTATTAATTCTGTCTAGGATGATCTGGTATTATGTAAACAAGTATTTTTTTTCTTTCTTCATGGGAATGATTTCTCCTCGGGGTTAATGTATAACAGCATTTGGTGAAGCACTGGGTTTGTTAGTGTACACCTTTCTCCCTGAAACTAAAACAACTGAACTAAATTTTAAAGGTATTTCAATTAAGATATATTAATATCCATCTGCACATACATACATATACCAAAGGCTTTTTCCCCCTTACGCAGGGGGTAGCCAAAAAGAAAAAGGCATAGAAATCACTCCCACCCATTTCATTTCCCATATATTCCACTCCCCTCCACCCCCTCCCTCCCTCCTATCTTGGCACCTCCTGGATGACGGGTCATCCCTGCATCCTGTCCACTGCCCTGGGTATCTGTAATAATTGAAAAACAAGTTAATAGATATTAAGTTTTAATGGAAACTACTGAGCTATAATTTGGAATATGTGAATGACATTTTATAACAGTTGAATTTAGTATTAACACAAGAACATACATAAGATATATATATATATATGGGGTCTTTCATCTTATGGCATGCAGAATTTTTTCACCAAATTTTTGCCAGTAATACAGATTTTAGTACTGAATATGAATGTAACATTAATTTTGTGGAGAAATGAAAGTAAATTGAAAAAAAAATGGAAATTTAATGCACATTAGTCTACACAGCACAATGCACAAATGATATTGGCAATTCATTGGAACTAGGATATGTCAAATAATATTTTTGTAAACAAATCCTATTTCTATTTCGTTTCTGCCACATATATTCAGCATATGACGGTGAGTAGCACAATGTTTTTTATTTCTCTGTTTTAAGGCGTGTCATGTACTCTCAATTTCTTGAGTGTGTGCTCCACTGGTTGGGTTAGGTTATATTAGATTTGGTTAGGAAGTTAGGTTAGTTATTTGAAAACAAGCACTGCAAGTTATATTCAACATCCATCCTCTCCACGGTTTCTTTGCATACTGCCGCATAATGACCAACTAAGCTAGGGAGTTGCTTAGCGTGTAAATAATTGTGCTTGGCAAACTAGTGTGCATTAAATATCCTTTTTTTTCAACTTCCTTTCATTTCTCCACAAAATAAATGTTATATTCATATTCAGCACTAAAATCTGTATTAATGGCAAAAGTTTGGTGAAAAAATTCTGGATGCCATAAGATGGAAAAGATCCTATATGTGTGGGTATGTGTACTTCTTTTCTTTCTTTTTCTTTTTATAATCTTTTGATCAACTTAGCTTGGCAATGATGACTTGAATATGATAGCTGCACACCCCGGTGATGATTTTTTGATCATAGCACCTGATTACATGAATTCTGCAGGTGCATTTTATAGTCTGGATGATCATGTTTGTAGCTGATATGAAGTACAGATGAGTAGAAAAGGAATGAAGGTTGGTGCAGAGTGAAACTCTTGTCCATAGAGATGAACCTCAGACTGGTACATCAAGTCCTAAATTATATAACTAAAATGGGGAAGAAGTTGAAAAGGAATCATGGACTCTTGCTAAGAACAACTTAGATTGACAAGAAGGGGAAAAAAGACAATTGTACATGGTGAAGAGGTAGTTGAGCTTACCTAATCGAGAAATGGTGAGGAAATAAGAAGTAAATTTCTTGTCATGATCCCTGTCTCTAGAACTTGTTAGCCAGTTGTTGAATCAATTTTACATGTCTGTCCTATGGAGTTTTAAAAGAGGCTAATGAGGGCGCGGTCGCTACATTCTCTGGGAGTGCATTCATCTGCCCCTCAGTGCAGCAGCAGCACCTGAAAAAGGTTTATGGTAAATGACAATGGTGTAAATGATGTAGACTTATTCATAGAAAAAAAGGAGATATTTCTTACACAGATTACAGTAAATAATTAAAGAGGAAGAAGTGAAGGAAATGTCTTGGATCGTGTATTGTGTAATGATGAAGATTTTGCCATAGATTAAGCTACATGATAAGAGAAATTGCTGTACCCTGATATTGGCATAATGATGCAGGAAAGAAAGAGAACAAGATACATTTATGATTTAGGCAATTGTTAATGTGTACCAGTGAGCACCTTAAATTACCAATAAATAGATGGCATGTAAGAAAAATATATGGAACAAGTTTCATGTTAAAGTATAACAATGGATGGCCAACAAGAGATTTTTTTTTTAATGAAATGCAGGATAAATCCAGAAAATTTGTGTGAGATTGGAGATGAGGGCATTTGTTAGAAATTAATGAAAAAAAGGTTAATGAAGTAAAAGAAAATCCCAAGATGTTTTTGAGGGTGTGTATACAGGAGATTCAAAACAAGACCAGAAATTCCTGACATGTATGTTGATTAAGAAAAAAAGATGAAGAATACAGATGACCATGAGAAAAGCTGGGGGTGTTGGTAGACTATATTGCTTAAACTCGCTGGGTAGATGGAGATATAATTGAGGTGATAATGAGATCAGACACTCTTGAAACCTTAGTCCAAATGATGGAAAAATTCCATAGAAAATTAGAAACTTGTAAATATCCTGGACCAGACCAGTGGCATAAAAGCATGATTAAAGAATTATTGTTGGAAGTATCCAGCTATTTTTCTCGCTAAGTTGTTTATGTACATTTGAGTTACCAGATGGCAGGAAACATGGAAAATTCACTTCAGCTTTTAGGAAATAGGAGTCATCCAGGAAACTCTGTGATAAAGTTATTTGAATCTTTAATAAGGGATAGAATTATAAAATATGTGAAGACCAGTCAGTCAAAAGAGATTGCTTTACACTAGCAAGATTCATAGTGCTGCTGGACCAAGGTAATGGGTTAAGAATGCAGTATAGGTGTGGCTTCCTAAGACTTCATGAAAGTTCTTGACAATGACCTACATAACAGATGGTTGATGAGACTAAAGTGCTTTGAGATCAGAGGGGTAATCTTAAAATGGTTGGAGACATTTCTGAGGCACAGGCAGAAAACAAAATAATAGGCACAGAAGGAGGAAAAGCTAGCTTGAGGGGAATTGTTTCATGTTATCCCAGGGAAGTGCCATGGGACCAGTACTGTTTATAATGTACATCAGTGACTTGAATGTGGTTACCAATGAACAAAAAAATGTCTGTATGTAGCTGTACAGATGACACTAATTTACCAATATCTAAATATTGGTAGTGCCAAGGTAAGTTTAGAAGAGTCATTATAAAATGATGAAGATAAATTATTTTATGGAGAGACCTGACTGTAAAAAAAAAAATCCCAGATAATCACTGATGAGAGGTTAAATTTTAGACCTGTAAGCTTCAATTGGAAAAAGTTGCTCTCACATAGGGTGGGAAGACTAGGCAGTGGCAAAATCAGTTGGGTCATATCAATGATGCCCACTGCACAGGAATAGCTATGGGCATATCTAGCCAACTACAACACATAACTATAAAAGTTACCATGGTTGATGAAACGTGGTGTTGGTGAGGTTGAAGCATACCTTGGAGTTTCTCTGTTATTGCAGAGTATGCTCCTACAGAGGCGTATAAATTTAAAGATGTTCCATGCCAAGCTTAACTCCTTAGTTGACCAGTGCATATCACAAGATTTGCTTACTTTTTTTTTAGGCAACTTCACAGTGTGGTTACTGGCACTGACAGCTTGCTATGGCACCAGGAACACTAACAGTTTTCTCCATCTGAACTTTGCAAAGTCTAGAAGGCTAAAGATTGCTAGTTCCTGGTTCTATAGACAAGTCACATTGATGGACTTGGTATAGCAGTGGCATAGGAGATCAATAACATACATGTTAGTACTTGTTTGAAGATCCCACAGAACTATTGGGTGTATTGGAGTGGTGAATTCTTTGGAACTGATCAGTACTCAATTGTTCATCAAATCCCGGAGAATCCATGGATGTAATCCACCGGGGTTTCATCTGTAGAAGTCCACAGATGATGTGTGTGTCAAGGAGTATGCAGTAGCAATCTCTAATATATTTGGAGTACACAGCACACTTGACGGCTCTGAAGATCTGACACACTCAAACATGAAATTATGACAGCTGCTGAGGAGTGCTTTGAAGAGTGTCAAATGTCAGGGAGTGGTGTGACATCACATGAGACACTGAAAAGTATAGAGTTGGGCCACAGTTCCAGAATGGCTGGGGACCTGGACCATTACAGGACTTGAAATGGCAGACTAGAGATCTCATGAGGATATGGAGAGGTTTGGTAGAGGAGTCATGGAGGATGTTGAGGGCCATTTTAATGTAAATGACCATAGGCCTGCTTACTGAGCCCTGAAGATGCTCCACTCCCTGTCTGTGACACAGAGGAACACAGCGTTAACCGCTGAAGGACAGCTACTGTGATGTAAATGAGTAGTCCCTTTGTCAAGTACTTTTAGCAATTTTGTCATGGGTAACCCTTTAACCACTTATGTATAGTGACACCCACATAGGTGTCATGAGGCGCAAGTAGGTACGCGACAATGCTGGCGTCAGCATCTTGATTATATATATTTTTTTGCAGTTGTACATGAGTTGCCCTTGGACTCTGTGAACTGGTTTGATCATGTTTTGTGTTTATTATTACTCGGAGTAAAAGAATGAGTAATACAGCAGTGATTTTATATTTTATAATGTGAGTAGTGTGATGAATCATACATTTGGCAGCTGATGCTGCATGCAAGAATTTGAATTGTACTGAGGTGGTTAAGCAGACAGATTTCCCTCAATGGTGTTTGGGTGGCAGTTGCCAACGCACCTATGGATGAATCTGTAGATGTCAAAGTGGCTTTAAGTTGAAGGGTGGGAAGGCAGTTGGCATCTGCAACATCTGTGTAGAGTTGCTGTAAGCTGGAGATGAGGCCATTTGCAGGTTGTATGTCTACTATCTGCTAGGTACCTTTCCCTCTAACTGGAAAAAGGATCTGGTCACCCGTTTGGAATGGGAAAGGGGACTGACAGGGCTGCAGCAATTACTGCTGTATTACACAGTTTAGAGTGCGAGGTAGGGTGTTTGCCCATCTGTTGCTTACATAGGTTCATTCACATCTGCTAAATTTCATAGGCCTGAGTAGTCTGGGTTCACACCCAAGAAGTCAATGACTGGATCCTAGCAGCTCATGGTCTTGTAGATGCAAACATTGGTCTTAATTATAATTTAGTAGTTTTAATATGCACTTTTTTCATTAAGTCACAAGTTTTGAATTGTAATACATCATTGTAATCAGAGCTTGAACTTTAAGGGTGAAAAGATGTAGTTAGAAGTGTTTGTTGTGATAACTATGTGGGTCTTGGGCCAATCAGATGGTCATCATAACTTCTCACTGTTTATTATTGTTTAGTTAATGATTGGGAAATGGGGGAAAATGGTGATATTAATTCCAGTACTGAATTAGCATTTTTTAAAGATGTGTAGCATGGAGAACATACAACTTAAAGGAGGAAGTTCAAGAGGTTTTTAATGCATTTAGAGAAAAAGTATTGCCTGGTACTCTTTGTAACTTATTTCTTGGTCATGAGAAGTTTTAAGCTTAAACAATGGTTATGAGTTAGAACATTGTGAGTTTTGTGACAATTTTATTAACTGTTAATATTAGAAGGCTAATGTTGGTATGATTTTGCTAGGTGTTTGGCATTTCTTAAAGTTTCTGGTCCATTTTCAAACTGACCATATATTTCTATATACCATGGGCTTCTTCTGTGTATAAGGGAGTACTCAACATAGGATTGGGGTCCATCAGGGTCACAGTGGACCAGTGCAGTATTAAGAATTGAAACACCCTTAAGGGGGATGAATGTGCTGCTTACCATCGTAGCATTGTGGGTGGAGCTAATCATTCTGCCAGAAACCAACACACACTGTTGTTGTCTTGCCACCATGGGGGAGGATTTGTGCCACAAATGTCCCACACACCCCTGCCAATCAACCCCCATATGGGCTCTAGTAAGGATTTACAGCAGGAAACTATTGTCCAGATCATAGCCCCAAAGAAATTCAAATATACAGCTAAGGAAATAACTGAACAGATTGTTGGGGCCGAATTTCATTGGGAGGGGAGCCTCTCCACTCCCACTTGGGAAAAGAGGCCTAGAAAGGCACTGAAGACCAGTAAAAAGGACCAGACAATTGTAAAACATCAGGTCGAGTCTAATCCATGAGTGACTGCATGGAAAATCAAGGAAAGTATCCCTGAACTGCTTGGCAAGGTGTCAGTCCTGATTGCGAGTCATAGGATCATGGTGCTTGGGTACACGAGTTACCGACCCACCAAGAAGCCTCTTCTCACCCTTAAATAGAAGCTATTTCCATCATTGTACAATCGGATTTCTTTAGGGGTACAATCTGGGCAGTGGTTTCCTGCAATAAATCCTTACCTGAGCCCATATTCACAACACGAGGGGGGGGAGTGAGAGACAGGGACACACGGGATACTTGTGGCATAAAATCCACCCACCATGGTGGCAATACGGCAACTGAGCATGTTGGTTTCTGGTGGGATGATTAGCGCAGTCCA
Source organism: Oratosquilla oratoria (assembly GCF_046742065.1). Taxonomy (NCBI): domain Eukaryota; kingdom Metazoa; phylum Arthropoda; class Malacostraca; order Stomatopoda; family Squillidae; genus Oratosquilla; species Oratosquilla oratoria. Next base: position 2,530,765 of record NC_134814.1, read on the forward strand.
CAATGCTATGATGATAGGGAGCTTATTTAAATTGCACAAGAATTCACCTCCCTTAAGGGTGTTTCCATTGTTGACATGCAGTGGTCTGCCGTGGCTGATCCTATGTCAAGCACTGTAGGACCTTTACCCTGCACCATAAGGACCTTACAGTGGTGGTAGACTACTATATTTGCTCAGAACAGTGATAGGCACAGGATGTAGACAGCAGATAGAAACGTCACTAAAGTAAATAAGAACTAAACTGTATGTCCAGAGCATGGTGTCTATAAATTAAGAAAACAAACAACACACAGAAAATAAACACGAATTGAATACTTACTCGGAAAATAAAATTCTTCATAGAGCAGCACATGAGAAATATAGGCACATAGTTCTGTGCAAGAGACCTAGGAACCACCTACCCCTCGTGCCACATGCACAAAAACAGCCTGTGCTTTGTTGGTATTGTCTTGATGCTGGATGGTAACCTGGACACAGTTGTGCTTGTGTGTGTCACTATTCTCATTTTAGGGATTCTTCAGTGGGGCCTCAATTCGAGTATGAATGCAGTTTTGCATGGATGTGCCATGCTGTTTGGGAAGCAGGTTGTTACTACCAGTGTTTTCTTTATTACACTGTTGGCTATGCTTGTGTGATGCATTGAGATAGGTGAGTAGGGTTGAGGGCAATTGCATAGAACAGTGCACCTATTGTTCACATGTGATATACAATGGGGAGGGGCCTGGCCCTACACACAGGTGCCCCAATGGGTGGCCCTGTTAGTGCTGTTACATCTTATCATTCAATGCCCTGCATTGCACAGCTTGCAAGACATCCATGATGTACCATGGGAAGGGGCATGGCTTCAATTACCTACTTTGCATAGCCTTCAAAGCTTCCATGTTCATCATCCCAATTGCCAGGGAATATGCTGTGGTAGTGTGGTTGATTGTGGCACCCAAGAACTGCTTACAGATTGTGATTAGGACCTCTCCCTGCTGCCCCAAGTGCCATGCCCATGACTGACCCCAGTGTGCTAATTTTTTCCATTGATTCATGCTGTCAGGTCACCAGTGTATGTGCAAAGTTGATTGAATATGAAAAGTTGGGTACAGAAATTTTAGGGTATTTTCTTATGGACAACTTTGGTTGTGTGATTTTGCTGTTGGATGTATCTTTGATTCATTGTTATCTGGGGTGAATAATCTTCCTGATCATTTTTGAGGTGAGTCCTCCATTCCATTACTTCTAAGCAGTTATTCTTAGTAGGCTTGGGTGTTCTTAACAGTTGTTTTGTCATTATTATACAGTTACCATCATGTCCTCTATGTGGGTATTATTATGATCATGATCTGGTGTTAAACTTGTAAACAAAGTCCAGATATGTACCAACACTGAAGTGCCTCTCATGTTTAACCATTGTCTGCCAACACACTGTTTAAACAAAACCGAAGTATAAGTGTTTATGCAGATGTGTATCTTGTTTACAGAAGGTTGTACTGTTGAATGATAGTTCAGTAACTAAAAAATAGAAACCACTGTGAAATGTACTTCTGTCATTATAGGTTTTCAGTTCCATAACTGTGATTAATTATAGATAAATATTATGTGCATTATTGTATCATAGTATATATTATAGATAATTATTCTTTTTCTACAGCTTTTCCATCATTATATAGGGTCACCAGTTTATATATATGCCTTCTATAACTTCTCTAATTTTGTTTACACCATTCACATCCTGGCCCATTTTCACATGTGTCTTTAAATTAATAGTGTTCTTCCATTTAAGTCTTGATCTCCCTCTTCTTATGATCACTTCCATGGTTATGATTTACTTTCATACAAAATCATCTTTTCTTTCATTAAATTCCTGCATCACAACAGCATCTCTTTTACTATCACCTGAAGTTATAGCTGGTACAGCTGTGTCGCATTCCCAGACTTGTCAGCTCAAACAGATTATGTCCTTCTTGCCTTGAAAGGTGGCCTAAACTAGGCAGTGGCCTAAACAAGATAATTGACACTTGTGGTTGTTGGACTCACTATTAAGGTCATTCTTTTGTAATGCAGAATATCCAACTTGTTCAGTGTGTGAAGATGCACGTTAGATATTACCCTACAGTAAATATAATGTAAAATTAAACTATTGTTATATGTATAACATATTAAATACATCCAATTGAATTGTTCACTGTGTTCAAAATAAAGATTGGTGAGTAAGTGAACTAAGCAAGGACATAAATACAAATATTATATTGGAACATAATATTCAGAGATTTTTTTTCTTAGCATAGAATAAAAAAGATTACTTTTGCAAGTTTGAAGACTTTGTCTCGTAAAAACCACAGTTATGAAAACTTAGGATTGTATAGCGTCTGCATGAACAGAACTAACTTTATTAGTGATGATACAGATAAATAATGCATCTGTATACTGTATACTTTAGATGCCATCACCTTGTTTCTGAAAACTAACCTTGCCAAGCCAGCAAGGGTCTACGAGAAAAGGATATATGTTGGGCAGGCACATGTCAAGATGTCATTAGAGGAATTATTATTAATTTTAACATTTGGAAGCTCATGAGGTGCTCATTGAAATGGTACATTTTATGTCCACACACAGTTAATTAGAAAGAAAGGGAGGAGAGAGAAAGATGTGGCTGGAGGGAGAGTAGACAGAGATAGATATGGAGGGTGGGAGAGGAAAATATGATGAGGGGAGCAAAAGGGTAGAGAGAGAGAAAAGAAAGGGAGAAAGATCAGAATGGAGGGATAGAATACATGGCAGGGGAGCAATGAAGGTAGAGAGAGAGGTTTATGGTGGGGAAGAGAAGAAAAAGAGAGAGAAGAGGGAAGGATAGAGAAAGATACCATGAAATGACCACCATGTAATGATGAACTACATAGGGTCACAGACTAGACATGGTGTACCATGTACAGATTGAAAGCACTTGGAGTGGCACTACCCATAGTTGCATAATTATTAACTTTATTCAATTTATTTTGTAGGTATTTTTCTTCTGTTTGATTGTGTGACTTTTTTTCCATTGACAAGGAGTATCCCTGTTGACATATCGCAAACATTAAAAATATTACGTCACTGCTGTTGTTGACGAGATGCATATCAATACTAGCACAACTAACTACCACACCCTTTATGGGGTCAGATGTAGAAACTGCTGATCCCAACATTTAGTTCAAATTTTTCTGTCATTCACATTGCTTCTTACTTTTTACTCCCTTGTACATTTCTTTCACCAATTTCGCATACATTTCCGTAATCACTCTATCTCTCTTAGACACTTTCAGGAGTACAGTACACCCTCGTTATTAATGGAGGTTACATTCTTGAAAAAGCTGTTGATAATAAAACTGTTGATACTGATATGGTAACACATCAGTAACTATTCATACCCTAGTGCAGGTCTTCCTAGTCAAAGTATGTTAAATAAATGTACTTTTAAGTATTAAAAAAGAATTCCTTTACAAAGTATGCTAAATAAATATATGAGTATATAAAAGTATAAATAATAATGAGGGGACAAAAGAAATGGTAAACTTACAATTCCATTAGTGAAGCATTGGTGAGTCTGTACAGTGTACAGTATTACAGTATCCTCATTGCAGTATGTACAGTATAGTATCCTGAATGTGCAGTAATCTATATCATTATTGTCCTCTATCCTTGGTAGGCCAGCGAATGATTAATGATAAAAGATGAATTAGAAAGATGATGAATCACTCTTCTCTCTTAGACACTTTCACCTTTCAGGAGTGTACACCCTCGTTATTAACGGAAGTTACGTTCTTGAAAAAGCTGTTGATACTGATATGCTAACACATACCGTTATATATATATATATATATATATATATATAGCCATATCACATTATCACTTATGACTGTGACTCCTCACCTCTTACTATAGTTCAGATATGATGTGAATGAATGTCTATATTGAATAATTAATTAGCTATTTCTAGTCACTGTTGAACATAGGCCTTTATCAAACACTTCCATGAGTTGCATAACTGCACCAACCCACTCCTGCGAACTTGTCATCCAGTTACTTGTCTATCGGGTCTTCCTATTTCCCATTTCTCAAGTAACCCATCCATCTTTTTGGCTAGCTTCCCGTTTTATTGCCTGTGCCATACTTCACTCCAGTCTTCTGTCTCACCCAGCTTGACCTCTTTCAGTCTTTCAACATTATTCCTAGCATTGATCCTTGTCCTGAATACAAGCATCATGGCACTCGTTTCTGAGAGGGACTAGATGAAATTCCCTCAGGTTGTCATTTCATCATCCATTTACAACCACTGTACACACTCCAATCAGTTGCATTCTCTCTTCTTTGCTTGGCAGACATTCCTTTTACAGCCATTTCCACTTCACCACATCCATCTACCTCATTCTTAGTCCTCTCAAATTCCCCCCATATCCCTCTGCATTTCACTTTTTTTTTTTTTTTTTTTGCTAATCTTTTACCCATTATTTCCACAAACCCAAACCATCTTGGCATTCTTTGCCTCCATATTTCTTGCTCTATATAACCTCATAACCCACCAGCATATTGGTAAACACTTCATCTCAAACAAATTTAGTCTCCTTAAAATTACAAGGTTCTAATTTATATATTCATCTCCAGTCACCTATTTTTCGTGATAATTAGTTCCCTCTAGAGATTTCCCTGCTTCCCCAATTCTATAATTGACCTCCACCGCTGCTGTTTGTGATCCCAAATACTTTAAAGTTCTCCACTTCAAGCCTCTCACCCTTAATGCTTGCCTGCAGCTTACCATCACTCCTTGTAAATCTCATTGCCCTACACTTGCTCACATTTATGTTCAGCTTCCTCTTGCATACCCTTCAGTACCTGCTTCAGTCTGCCCTCTTACTCAACTAGTTAGTGTCCCCTATAATTTCTGTCCACCCTAATTCTGAGGTGTGTATGTATATATATGTTAATGTATATGTGTGTGTGTGTGTATATATATATATACACACACACACAATGTATGTAGGCTCTCTCTCTCTCTCTCTCTCTCTCTCTCTCTCTCTCTCTCTCTCTCTCTCTCTCTCTCCCTCCCTCCCTCTCTCTCTCTCTCTCTCTCTCTCTCTCTCTCTCTCTCTCCTCTTCCACTCCAAACAAGGTGATATTTATTGGAAAGTCTTGGGGGAGACCATGGTTGGAAAGAGAGTGAGCACATTTTGTCGGGGGATATTGGTTGTGTCTGGAAGGTTGCCTAGTGAGGTGTTTGCTGGACTCTTATATATGTAGGCTGGGTGGATGGAGTGAACGTGAGGGTGCAATCTGGGCTGGGATGGATGGATGGTGTTGGAGTGGGAGATGGGGGAGTGTCTGTTTAGGAAGGAAGGGAGAATACAAGATGGGAAGGGGGGTGGAGAATGGTTGTGTGTGGATGATGCTTTGATGCATGGGGAGGGGGTAGGGGGAGCGAGTGTGGATGATATTTTGACGCAGCCCGAAGGGATTTCTCCTTTTCTGTATGGGTGGGTGGGGGGGGGGTGTTGGACGCCGATTGAATGAGGCGGCCTTGCTGTGGATGCGTTGTGTCTATCTGCATTGATTCTAACCCAGGGTAGTGGGCGAGATGCAGGGATGACCCGCCATCCAGGAGGAGCCGAGAAGGGGTGGTGAGTGGGAGTGGAGTATGTGGAGATGAAATGTGTGGGAGTGAATTTATTCCTTTGAATTTGGCTACCTCCTTTGTAAGGGGGAAAGTCGTTGGTAATGTTATATAAAATGGTTTTATCTTAATGCGTATATGTATTAGGACATCATTGCCAATAGAAATATGTAACCAAAGTTTTTGATTCCAAAAAGTTTTGACACTAGAAAAGACGTTATGTTTAATCTGACTTTAAATTCATAATAACTCATGGAAACTGAAAATACGAAAGTAAAGAGCATTTCAATATTTGGCTCGCCAGAAGATAATTTGATTCTTTGTAGAAGTCTGGGGGAAAATGCTGCAAGTCGACGGAACATCCATGACCGACATTTGGTATGGTGGGATTTTAATTGCCCTGTAAGTCTAGGGATCATTGATAACGGTAATGAATAATTTGCAAACAGTAATAAATGGGATGTTACCGCCATTTTTTTTATTGTTTTGTATAAATATATATATATATATATATATATATATATATATATATATATATATATATACACACACACACAGTATATATAAAACTTTGGGATAATTACTGTTCGCACGATTGCCCCGCCCACTTTGCGGCTCAGCCAGTAGGCAGTACGGAAATATCGTCTTTAGCTGCCTTTACACCAAAGGAGTCTATTTTTGATTCTTTTTAATCATCCAGACATTCAAACAAGTGAACCAATGCTCAGTATGGAGGGTTAGAGTTGAAATGAGGTCTATGGGGCTCAGGTGTTGGAAATATTTAAAAACGCCCTGGCATGTTATCAAAGCAAATGTGATTTTTTAACATTTCAAATTTTCTCGAAAATAGTAATGCGAAAAACACAGGCAAATAGAAAGCTGCCTGAGACTACGTTATGGCCTACAGGGATGTGCAAAAGACAAGGACAAAAAGCTACAGAATTGGTATTGCAAACATTTGGTAATAATTGCTAATAAGTCTGTCCCAAACAATGCTACAGTTATAGATTCGAAAGTTAGGAAGCGTGATGGGCAACGGTCAACTTCAGTATTCAGATAAATTTGTGATATATTAGTGTCGTTCCGTGTTCATAAATTAAAAAATATTAAAAGGGAGTATTATCTGTGCCACGGCCTGGCAGTTGACATCGAAAACACTAGAAGAAATAAGAAATTAGATTATTATTTCATTACTCGCAATGACTGATGAAAAAAATAGGTGTATACTTTTATGCGACTCGGATTGACTCAACACCTGCTACGAACTGTTTGAAAACGTTGGATTTTATTTGGGCCAGAATGGCGGGCCCTGACGAGTTGTGAATCTTGAAGAGACTGGAATCGCTCGGTAAAAATGCAGCGGTCGTGGCTGAATACTATAGTGGCACAGAAACGTGCCTTCAATTTTCTATTTTATTTTGTCTTGGTTCCGGTTTGTTTCAGCAGATTCTAGATAGACCAGAAATGTGGAGTCGTTAGTGTCTTCATCACTTGGAAGTTTATGTAAATGTAACGTGTTCATGTATATGCTCGTGCGGGAATATGATGAGCCTAAGCAAGCAAGATCAAAGAATCTTTCCACGTGGGACGTACTACGTAAGAAACGTCGCTTGCCTACGAAATTCAGCAGTAAAAGATTGGGATTATGGTTGGAGCTATTTGACTATATATTAACACACGCCTTAGGAGTGTCATCCTTTTATTTTGGTCACAATACGTGATCCCACCGATTGCGAAGGAGATGGTGAATGAATGCAACTATTGTTTGGCAACAGTGGGTCATTTCTTGAATATGCGCAGGACGAAAGGCGATGGTACACATTGTGATCGTTGTGTTGTTTGGCGACAGGACCTAGGGTTTTGTCGCTTTGATGATTGACAATAAGAAAAACACCCTTCCCACCTTCATTCATGTAATATTAACAGTAAAGTTATTGTTTAGATATTGTTAACCAGTAGATATTCAAAATGGGTAATGGGGGAAAAGTGGATATTGTAAACGTGCATTGCGTGCACAAAGGTTTGGGTGTGGGAGGCGAAATTTGACCCCCTCCCCCTTTTTTCAATTCGGAATATTGGAGGGGAAATCCTGGGTACGTTTGGTTTCTTCATAGTTACACTTTTTCCATGATAATCGTATTAATCACATGATTGGAATGAAAGAAACATCTACTGATATTCCAATTGCTTTCGTCGTTTGTGTCCTGTTGCCTCTTACTTGGAGTTAGTCCAGGGAGCTGCTATGCACCTGTGAGGTGGTGCATACCTTCCTGTCAATACGGTTATTATTATGCCCAGTAGAACGTCATGACGCTTGCCTAGGTTTATTTGTTTTTTGCTATGCACACCGTCGACCTGTTCGAGCGCGCGACCCGGGGGCGGGAAGACTCCAGAATGAAATTCGTACTCCATTTTCTCTTCTTTTCAACACCCCTTTTATTTTTAATAACCCCCAAGTTCACTTTTATCTTATCCAATCTTTCGAATATTCCTGCTTCAATTCTTTCCCCGCCAGTCCCGTCCACACTTTTCTCTGCCTATCCTCCTACCCACACCTCTCATCCTTCTCTGCCACCGACGTCTTGCATCTCGAGATGTCTCTCTTTTCCTCTCTCATCACCCCCGTTACCACCAACCCCCTCCACTCCTGCATCTTCCCTTCTCCTCCCTCATCACTCGTCCGAAGGTCTTCCTTTATTCCGAATTTCTTCTAAACTTTTTACTCTTCTCAGATACATCCTGCCAACAATCACCCCCCCCCGTCTCTCTCTCTCTACATGTATGTGTGTGTGTGTGTGTGTGTATATATATATATATATATATATATATATATATAAAAGTATGTATATGTGTGTATATCCCCCTCCCTGCTCTTAACCCCCCTCTCACGGGTAATTGACTGCACTGCATAAGCTCCATGCAGTCTGTATTTTAGGGCCTTTCGTTACATCCAATGGACCAGAGCCATGCAGCATAGGGGGGAAATAATGCTGATCACCTAACTTGTTATTCATCCTTGCCTACCAAAATCTCTCCTTTGCCACCTCTGCCGCCACCTTTTGTGATGATAGTCCGCAAGGATAGAAACACTGGTTAGTGCCCACGAAATACTACTAAAATGCCGTTCTTCTACTTTCCTTCCCCCTCTCCCTTTTCCCTTCTCCCTTCTCCCCCACCGTCTCTCTTTCCTCCGACCCTACTTCCCCCTCCCCTGTTTTCCCTTACCCTCCTTCTCCCTACCCTCACTCCTGTCTTCAACTCTCCATTCCATCTTTACCCCCTCCCCTTCCCATCTTCACTCACCTTTCCCATCTTCAACCCCCCCCCCCTTCCACTTCCTGTCCTCACCCATACCTTCCCATCTTCATTTCCTCAACCCCCCTTTCCTGTCTTTATTTTCCTTCCTGTCTTCACCACTCCTCCTTCACCCCCCTCCCATCCCTGACCTTCACTCCCCCACGTTCATCCATCCTCCACTTTCACACACCCCTCCCCTATACCTCCCCAGTCTTCCCCCTTATGTAATCTTCACCCCTACTCCTGTCTTCACCCCTTCTCGTTTCACCTCCTCTTCCTTAATCTTTATCCATAGAACTAATCTCTGCCTCCACTCAACTTCCATGACCTCCACTTTCTCTCTCTACCCTTTGTATGCCATTCCCAATCACTGTCTACATGATGCCTTTTCTTCATCTCCCTCTCTCCCCTCCTTTCCCCTCCCTTCTCTCCTTTCTCTCCTTTCTCTCCCTTCTTCTCTGTTCCCACCACTTCTTCCACTTATACCTCCACATGTTTTTCCTCACTACTTCATATTCTCTTGTCATCATTTGGCACCTTTGCATCCTACTTTTACCATTTCTTCCCAATTTAGTTATATGTGTGCTATATTTGTATTTGTTCTTGCTTATATGGGTTACCCTATAAGAATTAGGTCCTGGTGATGAGAAGTGATGTAGTTTGAGCCTTTGCCGTTGTTGCTCAATAGTTTCTCATAGATTATCAAATTCTAGTGTTCTGTAATTTTCTCATTCATGCATTCATTCAGGTTCTTTATTCTTCAGCACTTGCATTCTACCATGGTTATTACTTCAGTGGATGATAGAAAATTTCTCCAATAGACTTGGATATTAATGAAGATGAAATAAGCATAGGAGGTGTGCACAGGGTCATGGCCACAGTCATGGTTTTCTTGCTCGTTGGGAAGCCTCACAATGCCGGGTTACCTCACCGAGCTGGTCATCTACCTCCCCAAGCTGATGGTCAAAGCCTCACAATAATGATAAAATAATTGTTGTTTAAGTTTCACTAATTTGAAATCTGTAACACCACAGTGGCTACACCTTGAGTCCTCTCATAGATCTCTCCAGGAAGAAACTTTGGACAGTTGTCAATAATGTAGAAATATTTGTTTATCACTTGCTAAAGTAGTTAGTAGGAGGGGAGCAGTTGCCAGTTGTCAGCTTTTAATACATGACAAGATGTGATAAATATAGTTGAAATATATATTGTGGGACCAGTCCAGAACCCAAGTATCAACCCCTCAGGGCTTCACCTCTAGATGGATGTAAGATAGAGGTGATAGGTTTTCAAAATGGGCAGCTCCACTATTCATCTTGAAGGATCACCACCACAAGCAGGAATTTGTCATGGGTGCCTCAAAGCCTCCCATTATTCATAATGACTAGCAAGGCTGAAAGTTATTGAATTCTAGATTATTTTATTATTTGTGTGGATTTACAGATCTGAAGAAAATTACTCTGTATAGGTAGTAGTGTTATTGTTGAAACTTTGTGATAAAGTTTTCTTTAGATATTTTGTTTGTATTATGGGGTGCATGTGATTTTGTGTGTGTGTATTAAGCCAGTCTTAAAAAATAAATATACTTCATTGTACTAAACTGCCTTCCCGTTTATTGTTTCAGAATTCAGCGAAGAACCAAGTTGGAAATGATGAGGATGACGTAAGTATGATGAAGGAAGGTGTTGGGGCCAGAAGGTAGAACTTAGGATGTAGTCCTCCAGTTTTGATAGAGAGGGTGCCAGCCTTAGTTGAAGTACCACCAAGTTTTTGTCCAGTTCTTAGCACCCTGTGTCAGTCAGTCATTTAGTGTCAGATCATTAAGGTAATGGAAGGAGAGAGAGAATCATCAGAGTGAAATGTACAGGTTGTCATAAGGCTGTTTATATATTGAAAATATTAGCTTTGTTAAAGAGTATGACTGGGATATTTCAGTGATAACATAGAAGGTCATAGGGTGTCACTTTAAACAGATGTTGTATCCTTACAGATTGAAGCATCTTAGTTTTTAAGTGGGGCTATTTACATGCATCCAGTACAAAGGCAAGATTTTATTGGTTCATGCTTGGTCCTTGTTTTTATACTTATTCCTAATAAGAAACCTGTGATAAATTATTAATGTTCTCTCTTGTTGTTAACCTTTGAAACCAAACCATACTTTGTATATTTTTTGTTATTGGGTATGCCAAACATTTGTTTAGCTGAAGAGAGTGAACATTGATATGGGAGGTCTCGATCAGTTGATACCCAAGTCTGACAAGTTCCCCACCATTCAGTTGAATGAAATTGTATGGCTGTACCCAGAACTGAACATTTATCAAGTATGTTGTGGTGAAGGAGTTAACACTTTGGTGGTTACTCTGAACAACTTGTTGTCGTGATTAAGAAGTAAAAGTGTAATTTAGGATTACTTTACTGAATAGTTGATTCAGTTTAACAGATGGAGAGAGAGAGAGAGAAGAAAGATGCCAAGAAGCAGAGGGGGAATGTTGACCTTAGTCTAGTTTAAGCTGTTACTGTTGGCTGTGCTCCCAGTGCCCAGCAATGCTTAAGCTACTCTCGGGAGACTTGATGATCTCCCAATTAGCATAGTAGATGTTCACATCTTATGATTCTCTTTCCATTACTGGTAGTTGTTACTACTTTGAGTTTTGTCCTATAAACAGTAATGGAAAAATCTTTAATCAGATTATATCATGTTTGGATAATAATAATAATTGTTGCCTTGAGTTCCATTGACTGGAAATACACAGTCCACAGTTGCTAGCAATGATCCTCACGACTTCCTGGAGATCTCTCGGAAGAAACTTTGAACTGCTGTCCGTGTTGTATTAGTGTGGGGGCTGTTTGTGTCATTGGCTGAAAATAGGACGGGAGTAGTCACTTGTTGTCAGCTGTCCTTACGTGTAGGGAATACAGTTGAAAGTTGATAAGAGATCTTTGGGTCCAGTCCAGAGGACAAGTGCCAGCAACATGGACTGCATCTCTAGATGGAGGTGAAGGGTTTTGAAAATGGGCAGGAGGGAGAAGCTTCTCTGCTGTCCATCTTGTAGGACCACCATTAGCAGGTACCCATCATTGGTCCTTCTAATTTGGACTAATTGTAAGGCATTCATCAGTCAATTCTCCCACATTGGCAACATAACTAATTATACTGTCACTTTTGGACTTTCCCAAAGCAAATGCCTCAGAATCTGTTAATTCCTCTCAAGCTAAATCTTAAAATGTAGAGTGTAATGACTGTTTACCATTGAGGAATGACTGCCCTGCATGTCTGTATGAACTGTAGATTAGAGTTGGACCAAGGTATTTCATGGATATAAATGACAAAATTCCTGGTGAATAAGGCTAGATTTAATTGAGCATACAAAATGCAAGCTTCTGTGACTACCGAGGTTGGGTATCTAAAAGTTAGTGAGGAGAAGGTTGTCATTAGTGGGGCTTATTACAGATACTAATATAAATTGTGGAAGATAATATATGTTCATCAGATGAAAAATATAAACATTAAGATCCATGAAATGCTGAGGAAATTGAAAAGTAGAGTTGTCCCTGAAGCTCCTTGAAAGTCCCATCAGTTGAATTTTCATGTGGATTTTCCATGGATTTTATTTAATTTTCTCCTTCCAACCCACGGCTTAGTATAATGAACCATTCATTGGAAATTGTGGTCATTGCCTTTAGGTTTGTGATACTGTATCATTTTCATGTCATGAATGAATCAATCTTCTGGATATATACCAGTATTTTGTGTGTCTGTGTGTATGTACATATTTGTGTGTCTCCAAGTCTTCATATACACATATATATTCTCAGGTGTGCTGTATGATACATGGTGTATTACATGTGTATATGTGTGTATTGTGTCATAATTTGTGTTTTACAGGACAGTAATTGTACCAGTTCCTCATGTTACTATTTTGATATGACTTGGAAATCTTAACTCTTATCATACTTCACTTTGAAATATATGTTCATTACTAACCACTTGTACTTGCAAGTCATTCAGTTGGCTTGTTATAGTATCTAAACTGAACATGAAACAAATGTATGTTGTCACTCGTGTCATGTTATACATGGATGGAGTTTGGTTGCGATTGTGAAATGGAAGTGGAAAGGGAAAGATGGTTTAAAAAAAAAAAGTGAAAGAGGCATTGGGTAAGAGAGAAATGTCTGTCAAGCAAGGAAGCGAGAGTGCAGAAGGTAGGAATGAATGGAGAGTAGTTGTAAATGGGTGAAAAAATAAGAGTCTAAAAGGATGCTCTTCTTGCCAATTCTCTAAATTATTATGAGGGGAGAGGGAGGTCATCATGGAGCAGTGGTAATAAACCAGCTATAGCTGTTGGGCCCTGCTGTGGGAGCTGTGTTATGCTGCATTGCCTGAGACCTGAACAGTGTGGCATAGGACAGGGATAATCTTTCATCCATGACGTGCTAAGATGGGAAGGATGACAAATGGATTTTGGATGGTTGTATACTTTGACTCGGCCACACCCGTCATGATGGGGAAAGAAAGCTTTTTGGTATGATTATACAAGGAGTGATGGTATTTAAGGAGACGTGAAGAGAAATTATCATATTTTTGCTCAAATTGTAGCAATTTCTGTGATGGTTTTTACTTTTTATGAACATGTTTATTGATTGATAACTTGTAATCCAGCCATCTATGTACCAATAGGCTTCTTCCCCCATATGAGAGAAGTATCCAGCCAAGGCACCCACCCAGCCCAACCCACCCCACTCCCATCCATCCTCCACACATACACATACCATCTTAGCTCCTCATGGATGAAGAGTCATCTCTGTCTACAGTTTATTGACCCATCCACTACAGGGTCCCACCACTTCATTTATATGGTGACCTTCCAACCTTGCCCCCTCATGTTAAAATAGAGAAAATAAAGTTCCATCAGGCTGAGTCAATCTATAGTCCATCCACAACTATTCTCCACTCACACCTGTCTCTGCCTTTCCCTGTTCAGCAGACTTTTACTTTACACAAGGCCTTTTAATCAGCCTCTGTCCAGCAAAGCCTTTACTTGGCCTTTTATTCAAGGCCCCCTTTCACCCCATCCATCTATCCATCTCATTCTTGGTCTTCCTCCTGAAGCTCCATCCACCTCTACTTCCCATTTGCCCAAACTTTCCCAGTATTCTTTTATCAGTCCAATCTACCGGTTACTTTCCTACCCCTATTCCTCTCACCACCTCATTTTTTACCATCCATCCTCTTAACATTTCATATCAACACTTTAAATTTCTCCTCTCTGCCCTCCTTAGATCACATATAGTGTCATAGGTATAATCATACCCATTCTACTCCCATCCACCACACTAGTAGAAATTAGTTCCCATATTATTAATTTAATTATTTAATTGTGAATTACCTGAGCTCATGTTCAAGTACAGAATGCTGTAAGTGGGTAATCTGTAATTAGTGGACTGCCTGTAGTGACTATTAGATGCGAGGAGAATCAATAGTAGTGAGATTGCTAGTAAAGGTACCTATTACTGGTTTAGGCACAGTAATGGGGTCACCTCAGCAGGGTAGCTATAAGCATAGCTTGCCAACTACTGCCTGCCATGATAGGGCTAACTGTAATTGATGACTGAATGTTGTTGATGTTGGAGCACAGGTTAGGCTTCATCTCTGATAAGGTAGAGGTGAGGTTGTGATCCATGGGTTGTGTGCAGTGCTGTCTGCCATTTGGTAGTCTTGTACCATTCCTTTCAACTAGAAAAGGAGTCTGGTTGTCCTCATTGAAAAGGAATGAGTGGACTGGCAGGATTGCAACAATTACTATTGTATTACAACTAGGTGTTCCCCCATCAGTTGTTGGTAAGGGTCTGATCCTATCTGCTAAAGTTTCAGAGGCCTGATAGCGAGTTCACACCTGCCAAGTCAGCAACTGATCTGTCCATAAGGCTTTATGTTCTTGTGAAGCATACATACATACATATACCAAAGGCTTTTTCACCCTTACACGGGGGGTAGCCAAAAAGAAAAAGGCATAGAAATCACTCCCACCCATTTCATTTCCCATATATTCCACTCCCCTCCACCCTCCTCCCCTCCCTCCTATCTTGGCACCTCCTGGATGACGAAGTAAAATCTTGTGAAGCACTGACATAAATTTCAGTGGGGTTGTTTACAGCTTATGTTGATTTCATGAATGAGTTTGATTTCAGTGCATTTTGGAGTGCTTTGAAATATAATGCAGATCATGAAATTCCTACAAAGATGATTGACCAGATGTATGACCTACAATTTTGAGACTACTGTGAAGTTTTGGTGAGACTTATGTGACTTGTTTCCAATTAATTTAGAAGTCCAGTATATGTGCATCCTCCCACTAACACTTTTCAGCAACTGCATTGACTGGGTATTGAACAGATTTATCAATCGATAATTGTAAAGACTCTGTTTGTAATCAGAAAGATATTGAGCCCAGAAAGTTGGCATGACTTAGATAACACCTTTTCAGAGGAAACTGAATGTGAGAGATTTGGGAGTTTTAGAGAGTCCTGACCATAAATCCAGGAAACAGTGCATTAGCACCAGGAATAGAGCTAACAGAGCATTAGGTTTCATTGCTAGGACCGTTACAAATAAAAGTGCAGAGGTAGTTATCAAATTCTGTATGACATTAGTTAGACCATGTGGTACAGTTTTGGTCTCAGTCCTGTAAAATGGATATTAATTCATTAAAATCAGTACAGAGGAGATTGAACAAAATTATCATGGGCTGAATTTTACCATACAAAGACAGGCTTAGGCACCTTAATTTACACTCTGGAAAGATGCAGAATGTGGGCTGATCTAATCGAGATGTTCAAGTAAATGAAGGGCTAACAAGGAGGATGCAGACAAGGTCATCATATTAAGACAGCAGGGCAGGACACAGGAATGGGCCTAACCTCGACAAATTTAGATTTAAGAAGGAAATAGGCAAGAACTGGTTTACTGAAAGGGTGGTCAACAAATGGAATAGACTTAGTAACCATATAATGAGTGCTGAAACTATGTTGTTTTAAGAAAAGGTTAGACAACTTTATGGATGGGGATGGTAGGTGGTAATGGATATGGAACTGCTTAGTGCAGGTCTTATGGTCTCTTGTAGTCTCCTTCATTCTTATGTTTTTATGTACTCTAGCTCTACCCAGACAACAACACAGTATCTCATTCTTAAGTAACTTGTGGGCTAAACCAGCGGCTGTTGCTGGTCCCTTGGAGACATGGGTCTGTGGCAAGAGAGATCTGGATGAAGTGGTTGACTCTTTCATGTTATTAACACAGATTATGAGCATTACTGATGCTGAAATTGTGGCATCAGAACAAGACAACAGCCTTGTGGAACAACTCTTCCATCCAATCTGATATTTTATTGTTCACCACCACCATCAGTAATCTGTTCTTTGGGAAATCCTTCATCCATTCCAGCAGACTCCTTTTAAGCCCACATATGTTCAAGTTTTCATATTTGTTTTTAGTGAGGTACTTTGTCAAAAGGTTTTATATGCATGACCTTCCACTTCTGAATCCAGAGTGGTTATCTACCAAGATCTACTCTTCCAAATGTTTTGGCTGTTGATCTTTCACATTTCTTTCACACATTTTAGTTATTGTTCTGTTCAAAAACACTAGTCTGCAAATTAAGGGTTCCTCTTAATTTCTTTCATTTATAAATTTGGACCATTTTGGCCTTTTCTAAGTCTGTTCATCCTTTCTCTTAATGAACATATAGTTAGCTTGTGAATTTTATCCACCAGTGTCAGTTGGTCTCTACATTGTTTTTTCTTTGCAACTATCATGACAATTTTCATCAGTTTTTGTGGTGAAATATTTTTCTTGAGTGTTTTATTTTCCTTTTTATAGTTTAGTAATAGCCTTTCATTCATTTCGCCAATTTCCAATATTTTGCTTTTCTTAGTATTGAAATCAATTGTCCATTCATGGCTCCATATATCCTATTTAGATCTGTAACATGTCTGTCATCCTTGTATTTCAATATCCTCATCATTTTTGTATCATCAGTAAATGAATTGGTGTAATAATTTATTCAATTCATTATAGCATAAATGATTAAGAATATTACTGGTAACACAACAGATCCCCATGATACTTTGAGTGTATTGTGTTTGTTTACTTAATATTAATATGCAGGAGAGGAGCAATTCTCATGGAGTCCTGTTGCTTATTCTCCTAGTTTAGAATTCATCTACAATTCCAACTTAGGCTATATCAACTTATTCTGCAGTTGTTATGCTTAGATTTAAATTCATATATGCTTCTAGCTTGGGCTTTATTACTTTCTAAGCTATTCCAAGTATATGCACATCTGTAGGAAAACTATTTCTACACATCTTGTAGACATTTAGTCTATCAATTTATTCTTGTATCATGAAGGTTTCCCATCCCTAATCAAGAAAGCTCTTCTGTCAGTGCAGTCTAACCTTCCTTTCATGACCTGAACACTGATCAAGTCACCTCATTCTCTTTCATCTTTCAATCTTGACAGATCTAATGCTTTTAGTCTCTCCTTTTATGGCTTATCTGCCAGCCTGGAAACAAGTTAGGGTGCTGTTGTTTGTATCCTCTCAATCTTGTTTATATATCTCACTCTGTGTGGGGACCATACCACTGGCACATATTCCAGCCATGGACAGCTTAGGGTCTCGTTGAGCTTCTCATTATCTCTCCATATAGTGTGTGTGTGTTGAAATGACAACAATGAGTGTTGCCTTTGTTTTATATTGAGTGGAACAACTGCAGCTCTGCAGTGGCTGGCAGTAGTTCTTGGGTCCTCACACAGATCTTTAGGAAGAAACTTGGACTATTGTCTATGTTGTATAGATGTGGGACTTTTTCTGTGTCACTGGCTGAAAGTATTAGGAGGAGGGGAGCAGTTACCTTGTCAGCTGTCCAAGTGTTAAAACGTGGAAGAAATTCAGTTGAAGTTGATAGTGATTCTGGCCCAGTCCAGAGACCAAGTGTCAGCCTCTTGGGGCTGCACCTTTTGAGAGGTGAGGGAGGGTAGAAGACGGGTTTTGAAAATGGGTAGTTGTGCTGTCCATCTTTCAGGACCACAACAAGGAGATACCCATCACTGCTCCATGACACATTGTATTATATATAATGAGCACAAGAATATTCTTATCCAGAGGTCAAAGATTTTTCCACTTTTTAAGTGATGTGGGAAAAAGCAAAATATTTATTGGTACCATTCCATCTTGTTTTGAATTTTCTTGTGCCTTTTGCCAGTGGAGCTTGACACTACATACAGTGAATATTTGCCCTCACACCTCAGAATTCATACTGGCACTGACTTGCTTATATGCATGATTATGTGTGGGGTATTATTCAACTGTGTGTATGTTTGCAAGTGTTAATTGACATTTGCAAAGTTTATGGTGTGATGTGTTCATTGTAAATTTGTGTTACCCATATGTGTTAGATTACAGTAATGTAAAATCCATTAATGCATCTGCATAGAAAGTTGTCTTTCCATATATCCTTTTTTTTTTTTTTTTCTCTCCACGTCCTCCATTGTTATGAACACAATTACCTCTCTCTTCAGTTGGGGGAAGATCCATTTCTATTAATTTTTTCTATCTTCATTCAGTTGTCTAGTAGGCTGGAGACCAGTCAGACCTTATCAAGAAAGTGTACACGTGTGTGATGTATCTTTTTTCAATAGTAATATTCAGGAAAGGAGCTATACTTAAAAGAGTTCCCCTGTCTTTTTTTGCCAACAAGTTCTGAAATTACTAATGGTCATAGCTTGAGCTGTTTCTACGAATCAAGTCATCTGTGTGGAAAACTTTCTTTAAACCTTTTAGACATCTGGTCATTTTCATATTCAAGTCAGGAGACCAATTTGGTCATTGCTCTTTGAATCCTCTTAATCTTGTTTGTGATTTTCACCTTATGCGGATATCACACCATTGGTGCATATCTCAATTATTTGATTGAATCGTCTCGTCCATGTTGTCAAATGCCATCAGACTATTTCACCCACAGTTTCGCTGATATATTTGTCAGGTGACAGTATTCATGACCAACACTCCCAGACATTTCTCTTCTGTTGCTTTTGTAATTTATTTTTCCATCAAATAATTCACTGGTCTTTTTGAGCAGTTACTCATTTATATATACCAGTATATATATATATATATATATATATATATATATATATATATATATATATTATTTTTCTTCTATTAAGATTTTTTGTCCACGTTTGACTCCTCTTTTTGCTATTCTTCACAATTTCTTTTTTATTATTTTCAAACAGTGTAGTTTGTCATGCCTTTCATCATGTATATAAAATAAACATATTTCAAGTGCTAGAACTGACCCATGTGGGACTGCTTATCACTGCCCTAACATCTTGTCCTTCACTACTCTTCACTTGTACCAGCCTTCACAGAAAATCCTTCATCCATTTGAGTATCGGTGTGTGTGTATGTATGTATCTATTTGTATCTTTGGGAAGGGAAGTTATGCTCATGGTGTCCCTTATGTGTATCTCACAGTGTGTGTGTACTTCATTGTATTATGAGAATATCTTAAGAAGTCAAGCTTTTCCATCTTGAGTGACCTGTGAAACAACAAAATAGTCATGATTACTGGAGGCTATTTTGTTGAAAGCATTTTGAGTTTCCTTAATCCTCATGTCAGTGGAATTTGACATTACCTGGAGTAGTGAGTGTTTACTCTCGCATACACCCCCAGAATTCCTACTGTGTGTGAATTGATTTGTTTGTATGCATGCTTGTTTTTGTGTGGGGAATTGCTTGACAGTATGTGTGTATATGATTACAAATGTGTTTAACTGAAACTTTCAACTGCAAAGATTTTGTGGTATGTTCACTGTAGATTTGTGTTATCCAAATATGTTGTCATAGTTTAACCTCAACACTTACATAAAATCCTTTGAAAATTAACTGATGGGTTATTTGTGTAGTAAACTCCTGTACTTCTTGAATGGGAATGAGATAATTGGCAATGCAGTGTTTGTTGTCTAACTATGTTGGCTGCTCCATTACAGTACTTTAGATACTTTTGCAAATGTGGTAATTTGTAGTGTTCATGGATGTTTGCTCATGTCTGCAGGCTACATGGAGTCTTGAGCTTGCAGAATTATCTTTTATTGATTATCCAGCAGCAGTAATTTTTTATTTGTTTATCAATGTTATTATTTATTATTTACTGTTAAATGTGAATAGTTGTTGTATCTAACTCCTTGTGGCCACAGACTTTTTCCTGAGTCAATGAACGTTGTTTTTAGTTTGCTATGTACAACTATAACTAATGCCTTGTTTCTCTGTGTGACTTGCTTCCTCTTGTGCGTGATGCTGCTGTTGCTGCTGCTCCTGCTCCTCCTCCTTCTCCTCATGCGTGGCTCAACAACGCACGCAACCCACGTACACGCACGCCCCTCTTTGGCTGCTACTGCTGCTGCTGCTGCTGGTATGACTTGACATCCAACCACAGCAGACTACGGCAGGTGGGGAGGATTCCTCTAGTTCCTCCACCACCACCACAACAACCACTACTACTACTCCTCCAACTACCACCATCACCTCCTCCTCCACTTCTAAGGACGGGCCTCCTCCTCCTACACAGATCAACAAGATCAAGTATGCCCCTGGAGCGCCACACATCAAGAAGGACAAACGGCAATCTTCGTCCAGATTTAATGTCACCAAAAATAGAGAGCTTCAGAAGTTACCACCTTTGAAAGGTAAAGATTAAGTTGCAGGCAAGTGTGAACATGTGCAGTACCAGTCTGTTCACATGTTCGGTAGTAGAATATTATTGCCAAGTTTGGTTTATATAGTATTTTGCCTCATGCCTGAATTATAGTTTCCTTAGGGATTAGTTAATTTTTATCTGAACCAAAATAGAACCTATTCATAGGCTTGTATATTTATTTATTCTTTCTATAAATAATTTTTTGTGTTTATATGGTAAACAGATGCAGCTCAAAATGAAAGAGAGGAGCTCTTCATCAACAAAATTCAGCAGTGCGGGGTCCTTTTTGATTTTGTTTCGGACCCCCTAAGTGATCTAAAATGGAAAGAGGTAAAGAGGGCCGCTCTGAGCGAGATGGTGGAATATGTCACCACTCAGAGACAAGTCATAACAGAACCCGTCTATCCTGAAGTGGTATACATGTTCGCCCTCAACTTGTTTCGCACATTACCTCCATCTAGCAATCCATCTGGTGAGTGAATTTTACTGTTATATCAGGTATCAGTTGGAGTGCAGACTCTTGGATGATACCCATGGGTATTGTAATTCATCATTTTTCTTAAAGCGCTGTAGTTGTGATGTATCGGTGTGGGACTGTTTCTGTCACCAACTGAAAGTGATAGAAGTGCAGGAGTTGCAGGTTATTAGCTCTCCGTGTGTTAAAAGATGTAAGAAACACAATTGAGGTAAAAAAAAAAAAAAAAAAAAAAGAGCACCCCAGTTAAGAGACCAAGTGTTAGTACGCATCCTGATGGAGGCAAGGGAATTGATGGGTTTTGAAAATGGCCACCTCTATGTACATCTTGCAGGACCATCACATGCAAGTACCCAACATTGGTTCCTAGAGACGACAAGTCTGGGGAAATGAAAAGTGTGAATAAAGGTGTCAAGAGTTAAATGCAGACAAGGTTATATGTAGGAATGATTGTATTCATGGCCTCGTATGGAGCAGAGACTTGAAATTTAAGAGAGGCAGAAAGAGTTGGGCCCTGCTGGGTTTTGCCGCATTGCTTCTAACCAAGGCAATGGGTAGATGGGCATGGATGCCCGCCCCTTCATCCACAAGGAGCCAAGATACATACAGCATACAAATTATGTTGGATTGGTGAAGTGTGGGTGCATGTTCTGGCTGGCTGCCTCTGTTATAAGGCTTTCTAGTATATGATCTTTGAAAGGAAGAACCTGAACATGCCCCAAGATAAGGTGTTTGAGAAGTATTGTAGGTTTTAGATGGGTTTAGATAGAGAACTGGTATATAAAAACCTTAGAAATGAATAAATGAAAATGCTGAGGTGGTTTAAGCATATGGAAAGAATGATTGAAGAAAGACTAGCAGAAAGAGTGGGAAGTAGAAGTGGATGGAGTATTGGAAAGGAATACTAAGAATTAGGTACATACATATACCAATAGCTCTTTTCCCCCTTACAAGGGAGGTAACCAAAAAACATAGGCATAAAATCCACTCCCACCCATTCCATCCTAAGAATTAAGTATGTGGACAAAATAAAGGAGCCATTGGATGCAAGAGTACCACCCATCAAGCAAGGAAGAGAGTGCAAGAAAGGGGATAGAGCTTGAAGGGATGTTCTTGTTTGTGTCAATAACAAACAACTAGCTCATCTCCCACTTCCCTCTAGTCACTCTAACCATCTCCAATCCTCTGCACAATCACCCTCACTTCTATCTCACATACTACCCCATCCATGCACATGTTGAACAACCATGGTGACTTAACACACTCATGGCACAGCCCTACCTTCACCTCAGACCACTTGCTCATCATTTCTAACTCTAACACAAGCTCTACTACTCATGTAAAAGCTTTTTAGTGCCCTTATTAGCTTTTTCCCAAACCCATATATTTGCAATACCTCCCATAATGCCTTCTTGTTGACCCTGGCACATGCCATCTCTAAATCGATAATGCCCCCCTCCCCCCATCTTTACCATTTAGGGGGGGGGGGGAGACTTGCAAATCTACCTTCCCATAAAAATTTGATCAACACACCCTTTACATGCCCTAAACCCACACAGTTCCTCACCAGTACTATCCCTCTGTTCCTCTCCTATAGTATAAGTGTTTTAACATGAGTCTTTGGACACTGCCGGGTGGAACCCCAGGGTTCTGCATTGTTGCCACATCACCCCATTACATAAGAGGAGTTCACTACCTACCATGGTGGTGGATGTGTGAATGACCCAACCTGGCAACTGTGTCCAGGTCAAGGACACCTTGGGTGGCAATAGTGCATTAGCCATGTTGCCAAACAAAATGGAAACTTTACTATCATTTTCTTTCCCTAAAATCCCAAGCCATTCCTACCACTATACACTTGTATTATGAATATATATATATTTATATTTCAACATTCACCCTGGGATTTGAACCAAGGCCTCACTTGACACCAGGCTGGTGGCAGCTGTCAGATATTCACTGCTACTACCGATTCACTTCAGGTTTATATATATATATATATATTCCATAAATAGATATAATACAGAATACCATTGAGAGAATACAGTTTATATATATATATATATATATATATATATATATATATATATATATATATATATATATAATATATATATATATATTCCATAAATAGATATAATACAATAACATTGAGACAATTCACTTTGTACAGGTCATCACTAGATGTGTCAACAGTGGGGTTTCCTTGGATCGCAGCAAAGGGCTCAAGTTAGATCTCTTTTACTATAAACTTTTCAGTCAACATCCACCCATATACCTTTTCTAACTACATTCAACAAACTTATCCCTCTAAAACCACTAAATTCACATTTGTTCCCTTTTCCCTTGTAAAGCAGAACTATACACACAGTTCAGCCCAATTTTTTGAGTGATTGATCATGGTGCTTTTGATAATCCAGTCATGTAATTATAAATTTTACATCCAATCTGTAGCTGTCTTGCAAAGGAAGTTCTCATCTGCTTCATGATATTTTGGGTAGATAAAAAATGTGTGTGTGTGGGGGGGGGGGTTCACCATACAATGGGTGAGGTTAAACCAACTCCAGCAGTCAGGCCCTACTTGGAAAAGCTATGCCACACTGCATTGCCTTTGACCCTGAGCAATGTGACAGAGGACAGGGACAACCCTTTGTCCCTTAAGTGCTGAGATGGGAAGTGGGGTTGAATGTTTTTTATTTGTATAAAATATTGGTGTGTGATTGACTGAAACCTCCCTTCCCCTTCCTGCATAAGGGGGAAAGGGCATTTGGTACTTCTGACATTTTTTATTGTTGGGAGGTACATTTAATTAAAAAGATAAATCATACAAAAATCGACTAAAACGTGAATCTGTTTTCCTTTAAAAAAGTGTAGACTCAGAGGTGACTTGATACAGGTCTTTAAGATTCTAAAGGGAATTGACATCAAAAGTGAGAAAATTTTCATAGTGAATGAGAATCTGACAAGAAGCAATGGTCTCAAACTGTCCGGAAATAGATTTAATTTGGAAGTGGGTAGAAACAACTTCGCCAACCATGTAGTTAATTAATGGAATAAACTTCCTGCAGAGGCAGTGCAATGTAGTTCAGTTCAAAGCTTTAAGAATCATTTAGTTAAACACCTAAGCAAGATGCTGTAATGGCTATCATTTATTTTATATTATTTGTTTTGTTATCATTTGTCCGCTTGTTTGTTATTATTTGTTTGATTCTCATTTATAATTAGTTATGTCAATTTATTATTATTTACTATTTACCTGTTTATTATCTAACTATACCTATGCATTTGCTTATTTTATCTGGTATTTACATTATTATTATTATTATTTATTCATTTATTTGTTTATTATTATTATGATTTTTTCGCATCCGACCTAGATATGGACCAAAAGGTCTCCTGTCGGCATGCTCTGCCTTTGTAATCCTTTGTTTTGTTTTACAGAAGAATACTGTCATACTGAAATTAATGTTGTAAGCATGTATGGTCTAGACTAGATGCTTGGGAAAAAATGCAAGATAAGTTGGAAAAAGTTTGGGAATTTCTTTATGGTTTTAAGAAAATAGTCATAAATATATTTGTTTTGTAGTGTAATATTTTATTTGTATCTTGCTGCATTGCCTCTGACCTAAGGAGTGGGCAGGGGACAGAGATAACCCTTTATCCAAGAGGAGATAAGATAGGTGTGGAATGGGTGTAGGGTGGTTGTATGCTTTGATATGGCCACCCTCCTTAGAAGGGGGCTGTTTGGTATATGTATTTGTGTGTGTATATATATATATATATATATGTGTGTGTGTGTGTGTAATTTTTTGTACGTTGATATGTAGAAAAAATATAAAGAAATTATGAATTTGGTTCTTTGATTTCCCTGTTTTTGCAGGTGCAGAATTTGACCCAGAAGAAGATGAACCCACTTTGGAAGCAGCATGGCCTCATTTACAATTAGTTTATGAATTTTTCTTGAGATTCTTAGAAAGCCCGGACTTTCAGCCTTCAATAGCGAAAAGATACATTGATCAGAAATTTGTTTTACAGGTAGGAAATTCAATATTCATGTATGTGTAGGTGATTGAACAATTATGTTGATCATCCACTTAATTTCTCCTTTATCATACTTAATGACCAAGAATTTCATATTTCATTGATTAATTACCAAGAATTGTATACTTCATTGATTAATTGATTTTCTCTCTCTGTCTTACCCATTCTCCTTTCTCTTTTATCTTATTGATCATTTGGTCACATGTTCCAGCTATGTTAAATTGATTCAGGTCTTGCTCTGTTAAACAGTTCATTTTACCTATCTCTGTCCTGTACACTTAACTGTTGCATTTATCATGTCTCCATCAACATGGACATTTATTGCCTCAGTGACACCCAACCCAGCTTTATTTGCATTCAGCAATAAACCATTTCATTTGTGTAGGAAATTGTACTCAGGTTTATAAAAGTAGCTTACTTGGATCCCTGTCAACAAAGATGCTGGTGTAGTTTTGTTGTGGAAAATAAAACTTGCATGTAATTGAGGGTTGAATTTTTTTTAGATTGTAGATATGATATGTACTTACATATACCAAGGCTTTTTCCCCCTTACAAGGGAGGTAGCCAAAAAGGTAAGATGTAATCAGTCTACTCTTTCCATTACTTTCAGCTTTTAGAACTTTTTGATTCAGAAGATCCAAGAGAAAGAGATTTCCTGAAGACCACATTACATAGAATATATGGCAAGTTCCTAGGTCTACGCGCTTTCATCAGGAAACAAATTAATAATATATTCTATAGGTAAGCTACTTATGTGGGGAAGCAAGGAAAGTTTAGTCTTTTGAAAGCTGATAATAAAAGAATTGTGAATTCACAAAAACTTGAATCAGAAAGCATGTGTTATTCTTTTATTCATTATTAATTTTGTTTTTTATTCTTTCAGATTTATTTATGAAACAGAACATCATAATGGCGTAGCTGAATTGTTAGAAATTCTTGGAAGGTAAGCAGACCTCATTATACATACATACATATACCAAGGCTTTTTCCCCCTTACTAGGGAGGTAGCCAAAAAGGAAAAGGCATAAAATCATTCCCACCCATTCCATCCCTGAAAGCACTCCACACCCCTCCACCCTCCCTCCCATCTTAGCACTTCCTAGATGACGGGTCATCCCTGCCCACTGCCCTGGGTCAGAAGCAGTGTCGCAAGACACAGCACATCCACAGCAAGGCCGCATCATTAAATCGGCGACCCACCCTCTCCGTCCCCCCATATAAAGGAGAGGACGGGAAGAAATTCCTTCGGGCTGCGTCAAAATTTTGCTCACACACACTACCTCACCCCCTATCCCCCCGTCCAATCCACCTCATGCATCACAACATCTTCCATATACAACCATTCTCCATTCACCCGTCTTCTGTCCTCTCCCGTCCTTCCTCAACAGACATTCCCCTCTTCCCCAAAGCCCCCTTCACCCCATCCATCCATCTCATCCTAGGAAGTCCCCTCATGTTCACTCCCTCCACATCTGCCTTCCATACCTCCTTTACTAGTCTTTCTTCACTCATTCTTTCCATGTGTCCAAACCATCCCAATACTCTTTCATCAACCGTATCTCCCAACTCCCTTTCCACCCCTGTTCTCTTCCTCGGCTCCATCATACTTCTCAGACACCTCATCTCAAACACATTCAAACTCCTTCTCTCTTCCTCTCTTATGTTCCATGTTTCTGCTTCATACAGTGCTGTTGGCACAATCACTCCTTCATACAGTCTCCTCTTAGCATCCATTCCCAAATGTCTATTCCTCATTACACTTTTTAATCCACCAAGGCATTTACTCGCTTCTCTCAATCTACATTCTACCACCTTCACTCCACCTTTTCCTGTAACACTTGCACCCAAGTATCTAAAACTATCCACTTCCTCCAGTTGCTCTCCCTTAATGCTCACTTCCAGATTACTGCCACTTTCACCCCTTGTACATCTCATCACCACTCTTGTCACCAACTTCCTCAATCCCTCCTCCGATCCTGCCACAAGCGCAGTGTCGTCCGCAAACAACAGCTGCATGACCTCTCACTTTTCTCCATTTTCTTTAACCCCTTCCATATGGTGCCGCACACGTAGGCGTCATGAGGAGCAAGTGGATTCGCGACGCTGCCATATCGGCGTCTTGATTATATTTATTGTAGTCGCCCCTGTGTTTTTACATTCTCCCAAATGCGCCCTGAATCCCATTCTCTGTGGTTTTCAAAATTCGCGGGTGAAAGAGAGAACGATCGATATAAGCGGTGACTATATTTTATGATGCAATAATTATTACGACACGTCATACAGCTGGCATTGGCTGCTGCCCGCGAGATTTAAGTCCCGTACTGAAGTGGTTAACCATCTCCAATCCCTGACCCACTACCCTTGCATTTACCTCTCGCACTACCCCATCCATGTATAAGTTGAACAGCCAGGGTGACATATCGCATCCTTGACGAAGTCCCACCTTTACCTCAAACCACTCACTCTCTCCATTTCTAATCCTGACACAAGCTCAACTACTCTCATAAAAACTCTTGACAGTTCCCAGAAGCTTTCCTCCTATCCCGTATATCCGCATAACCTCCCACAGTGCCTTTCTGTCTACCCTCTCGTAAGCCTTTTCCAGATCCATAAAGGCCCAAAAAACATCCTTTCCCTTTCCTATAGCTTTCTCACATATGTCTTACCACAAAAATCTGATCTACACAACCTCTACCTGTCCTAAATCCACACTGTTCCTCACCAATTACTCCCTCTGTTCCTCTCCTAATCCTCTCAATCAAGATCCTCCCATAAGCCTTCCCAACTACACTTGACAAGCTAATTCCTCTGAAACTACTACATTCACACTTGTCCCCCTTTCCCTTGTAAAGTGGAACTATACAAGCACTCCTCCAGTCCTCTGGCACTCTACCTTCTCTCCAGCAAACATTAAATAACCTCACCAACCAGTCCACCATCACTGTACCTCCTTTTTTAAGACATTCTGCATGGCATCCATCCAGACCAGGTGCCTTACCTCCTTTCATCATCTTAACTGCTGCCTTCACTTCATCCTTCCTTATTTCTCCTCCATTTTCCTCACTCATCACTCATTTTCTTAGCATTTCCCACTGCAGCTATCTTTCCCTCCTTATCCTCCTTCACATTTAGCAACTCTCTAAAATATTCTGCCCATCTTCCCCTTACTGCCTTCTCCTCCATTATCATCTCTCCATATGCACCTTTTACCTTTTCTTCTCTACTTGATTCGCCTCCTCTTCCTCTCTCAATTTCTTTCCAAAACATCTTTTTAATACTTTCAAAATTTTCTGACATACTCTTACCCCATTTTACATCTGCTCTCCTCTTTGCCTCCTTTACCTTTTTCTTTACTTCTCTTTTATTTTCTTTGTACATCTCATGTGGCTCCCTCGTCCTATTTTGTAACCAATCTGTGAAAGCTCGCTTCCTCTCTTCTACAACCTTCTTCATTTCCTCATCCCACCATTCACTACCCTTCCTTCTATTTCCTCCTATCCTTCTTGTTCCACACACCATCTTTGCACACTTTATGACTCCCTCCTTGAACCATCCCCATTCCTCCTCCACACCTACCTCTACTCTATCCTTCACTCCCTCCCACTCCTCCTTCAGCTTCTTCTTGTACTCCTTCTCCTTTCCCTCTTCATTTAAAGAGTTCACTCTAAGCACCTCCCTACCTTTTGTCTCTTTCCTCTTTCTCCATCTGTCCTCCACTCTCAACTTACCTTCCACCAAAAAATGATCTGATATTCCCCCACCCTCTCCCCTTAGCACATGTACATCCTTAACTCTTCCTATCATAATCCTATTTACCACTACATAGTCCATTAAAGCTCTGTCTACCACCCTTCCCTCAACCACCCTCTCCCATGTGTACTTATGCTTGACTTTCTTCTGAAACACTGTATTTGCTATCATCAACTCTCTTTCTGGACACATTTCCATCAACTCTCCACTATGATTTTTTCCTGGAACTCCACATTTCCCAACCACTCCATCAATTGGATCCTTTCCTACCCTAGCATTAAGGTCTCCCAGTACTATTACATTTACACTTCTCCCTAAACCCTCTATGCACTCATTTAAATCTATCCAAAAGGCCTCCCTTCCTTCTACACTCTTCTCACTGCCAGGCCCATATACATACATATACATATACCAAGGCTTTTTCCCCCCCTTACCAGGGGGGTAGCCAAAAAGAACAAGGCACAAAAACATTCCCACCCATTTCATCCCCGAAAACACTCCACACCCCTCCACCCTCCCTCCCATCTTAGCACCTCCTAGATGACGGGTCATCCCTGCACCCTGTCCACTGCCCTGGGTCAGATGTAGTGTTGCAGGATACAGCACATCCACAGCAAGGCCGCTTCATTAAATTGGCGACCCCCCCCCTCTCCGTCCCCCCATATAAAGGAGAGGACGGGGAGAAATCCCTTCGGGCTGCATCAAAAAATTTTGCTCACACACACTACCTCACCCCCATTCCATTGTCCAATCCACCTCATGCATCACAACATTTTCCATATACAACCATTCTCCATTCACCCGTCTTCTGTCCTCTCCCGTCCTTCCTCAACCGACATTCCCCTCTTCCCCAAAGCCCCCTTCACCCCATATGCCAGGCCCATATGCACTTACAAAAACCCACATCTCCTTTCCCAGTTTCACCTTCATCCACATTATCCTTGAGGAAACCTCCTTCCACTCCACTACACGTTTACCTATCTCTTCACTTACTAGTATAGCCACCCCTTCCCTCCCTCGCCCTCTCTTCACTCCTGATAACCTCCCACTTACACTCCCAACAATCGCCCTTCCCTTTCAGCTTAGTTTCACTCAAAGCCAACACATCCATCTTTCTTCTCACAAACATACTACCTATCTCTTCCCTTTTACTCTCATCTGTACCACATCCACGCACATTAAAAGACCCAAACCTTAGGGTGCTGGTCCAAGAACTTCCAGACCCTCTTATGCATTTTCTTTTACTTTTAGGAATGTGCCCTGTGGGGCTACAAGGAGAAGGATGCCTAGTCCCAATCCCCGTCCCTTTCTTCTCGCCACTTACGATCCAAGTGGGAATACTTGGTGGCAGTATTCTTTTCCTCCACCACAGAAAGAATACTCAGAGAAATGGTACAGGACAGCAACAAGGGGTTGGGGGACATCATAACAGAGGGACAGTCATAGTATAAAAGTGTCATCATTTCTCTATGAACAGAGTTTTCCTCTATCATAGACAAAATGATGTGTGGCTCTGGTCTGTAGGGGTGCCCCTAAAGTATTTACTGCATGCTACTCTGCCACAATAACAAGCAGCTAATACCCCAGACGATAGATGATAAAAAAGTATGTATGTTGCAGAAAGCAACCTAGTGGATAGATCTAGGAGGACTAATGTTGTTTGGACATAGGAAAAAGTGAATGAAGAAAGACTAACAAAAAGTGTGGAAAACAGAAGTAGATAATGAATCTTGGAAGAAAACAAAGAATTAGATAGATTGACATAGTGAAGGGCATTGGACACAAGAGAATTTTTTATTAAACAAGGAAAGAAGAGTGTGTTAAAGATACGAGTTAGTGGAAAATGGTTGTAAATGGGTAAAGAAATGACATGGCCCAAAGGGATGTTCTTTTCTGTTCCTTCATCCACAAGGAACTAAGTCAAGAGGTAAATAGTGGGCGGTGGATAGAAGTGGAATGGATGGGAGTGGGTGTGTCTCTTAGCTGGCTACCATAAGAGGTTCTTGGTATATAGATAGGATGAGGGAGGTGTGGGACACCATGGAATGAAGTAGGAGTGCACCTGCCGTAGCTGTCAAGTTCTGCAGTGGAGGTGCTGTTCCACTGTATTGCTTGTGACCCAAATGATGTTGACGACAGGGATCACTCTTCATCCATGAGGTGTTAAGAATGGGTTTTGGATGGATGTGGAGTCTGTGTATGCTTTTGACTTTGCCAACACCTTGTAGGAAAAAAAAAGGTACATTGACATGTACGGTACTGTGTTTACATGTATGTTTCAAAGTTTTATTCATCTATAACCAAGGTGTCAGCCTCCTTACCAAAGTATTTTTCTACCCAACAGTATCATCAATGGTTTTGCCCTGCCACTAAAGGAGGAACATAAAGCTTTCCTCTTAAGGGTCCTGCTGCCTCTTCATAAAGTGAAATCCCTCAGTGTCTACCATCCACAGCTAGCATACTGTGTGGTTCAGTTCCTTGAAAAGGATCCATCCCTCACAGAGCGTGTTATACTTACTTTATTGAAGTTTTGGCCAAAGGTACACAGCCCAAAGGAGGTTATGTTTTTGAATGAGTTAGAAGAAATCTTGGATGTAATTGAACCTAATGAATTCTCCAAGGTCATGGTTCCTCTCTTCCGACAATTGGCCAAGTGTGTTTCTTCACCTCATTTCCAGGTAAGACTCTCCCATTTTCTGAGTAGCTAAGTGTAGACTAGACTTTTTATTATGTATAGTGTGACAGACACTTCACAGCAGTTGGAAATTTTGGGCTTACATTGATTTCTTGGGTAGATAAAAGTAGGGGTGGGGATGCCATATAATGAAATGGGGGGGTAAACCAGCTCTGGATGTTGGACCCTTCTGTAGAAGTGCTTTGGCTTGCTCCATTGCCTTTGATCCAAGCAATGTTGATTCTTTATCCACAAAGTGCTTAAATAGCAGGGGGTGTACAATGAATGCTGTTTTGGATAGGTGTATGCTTTTGACTTGGTGACCCCCGTACTAGTGATAAAACAAAATCTTTTAGTATACATGTCTGTAAATCACCTTTCAAAGTTCATCCACTAAACTGCCTTAAACTCTCTTTTGACACAGTCACAAGAACAGTCTTAAGCAAATAACAACTGGCTCTCCTCACACTTTCTTTCACTATCGCTAACTATTTCCAACACCATGCCTATCACGTGTGCATTTACCCTCTGTACCACCCCATGTGTATGTTGAACAACCATGATGAAATTACACAACCTTCCTCTTCCTTTCTACATCATATTTTTTTACACCTCACAGTTGCTCACCATTTCTCACATTCTTATCAACGTAGAACTTGTAATAATGTATCTGTTTAAAGAAAGAATGTGTAAGAACGGTGTCGCCATACTCTGTCCCATTTCTCATAATTTTTGTGCAATATGCCATCTTTAATCCAATGTTAGTTATTTATCAGATTTCATTGTACTCCTGTGTTGTTCTCCAACCTTTATTCATGTTTATTTGATACTATTTTAATATCATAACATTAATTTTTCCTAATTAGTGTTTTAAATTTATTTCATTTCAGGTTGCTGAGAGAGCGTTATATTATTGGAATAATGAATATATTTTATCACTCATAAGTGACAATGCCCAAGTCATATTGCCAATCATGTTCCCGTCTTTATATAAAAACTCCAAATCGCATTGGAATAAGTAAGTAAAATTTTTTATCAAATTGTAGTCTCTGATAGCATGATTTTGATGCCATTGATGTTTCATCAATGCTTGTTTTGCATAGGTGTTTCATCAATGATTGATGTAATTAATGCCTTCCATACTAAATGGAATTATGCCTTTTGACCTTGGTTAACTTGATATATGTATGTTACTAAATGACACTTGCCCTCATTTGGAGTTGCTAAATCCATTTTGGTTAACTCCTGGCCTGAGGGCCATGTAACCACCAATTTTGGGTATTGTCAGACAATTTTATCAAGTTTGTGGAACTCCCTTGAAGTTGAAGAGGTTAAAGTACTAAGGATATCTAAACATCGTGACTAGTATAACATTCATATTTTTTTAATAGATATTAACCATTTCAGTATGAGTTATATTCTCGCACACAGTCAGCTGTCATATGAACAATGCCTCACATTACTTGCATTATAATATATATAGACACTGCTGTATTACATATTCTCTTTTACTCTGAGTAATAATACATACATGCATATACCAAGGTTTTTTCCCCCTTACAAGGGAGATAGCCAAAAAGGAAAAGGCATAAAATCATTCCCACCCATTCCATCCCTGAATACACTCCACACCCCTCCACCCTCCCTCTTATCTTAGCATCTCCTAGATGATGGGTCATCCCTGCACCTTGTCCACTGCCCTGGGTCAGAAGCAGTGTCACAAGACACAGCACATCCACAGCAAGGCCGCTTCATCAAATCGGCGACCCCCCCCCTCCGTCCCCCCATGCATAACAGGAGAAGACGGGGAGAAATCCCTTTGGGCTGCATCAAATTTTGATCACACATACTACCTGAGTAAAAATAAACAAGGAAAATGTGATCAAACCAGTTCATGAAATCTGGGGATAACTCGTGTACAACTACAAATATATATATGTATATATATAATCTAGACGCCGATGCCATACCAAAGTGGTTAAAAGGATACTCTGTCAAGATATGGAAGTACACCTGGCCTCCAACATTTCCAGTTTGTTTTTATCATAGGTTGTTTTATGTTAAACATGGTTTTTGATGATTGTGGCTGCTCAGAGGTGTTGAAATTACTTTAGGTGCCTTCAGGTCATCATCAGGTGGTTATTTCTATACATAGGGCATGGGTCTGAGGGGCTTGGAAAATATTCTGCATCTCATAACACCTGTGAATGTAGGTGGTCAGATGTACAGCACAAGGCGTTAATGATATAATCCCCCACCCCTGCACCCCTACCTGATTAGCCAGTACCTACTAAATGAGGTGGCTAGACATAGGAGAGGAGGATCCTTGCCACTTTCACTCCAACCATACATTCCCCTCTTGCACTTTCTCACTTAAACCATGCAAAGATTGCACCTCATCACTTTGCCGGCACTGCTGCCAATTCATCCAAGGTGCACCTCTCATATAACAGGTCATCTTTGTCTATAACAGTGGCTCCTAAACTTTCTTGTGCACCAGGCCCCTTTTGTTAAAACCATTAACAATTTTAGTATATTACAGCCTACAAACATGTTTAAATTCAAAAGGTAGGATAGGAGGGGAATCAACTCACAATTATGAATCCACCCTAATCAATCAATTAACCACTTCAGTACGAGTCAAATTCTCATGTGCAGCGTTGGCTGCCATGTGTATGATGCATCACACTACCTGCATTGTAAAATATAGTCACTGCTAACTTGTGTTCAACTACAAAAAATATATATAATCAAGACATTGACACCAGTACCCACTCACACCTCATGACACCTATGTACGCATCATCGTACTGAAGAGGTTAATTGTTGCCTCGGGTTTCACTAAGTGGAAAACCTGAAGCCCCACAGTGGCTGGCAATGGTCCTTGGAACTTCCCACAGATCTCTCAGGGAAGAAATTTTGGACTTGTCTATGTTGTATCATTGTGGAAATTTGTCACCAGTTCAAATTGGTAATCCTTGATAAAGAAGATTTATTTAATTGGGATAGAAGAAAAACAAGGGGACATGAAAAAAAAATGACAGTGATTGAAGAGCTCTGAAAAAAAAGAACAGCTTTCCACACAGAGTGGGGGATGTCTGGAACAAATTTGACAAGATAATAGTGTGTGCAAACACCTTACTTGAATTAAAAAAAAAAAAAAATAGATGTTGCAAGATAAAAGACTGGACACCACGAGCATAGCTCCCCTTCCCATAGAATACAGCTAGGTAAATACACACACACACACAAACATTTTATGTTATTTATAGTGATTTTAAAATGGGGGGGGAGGATCCAGCTGTATGATAGGTAACAAGTTATATTATACTAGCTATACTCTGGGGGTAGGGATAATGTACAACGAGTTCCTCTTCACAGCACATTCTTGTATTTATTGATGGTTTCAGCATATACCACTTGTGTCTTTTCGTACCATAACTTACTGTTTAATAAGAAGTTGATCTATCCATGTTTTCTCACCTTCATCTTCTTCCTCCTCCACTTCATCTTCCTCTTCTTCACTATTATAGGGTAACCTCATACCCCCTTCTCTTCATTCCACTGATGTTTTATTTATCATCATTGTATATGAACAATTCTAGACCCCATAAATGTATTCATGGGTACTAGCATCTGGGGTTTGATAAAACAGTAATGTATTTGGGTTGTAGTTTTTTAACGTGATTGAAAGATATATAATTTTTTTTTTTTTTTTTTTCGTAACTTTTCAGAACAATCCATGGACTAATCTACAATGCACTGAAATTGTTTATGGAAATGAACCAGAAATTGTTCGATGATTGCACGCAACAGTACAAGGCAGAACGTCAAAAGTAAGTTAACAAGTTTTGTTTTATGTATGATTTCATTTACAGTTGTTCGCTGCCTAAATTTTGCATACTGCTGAAGAGTGATAAAATATATCTTACATTTACGTTCTGTGCTAGTATTTTGAGCATCCATAAAAAATTAAGAATTTGTTTTAAATTGGTTCAGGAAATGTCTTCCCTCCCTCCCTTTCTTCCTCCTTGCTCTCCCTCTCTTCTCTTTGTCTCAATGTGATTTAATTTTAATTACATACATTCAGCCCTGGATTTAAGGGGGCCGTCGCGATAAATTTCCAGAAAAAATTGAAATATTCGAGAAAAAAAATTCCCTGTCATCTAGTGGCCTTTGGCAAGCCAGTCCTGAAATATTTCAGCGAAATACCAAAAACATAAAGGAGTTATGGCTATTTTTCTGCCCCCCCCCACCCTCACTTCCCAGTACACCTTCGCTGCACATATGTTCGACTAAGTTATTTCATCGCAATAAAAATAGCACAAATGCGATGTATTTTGTTATTCACTAATATAGACTAGCTGGAAACATGTCCTACACTGGGATCTGTTCGCTTGTGAATGAACTGAGCGAATTATTGCGAGTAAGGGAAGAAAGCGAATTGTCGCTCCTTGGAGAACTTTTATTTACTTTTATTTGAAGCTATAATCATTTCAAGAATGCCTAAACATTCACAGAAGAAACGTGTGTTTCATGAAAGCTAAGAAACTGAATCAAATTATTGAGAGAGTATACTCCTGCCTCGGTTATGACTGGAGATGACTCATAGCAGTGCAGCTGGGCGCATATGGGCTCGCTAAGCTGATCGCGCGGCATTCACACCCCTCTACCCCTTCATATCCTCGTTTCTCAAATGACGTCACTGCAAACATCGAGCATGCGTGATGTACCATCACATGACTCTACAAATAAAACGCCCCGAGTGCTTTTCGTCACAAGAGCGACTGTCATTGATCATAACTTTGGAAGGACACATAATCTTCTTTCTCACTTGGTTGGATCAATCCCATCATTACAAAAGCACTTGAGGAACAAGACAAAGACATTGATTCATTGCCAAATAAAGTCTATCTATCTATCTATCTAACTATCGTTCAGCTCCGATTTCCAGCCGGGAGTTTTCTAGTAAGCGAACCTGGCGACAATGAGGGACGTAGCACTTCCTGAAACCCTCGCCTTCTGAGCTCCTGATACCTCATAAAAGGGGGGACCAGGTACCAGCTACACTTTATAATAACATGTGAATGACATAGAATGCATGAAGATTGTCGCAGAGAAAAAAATCTAAATGTAATGTATAAAAAAATGCAGGGAAATGTATTTTGAACTTCAAAGCTCAATATCTCAAAACTACCCTTTTCT
Source organism: Oratosquilla oratoria (assembly GCF_046742065.1). Classification (NCBI taxonomy): domain Eukaryota; kingdom Metazoa; phylum Arthropoda; class Malacostraca; order Stomatopoda; family Squillidae; genus Oratosquilla; species Oratosquilla oratoria. The sequence continues at coordinate 2,567,597 of NC_134814.1, forward strand.
CTATATTTTTTCTATCTCCTCCGTAACTACTTGGCCGATTTTAATGGGGTTTGGATCATTTGAAAGCTGATTAAATTTGCAGTTTTTTTTTTTTTTTTTTGTGATAGAAGTCGATATATTGTATTTTAAAATAAAATATGACACTTTTAAAAAAAATCTTTCTCCTAAACTAAGAGGAACTTCCAAAAACTTTATGATGATTTTTTAGGTATTGCTATAGAGCATTTGTGGTATTTTTTTCAGCATGCTCAGTCAGTGGATAAATGAGGAGATAGAAAATTTGTAATTGGTCAAAAAACTGTTTTTTATTAATAACTTCATTGTTTTTCAACCAAATGATATGAAAATTGGTGGTGAACATCTCAGTATATGTATATATAACATTAAAAATTCACGAAATTCCGATCATAATTGACGAAGTTCATTTTCGAGCGCGACAGCTTCCTTAATAGACTCCATTTAGCTGATTTCAAGGACACAAGATAAAATCCAGTAATTAAGAATAAATTTCAGAGCCTCCCCTTCCCCAACAACAACAACAACAACAACAACTCAGTGAGTGCAAGGCCAGCATGATTCTGATTATACATATGTATACCAAAGGCATAAATAATGCTCGCACCCATTCCATCCCCCACATACTCCACTCCCATTCACACCCCTCCCTCTTATCTTGGGTCATCCCTGCCGCTTACCCACTGCCCTGGGTCAGAAGCAGTGTTGCAAGACACAGCACATCCACAACAAGGTCACTTCCTCAATCCCTCTGATCCTGCCACAAGTACAGTGTCATCAGGAAACCACAACTAGCTTATCTCCAACTTTTCTCCATTTTCTTTAACAGTCTCCAATCCCCAACCCATTACTCTTTCATTTACCTCTCACACCACCCCATCCATGTATAAATTGAACAGCCAAGGTGACAACACATCCCTGGTGAAGTCCCACCTTTACCTCAAACCACTCGCTCTCCATTTCTGTTTCTAACACAAGCTTTACTACTCTCATAAAAACTCTTGACTGGTTTTAATAGCTTTCCTCCTATTTCATATATCTGCGATACCTCCCACAATGCCTTCCTGTCTACCCTGTCATAAGCCTTTTCCAAATCCATAAAGGCCCAGAAAACATCCTTACCTTTTCCTAAAACTTACATATCTGTCTTACCTCAAAAATCTGACCCATGCAACTCCTACCTCTTGTAAAATCTCACTGTTCCTCACCAATTACTCCCTCTGTTCCTCTGCGAACCCTTTCAATCAGAACCCTTTTATAAGCCTTCCCAACTACACTAATAAGCTGATCCCCCAGAAAATACTACACTCACATTTGTCCCCTTTTTCCTTGTAAAGTGAAACTATACAGGTATTCCTCCAGTCCTCCAGCACTCTACCCTCTCTTAAACAAACAATAACCTCACTAGCCAGTCCACCATCACTGTCCCTCCTTTTTTCAGATATTCTTCATGACACCCATTCAACCCAAGTGTGCCTTATCTGCTCTCATCTTAACAACTGCCTTTACCTCATCTCTCCTTCTTTCTACCCCATTTTCTTCACTCATCACTGTCATTTTCTTAGTGCTATTCACTGCAACTACCTTTCCCTCCCTATCCTCCTTCACATTAGCAACTCTCAATAATACTCTGCCGATCTTCCTCTTATTGCCATCTCTTTCATATCTTTCCATCTACAACTTTTACCTTTTCTTCTACTTGATTTGCCTCCACTTCCTCTCTTAATTTCTTTCCAAAACATCTTTGTATTACTTTCAAAATTCTGTCATACTCTTACCCCATTTCACATTTGCTCTCCTCTTTGCCTCCATTATCTTGTGCTTTACTTCTCTTTTCTTTTCGTTGTATCTCTTATAGGATTCACTCATCCTATTTTGTAACCAATGTGTGAATGCTCGCTTCTCTTCTACAACCTTCTTTACTTCCTCATCCCACCACTCGCTACCCTTCTATTTTCTCCCATCCTCCTTGTTCTACACACCATCTTTGAACCTCTGTAAGCTTCTTGTACTCCATTCTTTTCTTTCTCATTTAAGCAGTTTACTTTAACCTCTTCACTCCGGGCCAAAATCTCGTAATAATACTCGCATCATAAAATATAGTCACCGTTTATATCGATCGTTCCCTCTTTCACCCGTGAATTTTGATAACCATAGAAAATCTGATGAAGACAGTTTAGAGAGTATGTCATTACGCAGGGGCAACTACAATAAATATAATCGAGACGCCGATATGGCAGCCTCGCATATCCACTTGCTCCTCATGCCGCCTACGTATGCAGCACCGTATGGAAGGGGTTAAGCACCTCCCTACCTTCTGGCCTTTTCCTCTTTCTCCATCTATCCTCCACGCTCCACTTACCTTCCACCAAAAAATTATCTGATATTCCCTCACTCTTCCCCCTTAGAACATGTATATCCTTAACTCTTCCTATTATTCTATTGGTTACCACTATATAGTCCATTAACACCCTATCTACCATTCTTCCATCCACCACCCTCTTCCATGTGTACTAATGCTTGATTTTCCTCCTAAACACTGTATTTGCTATCATCACCATTATCTCTTCATATAGATTTTTTCTTGGAACTCCTCACTTCCCAACCACTCGGTCTATTGGTTCCTTTCCTACCCTGGCATTAAGGTTTCCCAGTACCACTACATTGACATTTCTTCCTAAACCCCCTATGCACTCATTTAAATCTATCCTAAAAGCCTCCCATTCCTCCACGCTCTTCTCACTACCAGGCCCATATGCACCTACAAAATTCCACATCCCCCTTCCCAGTTTCACCTTCATCCACATTAACCTTGAAGAAACCTCCTTCCATTCCACCACACGCTTACCTATCTCTTTACTTACTAATATAACCACCCCGTGTCTCCCTTGTCCTCTCTTCACTCCTGAGACCCTCCCAACTACACTCCCAAACTCAAACTCTCCCCTCCCTTTCAACTTTGTTTCACTCAATGCTAATACATCAATCTTTTTTCTCACAAACATACTGCCTATCTCTTCCTTTTTACTCTCATCTCTACTACATGCACGCAATTTTTTTTTTTTTTTTTTTTTTTTTTTTTTTTTTTTTCAGGTATGGAATATAAAGTTCTTTTGTGAATTTTGTAAGATTGACCAACAATTTTTTCTCCCTTCAATACAGGGAGAAAGAGATGAGGAAAGAGAGAGAAGAGGCTTGGCAGCATGTGGAGGACCTTGCAGTGCAGAGTCCTTTATACGATGACTTTGGTGCCCAACTAGAGATGGAGAACAGTGTACACCACAATCAGAGTTCTCCCCAAGATGACAATGACAATGACTTCATGGCTGATAACATTGGGGGAGAGTCCAAGGAAGTACGTTCATAGGCTTACAGCTGAGTGTCTTTTGCCACTGTCGTGGTTGGGGTCTTTGTGTTACTTCAAGTAACAGTGCCAGCAGCAGTCATTAGCAGGAAGATTTTGTCACAATAGTGAAGAGCATTTTATACAGTAATTTCCAAAATGAATTTTGGCAACAGAAGAACCCAGAAATCGTAGAACTAATAAAAACATCTAACACAGAACTAATGGCAGCATCTTGATGCAGAAATGATAGAAACAGTTAAGCACAGAACTGACTGAAGGTCTTCAATACAGAATAGATGGGTGCATCTTTGCATATTAAGCAGAAAAAATTTGTGCAGCATTTTGATGATTTGTAGGGATCAATGTTTATTTTCATTTTGCCATTACCAGTACAGTACTTGTACTATTAAATGTTTTTTTTAAATGTGCAAGAAAGGTCATGTTGAAGCGAGTAAAGCTAATGTGAAAAAATGGTAATGTACACTTTTGATGGCATATTAATTGATATGTGGTAATTTTTTCTTTTATTTTCATTTTGCTGCATATATAATCATAGACCATTCCATATTCTTGATTGGCATATGCATCCTATTGTTTCAGATAGCTTCTAATGAAACTACAAACTATTATTCCTTGATACCAAACTATTACACTTTAATAAAGATCATATATTTTCATATTTTTGTACTCTTAGAGTGTGCATTTTCTTTAACAAAAGTGTCTACCCATCCAAAAATTCTGTGATACAAGATACTGAGAAATATTTTCTGTATATTCAGCCAAATGTGCTTATGCTACACTCCCAACACTAAGTCACATGTTTTGAAATGTATTTATCTGTACATAATTATACATATACATAATTATATAAAGTTATTATTTAACAAGATATGAGGGACATAGTAAACTTGCAGAATCAAATGCAATAAATTGATGACTATAAAAATATTTATGAACAAGTAGATAGCACAGTAACTACGTTCTACATGCAGCTGTACTTGCTTTGGATATGTGGCCAGTGTGTGTGTTTGTGTTTGTGTGCAAGATTCATCATTATTTTGGATCACTTGCTGGACTAGTGATTGACAGGTATTACCCTTCCAGATGAGAGCATAACTCGTATAGCCTAATTAATAGGTAATATTGTGACCTTCACACACCACACTCATTCCATCTCTTTGTCCAAGAGAGATGGTAATAGCTTGTAGTGATTTGATGCTTTTTAAATCTCTGGGTGCGGCACAGTCTTGGCTCCACTGAGTTGGCAAGCCAAGAGACTATCCACTAGACCAGCAAGCCATATGTATGTGTGTTTGTGTGTTTTATGTGATTGTAATTATGAAACTGTATTTACAGCATGAATTTCTATGTTTGCCCTTGAACCTGTTGTACTAAAGGAATGAAAAGGATACAACATACATATATCTGACAAAGCTTTGGTTCCAGTTATTTTATTACGAGCCTTGTATGGAAATTAAATGTAGAGAAATGGTAACTTGGTTTTATATGGTGTTGGTTGAGAAATTTAAGGCATCTTGATCAAGTTTATATTCAGGCCCAGAGCCAGGTTTATTAGGGCTGTATGACCTCACAGAGTATAATATTTGACCCATGGCTTAAATCTCAATCCAATCTAGTAGTCGGAATTATTCTTTTAGGGAGACGTCAAAAATATTTGTGAGAGCATGAAATTCTATCCCCATCTGTGAAAAACACACATTTGGTCTATCTGTCTATTGTGTATGAATGCAGTGGTAATAAAACACAATTTCTCACTCTAGTTGATAAAGTGGCTTGCTGTCCAGCAATTTTGTGCTTGAGATATGTAATTAATGCAGTCATACATTCGTATACCAGCAGGTCTTTTCACCCTAATGAAGGTGATGGCAGAGGCAAAACAGACACCTTCCCAACACCCAATCTATCAATCTGTTGCCTTCAACTTCCCAGTCTACCCCTGCAAACAGTTATGACACAACATCTGGCTTAAGGTGACACAGTACCAATACTCCCATCATCTTTCCACACATTCCTACAAGAAGTGAACACCTTAAACCGAGAATATCTCTTGGTAGTAGTATAATATTGTCCTTTAGGATGGAACCACCAGCAAACTGTCAGCAGTAATACTTACCTTCGTCCAGTTCCTTCAACTATACTCAGCTTCCCACAACTTCCCCTCCTTTATGGTCAGGAACTTTCCATTTGAAAGGAATGCTTATCACTTAAGTTCTACTCTCCAACCTTTCTGATGCCATTCTTATCTCCTTTACCACCTCTGACTCTACATTTTCAGTCCAGTATTGTCCCCAAAGATGGAGGTGTTGATTGTAGGTTGTGAAACACAAATATATCCTACTACTACTATTACTATTATTTCTTTCTATCTCCTTCCCCCTCCTTACTTCTTCCCCCACACTCCTGTTACTCTTCCCACTCCTACTCCTTCATCTATGACCCCTCCTCCTACACCTCTTCCCACCCCTTACACTCCTCTCACACTTCTACCAGTCATTGTCACTCCTTTCTCCTCTCTTATTCACTTTTTTTCACTCCTCTCCCTCTCCTCTCTCTCCCTCCCTCCCTCCCTTCCTCCCTCCCTCCTTTCCTCCCTCCTTTCCTCCCTCCTTCCCACCCTCCCCCTCCCTCCCTCCTTCCCACTCTCCCCCTCCCTCCTTCCCCTTCCTTCTTCTTCCTCTTTCCTCCTCCCTCCTTTCTTTCCTCCTTCCCTTTCCTCCTTCCTCCTACCAATGGCTTCAGATTCCTACCTCTTCTCTCTCTTCCTCCTCCTTCTTCTCCCTTTCTCTTTCTGCTCCCCCTCCTCTTCTCAATTCCTTCAGCTCCATGCCAGTGGCATAGACTCAGACCCACACTGATAGTAATCCAGTTTTCTTCACAGCGAGATCCCCCAATGACTGTTGCTGGTCTCCAGTGAGTGGAACTCGTGGTAACCGCTATTGTTGGTATTACACCACACCCCAGAGGTGACAAGTGAGATACTGGTCATAGTTTTGGTGGATATGAATTATCACATAGATTGGTATGTGACTGTATTTCCAGGTGCATCTAAAATGCTAGATAAAGATGATAATGAAGCCTAACAATAGAATATAATTTTTATGCTTAGCCCCAAAAATCATCCTATAATCTTGCATATAATCAACACAACTACCTAATATTATCCCTATGTTTGCTCACCATCACAATTCTTACAAGTCATGTGTAAATGTATTCACAATCTCCCCCACACAGTGCTACCCATTAACAATTGACATGAAATTGACTCGCCTGATGACCCAAAAATAAATAGATAAATGAATAAAAAAGCTCGCTTCCAGAACAGGTACCAATGATGGGTACCTGCTAGTGGCTGTCTTGCAAGAGGGATGGCAGGAGATGCAGGGATGCCCTGCTGCCATTTGTAAAAGCAGCAACCCCATCACCTCTATCTTGAGGTGTACACATAAGGGGCTGGCATTCAGTCTCCAGACCAGGCCCAACATTCTCTCTCTCTCTCAACTTCAATTGTACTTTCTCTTCCTTTACACATAGGGAAAGCTAACAACTGGTAACTACTACTTTCCTGTTACTTTCAGCTAATGACATAGAAACAGTCCTCTCAAGTTTCATCCCAGAGAGGGAGTTATGGGAAGGTCTGAGGACCATTGCCAGCCATTCTAGGGCATCAGATTTCCATTTGGTGAAACACAAGGCAACTGTTATTGTTATCACTTCCAAAACTTCAATTTAGTCTTCTCATCCATTGATCAGGCCAAAAAAGTCCATCACAGATGTCATTCCAAAGGCAAATAAAAGAACACATCCCCAAGTTGCACAGGAAAATGTTGAACCCAAACAATAAGTTAGTACACTCAGTTGATTGATCCAGTGCCACACATCTCTCTTGCAAGAGACCCACAGCTCCCAGGTAACTGGCAACAGCCACTGGATTGGCTAACGAGTCGCTCAGGGAAGCAGTATTTGATTGCTTGGGTATGGCTAATGTAGGGCAGTGTAGGATGTGTTCACGGTCTTCTGTGATGGTTGCATCTGTGGTTAGGCCTATTCTGTATTTGTATGGTTACATTGGTGGGTAGTGACTTGAATAGTCATACAGATATGGTTCTTGCTTATCTTGAGGGATTTTTATGAGGCTGATGTCTGGATGGGTTTGATAGTCCATCTTGAGGTGTATATTTTGTAATCAGGGTGTCACTGTTTTTGAGTGGACATGTGTGAAGATAGTATTATATATATACATATATACACACACACACACTATTTGTATATTTCGGAAGCAAGTTTTCCCATAGATATATTTCGTTGAAAAAAAGACCATTTCTGCATTACTGATCCTTAGGAGATTTTTAAGACTGCTAACCATAGACTTGGCTTCTGTATTAAAAATAACTATTGCACATCTAAGGACATTAGTCAAATTCAGAAGAATGGAAAATAGAGGTTTAATACTAACATACATATACCAATGGCTTCTCCCCCCATACAAAGGAGGTAGCCAAAGTCAAAGGCATAAATCCACTCCCATCAATTTTATACCCACATAATCTTCTCCCATTCACCACCCCTTACCCTCTTTTCTTGGCTCCTCCTGGATAATGGATGTACACTATACACATTTATAAAGTGATGACAAAGGCTGGAGTACACTGTCTTTTATAGTAAGAAAGGGGATTAGATATCAAAAGTTACAACCAATAGAAGCAAAGAGAGACACATGTTAGCCAATCAGGCATGCCAATCCCATGAAAGCATGGGCCAATCAGATGCATTTGTTTTTGGAGTCTGGGGTAGTGACATTGGTTTAGCAGTGTTCCTCATCAAGTGAATTGTCTTTGCTGGCAGACAGGATGACCATGAATTCTTGTGTTTGCAGAGTCATTGAAGGCATTCTCCCTTGAATTAGGAGAACTTCAAGGATCTGCAATCATCGTGTGTCTTGTCCTTGTTCTATTATTTACATTTTTTTTCCATTATGGTAGAAAATACTTGAATAGTAGGACAAACACAAGACACAAGAAGATTGCAGATCTTTGAAGCTCTCCTAATTCATTAGAGAACCCCTTCCATGAATCTGCAAACACAGGAATTCATGGTCATTTCATCCGCCAAGAGAGACGTTCACTCAGTAAGAAACACAGCTTGACTGATGACGTCACCACCCCAAACTCCCAAAACTCCCACACCTGATAAGTCTCTCTCTTTGCTTCGATTGGCTGTAACTTTTTATACCAGATTTATATATATATATATATGTATGTATGTATATATATATATTTATATATATATATATATATATATATATATATATATATATATATATATATAAGACCCTGTACTCTAACTTTTGTCATTCATTTTGAAAATGTACAGTGTACCAAATGTTTGAGTACTAAACTACTTTCTATTCTCCTGAATTTGACAGATGTCCTTTGGCTGAGCAATAGCTATCTTGAATACAGGAGCTAAATCTATAGTAGATTTCTTCAAAATTTCTGTAGGATCAGTTATGCAGAAATTGCTGTTTTCTACAATTATATATATATATATATATATATATATATATACACACACACACATACATACATACATACATACATACATACATACATATACATACATGCATACCACTCATTTGGTTGTGCTTGTGTGATGTGATGAGAAGGGTTGAAGGCTCTTGTATAGAAATGTGTACCTATCATTATCGTGTGATTTTCCCTTGAAAGGATCTTGTTTTCTGCATGCAGGTATTCAGTTGGGTTGGTTTTGTTGTAACCAGTTATTATTCTCTGTTTTATATAGTTTGTGGGTTTTGATTCTTCCAGTTCTGTGATGATTTTAATTGGGAAGTGATCATCTGACAAATCTTGAATGGTTTCCCATATAGTTTGAGTTTGTAGGAAGGGTAAACATATTTTTATGTTGGTTGCTGTGTTGGAGAGGTTGCCAGGTTGGGGTGTTGCTGGAGTTGATCATATTTGGGATTGGAAGTTGAAGAATTTTTTGTGTCCTTTTTGATCTTATGATCTTTTGGATGGTGTGCATTCAGATCACTTGCCAGTATGTGGGTTGTTATCGAGTTACGAGGTATGTAACTTCTTGGAGAGTATGTAGACCTAGTTGGAGGGATATATGTGTGATAGTGTAGGTTTTTGTGTCTAGATTATGATTATTGTGTTTTGTTAGAGGAGGGTATGCTGTTGTGTACTAATATTAGTCCACCTTTGTGTCATGTTGTCTTCTCTTATTGTTGTGTAATTTGTGAATTAGAGAATTGTTATTTGTGGTGTCAGTTTTGTTTCATATATCAGTGCTCTATATAGTGTTGTAGGGAGTGGAGCAGTTCTGTTTGTTAGTGAGTCCTTCTATGTTTATAGCATGTTTAGGATGTGCATATGTTTTGGTGTGTTTGTGGTTGTGAAAGTTTTGTATCTTGGTTACAGCTCCAGCTTTTTGTATATAGGTTTGTGTTTGTAAGTGTTGTATATTTTAAATGTATCCAAGTGTGGCATGTTTTGCATTTTATGGATGTATGTGTATAGTTAATGGGTTTAGTGCTTGTGGGACAGGTGTAAGGGGGCCTGGGTTGGTGTCAATGTCACTGGCTAATAGAAGTGGAAGGGCAGCTGCCAGTGTACTGACCTTGTGTGTTAAAAAAAGGGTATAGGAAAGGGAGATAGGAGTGTGTGAGTGTATAAGAAATGATTCTCTGGCCCAGTCTGCAGACCAGGTGCCCCTTGGGGCCACACTTCCTCGACGAGGTGGGGAAGATTGTGTCCATTTGTCATTCTTGGTCATTTCTTGAGTTTGGATCCATCCTGGTGGGCCATCTCTTCTCGGAGCCTCGAATGAGCGATGTAACTTCTTGCAAGCCTGGCACTACAGCACCCCATAGAACGTCACATGAAAAGGGTAAGTACACATTTCTATGCAAGAACACTACTCACCCATCTTGTTACATCATACAAGCACGACTAACCGAATGAAAAAAATGTATGTATGTATATATATATTAAAACACACCTAAAAAAAAACTCCCACCTGCACCACATAACACATTCATATAAAAACATTCACACTCAAATCCCAAAACCAACCACCAGACACCCTTTGCCTTAGAGCCCTCCAGACAGCTCCACAGAAAAATCCCATCCAAGAAAAGCAAGAATCACATTAGCTTAACCACTTTAATACGAGTCAAATTCTCATGTACAGCATTGGCTGCCATATGTACAATTCATCACTCTACTTGCATTATAAAATATAAAGTCACTGCTGTATTACTCGTTCTCTTTTACTCTGAGTAATGATAAACAGAAAATGTGATCAAACCAGTTCACAGAATCTGGGAGTAACTTGTGTACAGCTACCAAAAAAAAAAAAAAAAAGTATAATCAAGACACCGACACCGGCATTCTCATGTATCCACTCACGCCTATGTAGGCATCATCATACCAAAGTGGTTAACTATTATCAGGCACCATACAGCACTAAGACAGTACCAACACAGAATACAAACAGCCCTAGGTATAATTATCACACAAATAACACCAAACACCTCATCATACATTATCCCACCTTAACCATACCGAGACAATAAATCATTTCTGCCTTGAGTGACTTCTGGGCCAGTCTGGTGGCTGTTGCCAGTTACCTAGGAACCATGGGTCTCCTGCATTTGAGATCTGGGGCAGCATGTTGATTGACTGAACTTGCTTCCATAATGTGAATTATATTTTGGAATATGGCTTGTGACAGTCCTTTGTTAATTCTAAGGTAAACTTTAATTTTGCCATCTGCAGCACAGGAGGAAATTATGTCAATAGATGGACTCCCCCATCCTTCCTATGTTAAATACTTCAAAGTAGATTACCATTAATCCTTTGCATATTAAAAGTAAAATAATTTGAGCAATCGTTGTTTTGCTGTGGTTATCAAGAAGGGTGGGGGGGAGCAAATCATGTTGCTAGAGGGGACCACTGTGCAAATGTACTACAAGGATGATGCATGTCGTTAGCCTCGTGCGTTTCTTGACTGATTTGTTTTCATAACACATGCCACACATGTAATGCAAGATTATCAGTATTTTTGTATAGTTTAAGGAATGTTGAGGTCATGAAAACTAACAGTGCAATAAAACATTCTATACATCAAAAAGACTTCTGTGTCTTGTTACTATACAAACTTTCATTGCAGGATTAATCTTGTACCACATTATGAAATCATAGTTTCTGTACACTCCTACAGTTAAACATTGCTTTCAAATTTATTTTTCACTTAGAATGGAAATTCTGTAAAAAATCATTGGTAGATGCTACACAGCCCTGCAAGAACTATTATTACAAATGTTGAGACATTCTGACAGGTTGACGTAAGTGGAGTAGGAAACACAGGAGTCTTAGTCTGAGTTTATTCCTGACTAGTTTCGCACATATGCTTTTACAAAGTGAATTGTTTATTTTATTTATTTATATTTATTTTGTGTTTAGTGTATTTATTTTATTATATATATATATATATATCAAATAATCAGGCATAAAATACTAGGGCTATATGATGGCCACTGATATAAAAGATGTGCAGCAAACCTTTTGGAAGTTATTAGCAACAAGCATAGACATTGGGAATTGGTGAATTTATGGTATGCGGAACTTTTTAATCGTGGAACTCGCAAGTTCACTGTAAATCGTTTCCCAGATATGAATAACTTATCATCGTGCTACATTTTCTCCTTATACAAAAATCTATCACGTTTGTGTCCTCTCTTCCTGACTACCACTATAACTTTACATTTTGATACATTAACTTCATTTCCTCTAGTAAGACTAACCCTTCACCCACCTAACCTTCCTGTCTCTGTTAGCTGAACAGTATCATCCATGTATACTAGGCTGTTCAACATCTGTTAGAAGAGGTAAATGGTAGGGTTTTAGGTATGGGAGTGAATTTGGACATAGTTGCATGGGAAGAAAATGGAGCAGGTAGGAAATGTAAAGGTATCTTGGAATTGATGTACATTATACAAGCAGGAGCGGATACAAGGTGGGGGCCCCAGCCCCCCCCAACACCCCGAGTACGGTACACTCCTCAAGTTTGATTCTCCTTGGATAAACACTTTTTAGTGTGAATTTATGATTTGAATTATATTTGTGATTTGTGAATTACATATGATTTTACATACAGTTACGAGTAAAACAGACTTAGGTTTCAGGACCAATCTCCAAGCCAAGAGCATTATTCTTGGGGTTAAAATATCGCCGTTTTTCAAGTATCGGTTATCGCTTATCGGTTCCCCCCCCCCCAAATAACATTCTTGGATCCACACCTGTATACAAGTAGAAGACTGGAGGAAGATATTGGCCATAAAATGAGAAAAAGAAAGTAGGAGGTGCCATGAAAGCAGTATGGGGAAATGTAAAGGTCATAGGGAAAGCAATGAATGTATGAAAAGTTGTACTGATTGTTATATATAGGAGTGAGGCATGGACACGAGTGCAAGAGAATAGTCTGGGGGGACAGCAGTAAGAATAAGGTGCTAAAGGAATGTCCTGGAATTACAAAATATGACCAGCGTGATGGAATTCATGAATGGTGTAGACTACTGATGTGATTGAAAGAACAGACTAGCCTAACATGATTTGATTACATTATTATTGAAGTAGACAACCTGAGAGTAGTCATAAAATTGGTGTACTATTTTGATCCAGTAAATTCGTTCTGTTTTCACTAATGCCAATATGGGTTAACAATTTTACAGAAATATCTAGGAAGAGATGACTTGGTGCAGTAATTTTGATGCATTCAGATGATATGCTTTCTGTTTTTACTGTGTGATTATGATGTCTAAATATTGTAGACTAATGAAATTTTATGTTTTCAAAGAGAGGACTACATCTGTTCCATGTGTAATAATTTTTTAACTTTCGTACACTTGTCACTTTATACTTTGTCTCCCCAAAAAATTAGGATCAATCTTTAATATTTTCAAGATTATACAGTGTTTGCATGTAAAGTTAGATGATGTTTAATGTTCTTGCCACAATTTCATTTTTTTCCACAACCGCCGGGCACATTTGGTGTTTATTTGTATTTAATTGTTGTGAATTATTGCAAAACCACAGCAAGAGTGTACTATGATGCACAATAGTTCAGTGATTGAATTCACATTTGGAAATTTTATATAATCTCTAGCTGTTGTGCTCTTTTTTACAGGGACACCTGTGATATCCATAATTTTATTTTGTAATGTAAAATTGAAGAAAGTTAAGTGTTCATTTGTGTTTACCTCGGCAAGTTTTATAGAAGAATTTTACATATCCTCGTATTATGCCTTTTTATCATTCATTACTTACGTTCATTACTGGTTACTTTGAACTCTCAGACATGACCCTCTCATTGTGCATGATATTTTGTATGACCTTGTGCTTGTCACTGATAGTGCTGTAAAGTTTTATCTGACTGCATTGATTTCTTTGTTGGGTTTATTTTTCCTGGGTTTGGGTGAGAATTTGACAGTCTGTTGTAGTGTGAGTTTTATGTATATTTGCACTTGTATGGACATTGTTGAGTGTTAGGGGTAAATTATTGTAAATGTTTGAATATAATACTGCTGGGGGTTTTCTAGTGTGAATAGAAAGCTGAGTTTGTATGATGTGAGGAGTGGGTACCTACCATTCTCATCTGTTTCTTTATAGTAATCCTATTTGTTTCTGAATGGAGGTGTTTTACTGGTTTTTAGATTCACCCTGATATTCTGAAGGTTTAGTTTTGTTTGTGGGCTGATTCAGTGAAGAAGTAACTGAGTTTAGCAGTGAGAGAATCGGTCAATCTGTTGCCTCAGTCTCTCTTGCAGGAGACCCTCAGTTTCTAGGTAACCAGCAGTAGCCACCAAACTGGCTCACAAGTTTCTCAGAAAAGAAATTTTGTGCTGTTGTTTAGGTACGTAGGACGAGAGTGGGGCAGTGTAAGATGAGGTGGTCAGTGTCTGTGTGGTGGTTGCAATTGGGGCAGTTGGAGGCTGCAACCAAGCCAATTCTACATTGGTCTTGGTACAGGGTGATGACCTGAGCAGTCATGCTAGTGTTGTTCTTACACATCTTTGGATGGATTTCATAGATGAGTTGATATCAGTTGGAGTGTGGAATTTGGGGGGTCTGAACTGGAGTGCTTGGAGCATGTACCTTTTCCCATTTAATTGGTTGTGCTTGTGTGATACAGTGCAAGGGATGGGAGGGTTGGTTGGATCTTGTATAGAATTGTGTGCATGTCATTTCCATGTACTGTTCAATGGGAAAGGTAATGGGTTCTGAGTGTAAATGTTCTAGTTTAGCCAGCTATTATTCTCAGCATTTTATTTTTTGTTCTTTGTATGATTTCTATTTTCTTGCTTGTTGAATATCATGCTGTCAAGGTTTAGGTGAATGGCATGGATGCAGTGATTAGTGCATTTTTCTACAGTCCGAAACCTGTGCTTAATTTTGTTCCTAGTATGTTTAGTTTCTCGCTTTTCTGCACATCATAGGCTGAAGAACATGTGTGCCTGTGGGGGGGGAGATAAGTATGCTATATAGCCTTCTAATTATGGGTTGTGTGCACGTATTTTCCCATTTTGATACAAGTCCTCAGCAGTATTTTTGGTTGAGGGTTTTGGTGAGTTGGAGGTGGGGCTGTGTATGAGGTTCTTGTACTTCAGATGGGATTGGTTATGAGTTCTAGTGACTGATGAGTGGCATGTTGTGGTTTGTGCAAGGGGTTATTGTACTGTGTAGATGGTGTCTCTTGGTGTGGTTGTTTGAATGGAACCATTGGGGAGGGAGGGGGGGTTGTATGACAGATTATTGTGCTTCCATGTATTCAATTCCTCTGAAACTGATGCATTCTGAGTCCCACAGAGGACTTTCTTTCCATATTGATATACTGTGCAGTTAGAGGATGTTGTAAGGTGGTCTCATGCAGTAACGTGCACCGACATTGCAAGGGGCAGGTGCTTTGGGCTGGAAATTGGGCACTTCACTTTTTTGTATATGTGTGTGTATAAACTCTGTGCAACACCATTTCCACATTATAATTTCTGAATGGTAAGAAAATGGAAAAAGCCTGTGAGAAATGATTTTTGGTTCATTTTTATATATTTTTGTGAAGGGCACAGGGCAGGGGCAGGTGCTCAGGCACCCTCAGCACCCCCCCTCTCCATGGGCCTGGTCTCATGCGTAGTTTATGCACTGGACTGGATTTGAGTATTGTGCACCTTGTGCAGAGACCGAGCAATATACTTTTGTGCCTTCCATGAGGCAACATCATTGTCTAGTGTGACCTAAGTGCTGATAGTTGAAGCAACACTATGGAATTTGATAGTATTTCTCTATTTCATGTCTTAACCTACAGCCATGTAGGTTAGAAATTGTTGATTGAAAGACAGTATTGGAGTATTGATCTTTGTACCAGTTATGGTTTTGTGAACTACACTTTAATTACTTTTGAACATTCACTATTCTTTCCTTTTCTTCTTCTTCCTCCTTCTTCCTTCTTATGTTTGGTATCATAGAAATGGGATGTGGACTACTCCCTTGCTTACTTTGCTTAAAGTTGTCCATTGCAGACAATGATGACATCACTCCATGCTTGACTAGAAGAGCTAGAAAGGCATCTGGTGGACTCGTTTGTGACTGAAGAGTCTGATTCTAAATTTATAAATGTGGCCACAGGTGTCTCAGGGAAAGTTGTTGTCCAGGTTCTTTGGTACATGCCATTGGAATGTTATAGCAGGTTGTCAAACACTGCCAGGTCTGGCAGTCAGCAGTCAGTTTCCAGGTTGATTGCTTAGGTGCCATGTTGCTTCAGTGTGGTTTTCACATGACCTTTGAAGTGCTTGTGTGGGGGGGGCCCCACTGGCCAGCTGCCTGAGGCAAGCTGTGCCATACAATACCTTGCAAGGTAGCCTATCCTCAGGCATGCATTTGAGCCAGCAGGGCTGTCACTGTATGAGGATAGTCTTAAGGGGCTATGCACACGGCTGCATATTTCAGCAATTGCTATAGTGTGCCACCATTTTAGTCCAAGTATGTGCTGTAGGCACCTGGTGTGGAAAGCCTCCATATTTATTGTGTGGCATTGGTTAGGCACCCGTGACTCACAGCTGTGGAGATGGTGAGGTCCCTGTTAAGGAACACCCTGTGGAACAGTTCCAAATGCAGCAAAGGCCAGCACAGTGCACCTTTGAACCTTGTTTGTAAGGTCACAAGAGTCTGTCAGTACTGAGCCTAGGTGCTGACTACTCCCACACAGGTATTAAATGTTCTGTATGGTGTTGCTTGAATTTGGGTATCTGCCAGTGTTGCCAAATCTTTGACATATCACAGGGAGTTCCAAATTGGTCTTTAGATTTGTTGTATGGTCTCTTTAGGCATTTCTTCACTATAGATTCACTGTTTATGTATTTCAGAACCTAGAATCTTGAGTAGTGCAAGTCAGGGTCCACTTTGTCTCAAGAATAGAATATCTCTAAGTGGGATACAGATGATAGTTACTGATTATGGTACATAGGTCTGCTGATAACACCAACAGCAGTAATTATTAGTCTTTGAGGAAAGAGTGAATAGTTATTCTGGTGTTACCATTGTAGATTGTTCTTGAATTTGGGAGGTAGGCCTCTTCACTTTGCTTACTGGGAGGTGTTGCTGGTCAGGCAAGATTGCAACAGAGGGGCAATAATTTTGGGGGTGTTGTTGCCCATTCCATGTTGTTATTGTCATATTCTTACCACATTTTGGGTGACTATGTTGGGGGTAGTTCCCAAGCCTGATTAGGTTTGGGAAGGCTATGTTTAGGGCACCCTTTCTAGCCTCCTCCCCATATAGGGTGAGCTGAGCAGTTCCTAAATAGGGCTGCTCAGTTGTGTGGGCTGCAGCCCAAATGTGCTACTCCCCATCCTCATACAAATTGACCACTGAGCTTACTTCACTTGCCATGTGGCTTTTAAATTAGGGCTTCCTGAGGTCCCCATCTGCCCTCACCATCATGCACCATTGCCAGAGGACTTACTGTTGCTAGTTGGAAAAATATATATATATTGTTGTTATTGGGAGAGAGATTGAATAGAATATCAGTCTCAGTCACTGCCTCACTCTTAGCAACTCTCAGATGGGAGCAGGTTCCAAGGAGCACCACGTGGAGGTGGTGGGGCAGCAATTGGTCCTCCTTTTTCCAGGTGTCCAGTCCCCAAGTCTGTCTTCAAGCGCCTGCTCTTCTATTAATAGAGAGATGAGGTGAAGAGTTGCTGAACCTCAAAATTAAACTCATGACAGGTACTGGATACCTGGAGAAGTTAACTTCCTCCTCGCTATTTTAATTAAGCAATAGAGGTAAATCAGCTTTAACTGTTGGTCCCTGCTATTGAGGTGCTGTCTTGCTGCATTGCTACTAACCCAGGCAGTTGGTAGAGGGGCAGGATGGTCCTTCATCCACAAGAAGCTAAGGTAAAAGGGAAAATAAATGGGTGAAGGGTGGGTGCATGCCTTGGCTGGCCATCTCCCTTATAAGGGAGGAGATGCATTTTGGCATATGTATGTATGTTGTTTGGTTTCAGGACGGGAATTATGTGTGCTCTTTTCCAGATCATTGGGATGCCATTGTATGCCCAGGAATGGTTGATGTCAGTCAGGACTTTTATTGCTATTGGTCCAGATGTTTCAGGTGACAGTATATCTTGTCTGGGCCTTTGCATGATTTTTATTTTATTTTGTTTATTTATTTATTTATTTTTATTTATTTGTTTGTTTATCTTTTGCTGGAGTAGAGTGGAGTAGCCTCTGTGTCTAGTTTTATCATGCATATATTTTTAGTATCACATGTTCTCGAGTTGTGGGTTTGAAACTTTTTAGGTTAATGTTGATGCATTGTTGTTTTGGAGATTGAATTCAATTCTGAGTTAAACCAATAGTTTCATGGATTGTGGGTGGGTTATTTTTATTTAATTAAGTTTATTTTATTTTTATTTTATTTTATTTTTTCTTCTTTTTTCTTCTGTTTTCTTTTTTCTTCTTTCCTCTTTGACTATTGTATTTGGGTTTCTGTATCCTTGACATTTCACATTTTCAGAGCCATGATATCTTTATTTGTTTTAGTTCTTTGTCTTGGGTTTAGTTGTGTTAGCTCTTTTTCATGTTCTGTTGGTTTCAGCCTCCTAATGAATTTGTTTTGTCATTTATTAGGAAGGATGTTGGGTACGTTGGGTTTATATCTTTTATGTAGCCTCTGGAATACATTAATTAATTATTTTTAGTATGGAGTGTGGGATCCTTTGTGTTATTTTATTAAAAGAAGAATACTAAGCAATGTCGATCTCCAAGTCATTTTCCATTTCTTTAGTGTATGTAGGCCATCTTGCATCCATGTACTTTGTATGCTATTTTGTGGGTGATTTAGATTTATATATATACATACACACACACTATCAGATCTCGCCCAACACAACTTCACCTTGCATGAAATTCGTGTTCACATAAATAGGTACCGGTACTTATTCTAGCATTTGCCGAACACAACCATAATTCACAATAGCACAATTTCAATAGCCAGCTAGGTCGTGTTGTGTGCCAGTGTCTGGAAAGGGTCTGGGAACCTAACCTATTTTTTTCCTATAAAACCTCTTATTTGTCACCACGAATTTTGTCCTGCATGACAAACTAAGGAACCTAACACTCATGTTCAGCAAGGTGTGTGTGTGTATGTGTATATATATATATATATTGAAATATGTAAGACAGATGAGTGGATGGGTGGTGAGATAAACACAGGGAACCGTTTAGGGATTTATTCTGACGTTTTGTCCTTACCAGGTACTCTGAAGAAGTCCTGGTAAGAACGAAACGTCAGAATAAACCCCTAAACGGTTCCCTGTGTTTATCTCACCACCCATCCACTCGTGTGTATATATATATATATATATATATATATATATATATATATATATATATATACATATATATATATATTTATATATATATATATATATATATATTTAGATATACATATATATAATTTTATATATATATATATATGAGGAGTTGATCTAAGGGAAGGTCATAACTGGTTTCTTATATTCGTTGTGGGTGGAGTGAAGGTATTCATACTGAGATATCTGGAGTCACTTGTAGCTCGTGTTGAGTTTGTCTAATGGGGTTGTATTCTGGAGTTTAGATTGGTGAGTTTTAGGATCTTATTTTGTCCTTGGTCTGCAGTTTATGTAGCTATATTGGTGGTGTGGTCAGGACACCTTCCCAGTATATGGTTTGGTAGGTCATTGAGTGGTTAAAATGGGTGTTAGTTTTGAGGTGTTGATTTGGTGGGTGGTATGTACATGTTTGTGATTATGTTGTTTTCTTTGTATAGTAGCTATTTCTCCCGTGATTTAGTTTCTTATGTCTATAAGGAAAAGTTTGTGCTTTTGTGTGTAAGTGTTAGGAGCCCACCTCTGTGTTGTGTTTTGTTTTCTGTTGGGTGTTGTGCCTTGTGCAAGAGAGACCAGGGACAACAGACTGATTGGTTGATTGTGTAATCTGTGAATTTAGGTAATGTCTGTGGTCATGATTTGGTTTCTTGTATAAGTGATATGTGTATGGTGTGTTTCTGTAAGATTTTTTTCCATAAGATGCTGTTTGGTTATTTGTAGTGTATTTAGTATGCATTTGTTTTATGTTATGGTTTTGGGTGGTAGTTTGGATGTGTGCTGGCAGCAGATCCAGTCTGTTGTGTATTCATGTTTGTAAGTAGAGTGCATTTTAGGTGGACCCAGGCTTTGCATGTTTTGCATTCTATTGAAGTGTGGAATTTATAGGTCATGTATATAAGAGACATGTGTAGGGTTCTAGGGTAGTTTCTGTCTCCAACGAAGAGGAGGTGTGGGAGGACAGGTATCAATGTAATGCCTTCCTTGTGTGCAAAAAGTTGTGATGATAGATAGGAAGGAAGTTGAAAAGTGTAAGAGTGAGTAATGTTGGAATAACATTTAGGTTTGTTCTGGTGCATTGCAAGTTGTTGTTTGGAATCTGTATGGAGAGTTGAAGCATGATATTTTCAATCTTGATTTGTCACTGCATCTTGGTCTTGCCACTCACTGCAACAGCATCTCAAGTAACTGAAGGGTGAGAGGTTTGAATGGTAGAATGGATGTGGGAATGAGTTACAGAGTGAAGGGAATAAGTAAATATTTGGATAGAATGAAAAGTGTTATATAAGAAATAGGTATTTAAGGATGAATACACGGAACAGGTTTTGTGATAAAGTGATTGTATCCATGATTCTGTATGGAGGAAGGTAATGAGAGGCAGGAAGGAAGAGACTACATGTTTTTGAGATGAGGTGTTTGAGAAATGTGATAAGTGTTTCAAGAATAAAACAAGACATGTTTAGAGAAGACAGGGACCAGGTACACCAGAGAATGTTGAGGTGCTTTAGGCATATAGAATGAACAAGTAAAGTGAGCAAAACAAAAGTTGAGTGAGCTCAACAGGAAGGTTAAGTAAGAATGAGATGGATGGATGGGATAAGGGAGCTGTTGATCCACATGGTATATTTGTTGAGGAGAGAGTGAGTGCAAAAGGTAGGGTTCAATAGAGAGAGGTTGTAAGTGAATAATGATTGCATGAATGGATGTTTTTCACCTGTTTTTATTGGAAAGGGATCATTGTATGGCAAAACAGTAGGGAGGAACTACCTTCAATGCTATGGAAAAGCTGTACCTCATTGCTCTGCTTTTGACTTAAGAAGTGTGGCACGGGACAGCAACCCTCCTGAGGTGCTGAAATAGAGGTGATTTAAGATAGTTTTTTATTTTGGATGTAGATGTGTGTTTACACTCCATTACTCCACATATAAAAGAGGAAAAGGTTTCAGTACACTGGATGAAAATGTGCCGCACCATAGTAGCAAGCAAAAGTTTCAGGGATTGCTGTTAAATAACTCCACTTAGAAGAAATGGACTGTTATAGAAAGATCTAGATGGGGGAAATGGAGTCTGGAATAGAAAATCAATTTCAGTACAAAAATTTTAATATTTGAAAGGGCAGTGGGGGATTGTCATTAAACAATAAAATGGGCAGTGAACACAAAGTAAAGAAGAAAGAGACTTGGGAGTATTAATTAAAGACGTTACCAGAAGAATGTATCAAGTTGATTATAGGGGAATTTATAGATAACTGACAAAGCTGAAAATTGCATTCCACCACACCAATGTGAAGATATGACAAACTTTATCTAAGACCTAATTTTCCTCGCATTTGAATATTTTGCACTGATGTGCTCGCCACACAAGAAAGGTTTAAGAAAAAAGTGTATATATAATTACTATGGTTTATGACAAACTTGATGTTACTTCAGTCCACCAAGAAAATAGTTTAGAAGTGTTTGTAGAACTAGGAGTTTCGTGTTGTCTGCTACCAGATGACTGATATTTTCCTGCCATTTTTCCCAGTTCATACTTTTTCATGTAGTTTTTTCATTGAAAGGCTTTTGTTACGATTACAGTGTTAATTTTCAAAATCTTGATTAATTAACACCAAAGAGAGAGCTTATCAGTGACAAGTGATACCAAGGTATGAAAATCTATCATGGTACAAGAAAAAGGGACTAAGGAGAAAAGCCATCAGCAATTAGACTTATATTAGGGTTGAGTTGGACAACTGTAGCCACCTCATTTAAAGACAAGGATCATATATTATTTTGCATTGAAGGTGCAATGTCTATGTATGAGGTACATGATAAATGATTAGAAATACCTCAGTATTCTCTTATCTAAGGTAGAAAATATATGAAAATTCATGTTACATACAGATCTAACTTTGTCATGTTTCGTGACTAGAACTTACATAAACTGGGACCTTGCTGTATGCATACGATGGTCCCTTAACATTTGCAAGGTTGAGGTAACGTAGACCACTGTGAATAAGTGCTGCCATGTGTTAGTCACCATAGTCAGAGACAAAGATTGTATATTTTCTTGTGCTAAAGATGCAACTTCTTTGTAAGCAGTACATGATGAATGATTAATAATTCCACAATACACTCAACCCTCAATTTGCCGGACTAAAAGGGGGGAAGGCTTGACTGGGAATAGCAAATGTCCGGGGGCCTACCCCCTTGCCGGACTTTACCCTATATATGTCCGGGAAACACAACCCACCCCCGGACTTCACCTCGCATAGCTGTCCTATACTGTCCTGTAATATAATATATTACCTTCTACAACATGCACATATACAACATACATATACTATGTACAGGTACTGTACTGTTTTTTTTATTAGCATTTACTGACTCCATGCGTATGTCCGCCCGCGCTGCCATCTAGTGCACAATTTGCGAACTTTGTCCGGCGCGGTAGTTTGAAATCAACTCGTCCTGGACGTGTTTACTTTTTTTGACCCTCCGGACTCTTGTCCGGCACATCCGCAATCCGGCAAATCGAGGGTTGAGTGTATACATTAACATGTTATGAAATTTACATAAGTTTATGTTTTGTACAAATGCAGTTTTGTCACATTTCAGGAACAAAAAAATAGGATGTAGATGGGATATATGGAGTCAGGAATGGAAAATTAATTTCAGTTTAAAAAATGCTTAATATTAGAAAGTGCAGAAATAATTATTTAAAAATATGTAAACTAGAAACTTTGTATACGTACGGTAAATGTATTCATGGGCCCATCACTTCTTTACATAACTAAAGAAAAACACTGAAAATAATGAGCTAAGATGAGAGGGAAACAATGGGTGGGAGTGGGTGCATGCCTTGGCTGGCTACCTCCCTTATAAAGGGGAAGAGGCATTTGGTATATAAATATAGTTTTGTATTGGGTAAACAAATCTGTGTATTGCCATTTTAGCAGCAGTACCAACTGTAACAATACTTATTGAAAGCATTTTGTCAAAGCAACAGCAATACTCTTGTGTAAAATTAGCTGCCATAATTGCATTGTTGGGGAGCCATCACAAAAGTTAAGCTTGAAAGTGCAAGGTATAAACCTACCTTGCACTATGGATGTTACTGCAGGAGAGAGGCAGAGCAGTGATGGCAAAGAACCACATGCAGGGCAATGCAAGGTGAGAAAATGGGAAGGAATCCTGGACTAAGTAAACCTGTGAGTACCCAGAACTTTTACTTAAATATATTCCAGGCCTTACCCAGGAGTAATCATACTTTATACCAAATAAACCCTACCTCCTTGTAAGGGAGGTGTCCAACCAAGGCATGCACCCACCTTTTACATATCACATATTCATGTCATCATAGCTTCTTGTGGATGAAAGGCGATCCCTGTCCCCTGTCTGTTGCACAGGTAAGAAGCAATGCATTAAGACACAACACCTCCACAGGAGGGCCCAATAGTAGAACCTGGTTTACTCCTACCACTTCATTACATGGCAACTTTTCCCCCTTGTCCACTCCTGATTAATTGAAGTTAAGGAGAGCATTCTGTCAGACCACATCAGTTTCTATTCACAACCTCTCCACCTACCTATCTCTTGCCCTCTCCCCAACCTGCTCAACAGATATTCCCCTTTTATTCAAGGCTTCTGCCCTAACCAACAATCTCATTCCCAGTCTTCCCCTCAAGTTTGCTCTACTTTTGCCTGCCATACTTTCTTTGTTAATCTATCTTGACTCATTCTGGGTGATCTAATTAAGGTATTCAAGTGAGGTAAGGGCTTTAACAAAGATGATACAGACAAGGTCATCATATTAAGACAACAGGGCAGGACTTACAGTAATGGATTTAAATTACATCAATTTAGATTTAAGAAGGAAACAGGCAAGAACTTGTTTACTAATAGAGTAGTTAACAGATGAATAGTCTCGGTAACCATATAGTGTGCACTTGAAACTATCTGTTGTTTTAAGAGAAGGTTATTAGACACTTTATGAATGGGGATTATAGGTGGTAATGGACATGGAACAATGTAGACCTTATGGTCTCTCACAGTCTCCTTCATTCATATGTCCTTATTCTTTTCATATGGCTGAACCATTCCACTATATATATATATATATATATATATATATATATATATATAATTAACCTTATCAGCCAGCTCTCTACCTTACCTTGTTTCTCTTTCTGTCTATCCTTGCAACACCCATGAGTAATAAAATCTACAGAAGTTAAGGGGAAAATTATGGAAACTATCATTAGAGATGCTATCAAACATAATTTAGAAAGTAACTGTTTGATAAATGATAGCCAGCATGGATTTAGATGAAAACATTCTTGCGTGACTTACTCAAATTCTACAACACAGTCATCTCGAATTATGACAAAAGAAACAATATAGATTTAATATACTTAGACTTTGCAAAAGCTTTTGATACATAACCCCACAAAAGGCTGCTTACTAAATTAGCTTCACATGGAGTAAGTGGTAGCCTATTAAGTTGGACTAGAAATTGGTTGAATAATCAAAATCAGAGTTTTAAATGGCAAAACTTCTAGTTGGAAAATTTTTACAAGTGGAGTTCCTCAGGGTTCCGTTCTTGGGCCACTTCTGTTTATAGTATATATTAATGATATAAACCATGGACTAAAACCTATTGTCACCAAATTTGCTGATGATACAAAATTGTGCGGAATGGCAAATGATCACTTAAATCGGTTAGATATTCAAGAAGATTTAGATAAATTACAGCAGTGGTCTGAAAAGTGGCTAATGAAATTTAACACAAGTAAATGCAAGGTTATGCACACGGGTAAAAATAACAGTAAGTATGATTACAAGTTACTTGGAAATTCGTTAACAAAAATGGATAATGAAAAGGATCATGGCATAATTATCAGTAACAATTTTAAATCATCTAAGCAGTGTATTTCAGCCTCTGAGAGAGCAAATAATATTCTAGGTTTGATTGTGCAATCTTATGACTTCAAAAGTCCATCTCTCATTAACAAGCTATATGAATCATTAGTTCGTCCACTTTTGGAATATGCTGTTTCCATATGGTCACCAAATGTCATTAAAGACATTTACAGATTGGAAAAAGTACAATGGCGAGCCACAAAACTGATTCCAAATATCAAAAATAAATCATACAAAAATCGACTAAAACATATGAATCTGTTGTCCCTAAAAAAGTGTAGACTCAGAGGTGACTTGATGGTCTTTAAGATTCTAAAGGGGATTGACATCAAAAGTGACAAAAAAATTTTACATTGAATGAGAATCTGACTAGAAATAATGGTCTCAAACTGTCAGGAAATAGATTTAATTTGGAAGTAGGTAGGAACAACATTGCCAACCATGTAGTTTATGAATGGAATAAACGTCCTGCTGAGGCAATCCAATGTAGTTCACTTAGATTCATTTAGATAAACATCTAAGCAAGATGGTGTAATGACTGCTATTTAATTTATATTATTTATTTGTTTGTTATTATTTGTCTGCTTATTATTTGCTTGATTTTCATTTATTGTTATTTATCTGTCAATTTATTATTATTTAGTGTTTACCTGTTTATTATTTAACTATACCTATGCATTTATTCATTTTATCATTATTTGTATTATAATTTCTATTTTATTTATTCATTTATTTATTTTTTGTATTTATCATTGTTATATATATATATATATATATATATATATATATATATTATATATATATATATATATATATTTTTTTTTTTTTTTTTTTCTTTCTTTCTTTCTTCTTCTTCTTTCTCCTAGTTATGTACCAAAAGGTCTCTTGTTGGCATCCTCCACCTTTGTAATCCTTTGTTATCTAGTTGTACTAAATAGGGTTGAGCATTTCTCAGGAAGTCGTCTCTTTTGCGTACTTGTCAAACTTTGCCTTAAATTTTTTTTGTTGATCTGGAGTACATTTTCATCCAACTTGTTCTTTAAGGCCATGCTTCTTTGTTGAACACCATACATCCTACCCTCTTTCCAACAACCTTGCTTATTCAGCTTTTTACTGTAACAATTCTGATCTCAGTTTCATGATGCCTCTATATTCATTTCATTGTATCCCCAGTTTTCTCAATCTCAGTTTTTGACAGCCCAAGTGGTAAACAGTGGTCTTTAGCCAACCCCCCCCCCCTCTGTGTAGAATAGTTTGTGTCACTACTTTGTAGTAGTAGTAGAGGGGATCAGTTGCCAAAGGTCAGCTTCAATTTGAGGGGGAAGAAATACTTTTTATACTTTTTTTTTTTTTTTCTCTCCCTCCACTTCCCCTTACAAGGGAGGTAGCAAAAGTCAAAAGGCATAATTCCACTCCCACCTGTTTCATCCCTACCATTCACCACCTCTCCCTTCCTCTCATCTTGGCTCCTCCTGTATGACAGGTCATCCCTGGATCTCGCCCATCACCCTGGGTCAGAAGCAATGCAGAAGGAAATGGTTAAATAATAATTGTTGCCTCGAATTTCATTGACTGGGGACCCCTCACAGTCCCACTCTGGCCAGCAACTGTCCTCAAACACTCCTATCTCTGGAAAAGAAAGTTGTGGACTGTTGTTTGTGTTACACATGTGTGGGACTGTTTGTGTCACCAGCTGAAAGTAAAGTAAGAGGGGATCATACACTAGTTTATCAAATCTTATGTGGTAAAGTAAAGGAAATATAGCTGGAAGTGATGGAGATCTTAGGCTCAATCTGAGGACCTAGGTGCTAGTCCCTTAGGGTTTTGCCTTTAGATGGTGGTAAACAAATTCATGAGTTTTGAAAATGGGCAACAGAGATGCTCTCTTCCATCCATCTTGCAGCACAACCTCTTGAGGGTATTTATCACAGGTCTCAGGAAATACATTTAAAGCTGATATAGAGAGATCCTGGGTCTGGTCTGGAAACTACCGTAGGGGCTGCAATTCCAGAGGGAAGTGAGGGAGTTGATGAATTAGATGGGTAACAGGGAGACTATTCTCTCTAACATCCATCATGTAAGCGCTGAAACTATCAGTTGTTTTAAAAAACAATTGACAACTTTATGGATGAGGATGACAGGTGGTGATGGATACGGAACTGCCTAGTGTAGGCCTTATGGTCTCTTGCAGTCTCCTTTATTCTTATGTTCTTATGTACTTGTCATTGATCTCTCCACTGCTTTCTCCAATAGGACATAATCAGTTCCATTTCTAGCTGTTTCTCCTACACATTTTCTTGATGTGCTTATTAAACTCGACAAGCAATTTATATACAATTTTACCAGTGCTTCTTTTCCTCCATTTCAAGCCAGTGAGGAAATTCCTTCACTGTCCTCTAGGAATTTAAATGAATGTTAAACACAGTTACCATGTGTGTAGTGTATTTACAGTCATGCATCCCTGGAAGATTGTTTTGGTGTAAATGACCCAATTATGAAAGGTAATAGAAGTTTTGCTTCTCTTTAAATGTGTTCTATTCAATAGAAATTTATATTGGCTTCCGTTGCAAACCAAGGGTGCAAATCAAAACAACCTAGCACAATTTGCCAGACTGATTATACAGTCTTAGAAAGCCAGATTTAATATTTGGTCTTATCCACAAGGTATACCAAAATATACTGCATTCAGTGGCAGTCATCAAAAGTTTTCAGTGAAAATTTGTTAATTTAGAATACTGTATATGTATACATGTGTTGAATATATCAGAATGCCAACATGTATGTATGTGCATTTGTGTATTAATTACTTGAGTTTTTTTCTTTTTCTTTTTCTTTTCCCAAATTGTTTCAATTTGATAGCTTAAGACCCCCCCCCTACTATAATTAAACTTAAGATTATTATTTCATATTCCTTGGAGGCAGTCATAACTTGTTTAATTCATATTTAACATAAGATTTCATAAATAGACCTTTGTGAAATTGACTCATCCTATGTAAAGAAATTATTTTTTATTTTTAAGTACCATCCAAGTTTAACACAGTGCCTCCATATTTAAACTTATGATGACAAGACTCTCTTAATATAGGAAAGTGGTTAAAATAAACTAAAGTGTTGACTTCCCCCTGTAACAGCAACAAGTGAAGAAGACCCGCAACAAGGAAAAGCCCCTATTGAGGCGTAAAAGTGAACTGCCCCACGACCAGTACACCATAAGGGCCCTTACTGACCACAAGCGAGCAGACGACTATCTCACCACATCCCCAGAAGTTGCAACAAACAGCTAGACCTTGGATATGGACTAGCTTTGATCAATGAAGATATGACATTAAGAATTAATGATAGTGTTGAGACATGAAAGGCTAATGTAGTTATGGTTGAAAACAGGGTGGGATATTGTATGGTATATGTTTGTGCATGCAGATGCCCATTTGTGTCTGTATATTTGTTTATATACATACACACAGTTGTGTGCATATCCATGGGTGTGTGTGAGTGTGTGTACGTGTGTGCATGTGTTTTGAGTTAAAATACAGTACATCTGAGTATTTATGCACATGTACTCGGAAATGTAATGCGCATCCACACCCACATGAAACTGATGTATTTGTTTATATATTTGCATTTTCAAATATTGTTCAAGATATAACCATTATTTTGCATCTAGAAAGTTAAAGAATGAGATTATTAGGAAATTCAAGACAAATTAGGCACTATATAAGTAAATATTATCTCAACTGATACTTTGGAATTAGTTCTGATGTTTCTGTACTAAGACCAGTCAGTGCTCTGGGACAAGAGTAACACCTGCTCATACCATGTAACTTTAGATGCAATGAGTAGTTTCTTACCACTATGTTAATAGGATGGTACAGTAAACCTACAGGCTGAAATGAACTTGAATGTTTTACAGTAAACCCTTGGTAAACTGAACCTTGTTAAGCTGAATTTCTTATAAACTACACCTCTTATATACCTAACTCTAGTTTGACATGCTGCAATCGGTGAAACATCCAAACAAGCCTGATATGCTGACCTCTAGCAGTCACAGTACATGGATAAGTACAGAAATATTGTATGCATGTTGACTAAATGCTTCCCATGTAAGTTTGGTTGAGGAGCCAGAGATACTGACCATCTTATGAACTAAATTTTTTGATAAACCTGACTTTTCCCAGTTTGGTTTTTCAAGGGTTTATTGTATTATTGGCCAATATGCTCATCCACATAGGCACATACACATATGTACACATAATTGTATCATATCCATGCAAACTCCAATGCATGCATATGTACAGGGTTCATAGAATGTTAAGGTTTATATATATATTTTTTTTCTTCTTTCCTTCTTTCTTTTTCTTTTCTTTCTTCCAGATTGGAAAGAAATGCATGTGATATTTGTTGTATGAGTTTTGAAATGGTTTTGGAAAAATCATTAATGCATTAAGATTTGAATGGAACCATAAGATGTATAATTGAGAAAAATGTATCCAATGGATGTGGCGATTAGAATAGACTGCTCATTCATGCTACTGTGAGTGTTTACATAAAGTTGTATAGAAATAACTCCATGAACCTAGTATATATTTAAATATACAGTGGCATATATATGTATACAAGACTATTCAAAAGTCAACATACAGTACACAGTTAAGTTGCTGCATATTCTTTCAACCATTTCATTATTGTTTCCTTGTCTCAGTTCACAGTGGTATGTCACCAGCATTACGTAAGAGCACCAAGAACTCGTTCCCAAAATGAGAGCTTGTAAGCTTGTACGCAAGACCTCACACATGACATAATTGTAAGAAAATAGTGAGCAGAATTATGGCATATACATTATGTTAGTATGTATATTTGTTGGAAGGTAATCAGGTATAATTGGTACATGGTTAGTTCTGCATATGCCATTTTTAGTGTGTGAATATATGCAATGAATGTTGTATATGCATTATATGTGTATATATTTGTATATATATATATATATGTATATAATATGAATGTTTGTATATTTGGTCTTGCAAAATAGTATGGCAGCATTTCAGATCTTGCAACCTCAAATGTAACAAGAAAGCGACCCCTCTCTTTTCCATATTGCAAAGATAGAAATAAATGTCCACTTACAAACAGGGCTAGGGCATCACTGTGTGTGTGCGTGCTTGTGTGTGTGTGGAGGGTTCTTGAGGGTGGTAGAGTTTCTACACTTTTCTTTACAATAGTGCATATTGTCACATCCATATACGGATGTGTATGTACACACACACACACACACAAGCTCCCCTTCCCATAAGATACAACTAGGTAAATACACACACACACACACTTGTGTGCTCTTACCTTCAAAGGTAAAA
Organism: Oratosquilla oratoria; assembly: GCF_046742065.1. Classification (NCBI taxonomy): domain Eukaryota; kingdom Metazoa; phylum Arthropoda; class Malacostraca; order Stomatopoda; family Squillidae; genus Oratosquilla; species Oratosquilla oratoria. The sequence goes on from NC_134814.1 coordinate 2,598,171, forward strand.
TCACTGGTGAATTGTTGGCAGTAAAGTACTATCTCTATATATATATGTATATATATGTATATGTATATATATATATATGTATATATATATGTATATATATGTATATATATATAATATATATATATCCCTCTCTCAGGATATCTTATGTACTCAGTAAGAAAAAAAATCATGTGGCAGGTTCTTGTTACACTTTATAAATGCTGACCATATTCATTTCATTGATGGACTTACAGTGTATAGTAGTTGGACACTACTTTATATCCACCTTGAGGTTACTTGCTGGTATCTGAAAAGTATGAGTTATGTGTGTATATATATACATATACAAGTAAATGTGTGTGTGTGTGGATGTATATATATATATATATATATATATGTATATATATACAATGTGTGTGTGTGTATAATAGGTATGAATAATTAGTATGTATATATGTGTGATGTGTGTATATTTATAAATAGATGTGAATTGTTCATTACATATGTGTGTATGCATATATATATATGTATTTGTATATTATATAATGTTATGTATATATGTATATTACCAATATGTTTATTATTTTGTATATTTTGTGTATGGATCCTTGTGTATGTGTATATGTATATATATATGTACGTGTGTGTGTGTGTGTGTATATATATATATGTATACATTATATATATGTGTGTGTGTGTGTGTGTGTGTAAGATATACAGATAGGCCACTCTTTATACCGACAGTTTCCTCTGAGAAGAGGGTAGTCTCTAGAAGTTGTATATAAATGTGTACCCCTCAGATACTCTGGTAAGTCTATCAGTACAGTGTGTATGGCATGCATCTGCAAGACATAGTAATGAACTGCACATAGATATCTCTACTGTCAAAGCAAAATTGTCTCTGCATGGAGGGAGGGGCATTATTTCAGCTTTTAAGGTTACTACCCTAGCATGCTCATGAACATATGCAGTACATATGCATTTTATCCATGCCAGTTCTTTAACCTTTGGTGTTTGCAGTATAAAGAAAGGACTAAGAACCAGATGTGTGTATACAGTAATCTCTCATTTACCTCAACCCATCATGGCAATGAATTTTCAGTAAAGGGTGACAAGTGTTTGTATGTACATATTTATAAATATGATTAAAAACAGGTTTATAAGAGATAATGTCAAATTGGGGTGAATATCTTGTTCATATCTGAAAAATCTTCCAAATAGTGAATTTTTTACAACTTCAATATTGCTTTTTTTTTCATATTTTTATTTTCTTGTTTTTCTTTTCTTTTTTCTTCTTTCTTTTCTTCTTTTTCTTTTCATTTCTTTCACTTTTTCTTTATTTCCATTATGTGAAGTTTTTGTTAACATTTTGTTTTGGGTTTATAGGATTTTATGCCATTAGTGTCTTAGGTGATGGAGCTGGCTCCTTCATGTAAATACAGGGAATGAGTAGGGGACCATTTATGCAACTAAGGGAGGGGGTGATATGAAAACATGCTAATATCCACCAAACCTTGTTACCTGTGTCTCAGTTATGACACTGAGAAATGAGAGACTACTGTATGTGTACATTACTTTTTTGTCTTTTCTCCTTTCTTCATTTAGTTTTTGCATTTAAAATGGATGTACAGTTGGCCAAAAGTGTAGTGACTCAGTTCCTTAATTTCTTCAGGTGACGAGTTAAAAAATAAGATGAAATTATAAATTGTATCTAAACCTGACTGAAGTTGGTCAGGAAGGACATTAGAATTATAAGATAAAGGCCTGTTAGATTTATTAAAAATCTGATAGTTGCTTTCATAAAGTATTATCAGGATGTATGGGGTCAACTCTGGCCAAAAATATTTTTTAAACAAGCATACCGTGAAAACATTGTCAGTTTTGTTACAGCAGTTACAAAAACACACACACACACACAAGCATAGCTCCCCTTCCCATGTAATATAACTAGGTAAATACACATACACACGCAAATTAATCCAATAACTTCTGTGAAGGTAATTTTGCTCTTTAGCTCTGTTTATTTTTTGTTTTAGTAAATAATATATCTCGTCAAAATACTTGTTGACTTTAGCTAGATGATTTTGTCCCCCATGGGTTCAAACCTAATATATCAGTGTTTATGTCTGTAGGGGCAATATTGCACTGAAGAACTGGAGTGAAGAGTTGGTAAAGGGGGGATAATATAGATTAAAAATTTTCAATCATTTCTGTTCTCCATGCATCTATAGGGATGTCACTGAAGTTCCTAAAATGTCGATTGCATAAAATTTATGCAGTCAGTACCCCTTACAGGACAGATACAGGGAGGTACCTAGTTCCTTTGTTCCACACCAGTTAGTTGTCTTGCACAACATGATGGTGGTATCTTGTCTTTCACCTCAGGGTGCTGTACTGAACTACATAAACATGAAGGGAAGGCATTATTTGGGTGTTAAAGGAGATATTTAAGCAGGGTTGCAGAAATGAATGATAGAAAAACTTGAAAGTGACCAACATATATCCCTTTCTCACAGGCACATTGAACTTGAATGGTTTTGTTTATTCACAGCCAAAAATTCATATTACAAAAGATTGTTTTGCAAAACTCAGATATCATGCTCCAAAGACCTCTTTTATAATGTTGCAGGCATTGCATCTGGAATAAAATAAACAAACAAACTTGGGTAATATACTTATGGCTAACTGTACAAAGAAAAAAAAATAGAAAATATTTTGATGGTTTGGAATTGCTATAATGAAAAGTTTTTTATACTGATAATACTTCTTGCTTAATATTGTAGCTGTGGTCCAAGTTATAGAGGCTATCAAGGTTGAGTAAGGCAAAGGATTTTTTTTTTTTTTATATTGGGAATAGGTCTTCTGTTTTCCGTAACGCAGTGTCTGATGACTGAGATACTTTTCAGCTCCTTATCATATATTGAGGTTATGCTTGCCTAACCTGCCCCTACCTCTGTTTGAGACACCATCTGGAGCTCCTCGTATTTTGTTTGAAAGAATGTGTGATGTGCAGTTACTCCCCTGCAACCAGTTGTTCTGCCCTCCCATCTATGATATCATAGTGTGATTCAAAGACTGTGGTGATGATTGTCATGCTAGCAAATAAAGGAAATGGATATTCCGCTGTGGATTTATATCTAGTTTAGTAAGTAGAATTCATTTTTTGCTAGCCAAAAGGAGTATGCTCATTTTTAAGTGTTTTCCCATTTTACTTCAGAAAAGTATATTTAGTCAACCTTTACATGCCTGCATTGGTTATGACCAAATTGCATAGCTGTGCTCTTTTAAAGGCGAAGTTTAATGTGATGACACTTGATGATGCAGACCTTATCCAGGTTGCTGTGGAAGTGGAAGATCCTTCTATACCTCCTCTGTGTCAAAATGCTTGGCCTTCCATCATTGGGGTCAAGACTTCGTAGTTGTGTTAAGTAATGGTTATGTTCTCATATATCCAGTTATTGTCATGATGGAAGTTATGAAATTTTAGGAAGAGTAAAAAAAAATATTTTGGATAGAGAAGGGGAATAGAAGATACTCCTCATGGGGAGTGCTCTATGGGTGGAGAGTAGCAGTTTGTTGTACAGGTTCCCAGGGAGGGACTTGAAGCACCTTGTACTGCAGCAGCATTCACCCTGTATAGGTACTGGACTACCCCTAGATATTTAGAGTTTCCTTCTCTGCCCTTCTTTCTTTCTCCCTGTTGGGAGTTTAACAAAACAGATTCCCCCTAAAGGTATAATAAAAATTTTAGATAATAGGGTTAGAAGATGCATATGCAGCATTAAAAATATATTGTGTTGTTTGATTAGATAGTTTAGTGAAAAGTCTATCGAATCCAGTGAAGCGTATGTTGTATATTTGTAAAGAAGCTAGATGAGCCACTCTCTACACCAGGTATGGGCATAGAAATTTTGTAGTAAGATGCATATGCCATAAATAAGTGATTGTCCATACATAACATCGCATGCATGGAATCTATATACAAGGCATACGGCACTCAGAAAAGTAGCCGAGAGTATTGAGCTCATTAAGTAGTATCATTGAGTGAAACATACACTGGCCCATACTTTTTTTTTTTTTTTTTTTTTCCGTTTTTTCTTTTTTACACAAAAACATGGCACTTTTGTCCTGCCAGAGCAATGAGAGGCAACCACTGCCTCAACTTTGCTGGGTTTGATGCATTGTTTCTGAGTAGTTTTGCAATTGCTCTTGTTTACAGTCATTATTTTTTTCCTTTTTTCTTTTTTGGTGCTGTCTTGTAGTTGTTTAGAAGAGTTAGAGTGTACACTCTAAGACTGAAGCTGTCTAAGAGTGTTATTTCCAGGGTGTGGTGAATGAGTGAGAGTTCGCAGATCAGGCGTGGGTGGGGGGGCTATACCTAACATTTCACAGACTTTGAGTGTTGTAAGTGGTAAGACTTGGTTCATTTTGGGTACTATATGTTGTATGCAGCATTCACTATCGTACCACTGTGGACCTAACAGTAGAGGTTTGAATTGGACTTCAGTGCATGACAAAGATATGCCATACAGCTTGAATAGTTTGGTAATGCTATATCATATATCCAGGAACTACAGGTTGTTTTCTTGTGTAATAAATTGTTGAGTACTTGTTATATGCTATCTTATAGTACCTTCTACATAAGCTAGTCTGAATACATGCTTCTTATAGCTGTTGGATACCATTGCCTTGCACTGAATGAAAATCAATGTAAAGTATTAAAAAAAAACCTTGCAGTTATTAGAATTAAGTCATCGACTAGGCTTCATAATCATTTCAAATTCTATTTTAGAGGGTTTCCGAGAAAAATCCTCCACATCATCATTATCATTTTAAATCTTTAATTCAATACTCGATAACTTTACGCCTTCATGGACAGCAATCATGGCTGGACTGGGCTTGTTTGTATGAGTACATATCGTTACAAACAAACTGCAAACTTTTATGCATACCATTATGCAAGAAGAAGGAATGCCACAGTTATTTACCTGTGTCCACAGGATACAAAGAGCTTCTTGTGGTTCTTCTTCTTCCTTGTGTACTGCTATGTTGATTTAATTTAATTTTTTTTTTTTTCCTGTGTTATGTACAATGGTGAGTTTTCCTTTCAAACAGTTAACTCCAAAAATAAAATTAGAAAGCCTCCAATTTTCATCCTTGTGCCAGGTTTGTGGCTTGAATCAACCTCCATACTCGATGGAAGGTCCATTGTGCATTCCCTGGCAAGTTGGTGGCCTGTAGGCAAGCACCATTTGGATTTGCCTGTGAGAACTTCTTGCGTCCAAGTAGTCCTGATTCTCCCAACACTTTTGAGCTGTAGTTTTATGCCTCACTGTTGTGTGAGGTCTTCAAGATCAAATGCTTCCATCAATTGTGGTTGTGTTATAGGCCACCAACTTGTCAACTCCTTCTTCTTCCATGACTTGGTCCATGCAGTGATTTCAGACATCTCACTATGAAAACATTGTCACATATTAATGCTTAACATTCCATGAGCTGTGGTAATTTTTCCAGGGCACAGGGTAACACAGACCAAGGAAACAGCAGGACCCACGTTGCTGTTCTGAGTTTCACATTGACTACATCGGGTGCCCACTTTGCTCTATATTTTTTTCACCTAGGGTGCTTGTGGGATTGAACATTGCCATTAGTACCAGTTCCTTCTCTGTCCTCTTCACTTTTTTTCTGATATTGTTACTGCTGCTGTAGTTGGTTTGAAGTGCAGTGTGCTCTGATAGCAAATTGCCTCCAAAAATTTGTCAATAAGTACATTGGGTGTTGAAAGTGACTCGTAACAGGTGGTAATTTGTGTGTATAAGAGTAAACTTGGCTGTACAAGTTTGCATCTGTAATATAATGCTGCAACTTACTGATTTGCTCACAATGATTGGACTATTTTTCAACAGTTCTAGAAGTATGTATATCAAAATGCTGATACTTTTAAGAAGGGTATAGGGCCATATTGAGCACTTGGTCTGTGGCTGGTGAACTAATCCAACTTGACCTATGATGACTTTGTACGAGAAGTCAGCAGAGCATAGCTTGGAGGGTTGCGATGAGGCAGCATATGGATCACTTGGGCTCAATTATACGGCAGGGGTCTTAACTGCAAATGAAGATTACTGTAGACCTTTTAATTGCTTGGGTCACTGTGCCACAAATTACATGCACATCTTCAGGCTCTGCCTATTGATTTTCAGTTCTCTCATGCTTGATATAACATGGCCTGGTGGTTTCAGTGTGCCCCTGTCAATGATGTAGGGCTAGAGTTACGTTTTAGAAGGAAAAATAAGTTAAATGGGGGATCCACGTGTTGTCACGTGCAACACGCAACACTCCAAATATAGATTTCATAGCTAACCTATTTTTCTCCTGTTGTTAACTTCACTTATTTCATATCCTTACTTTTTTTTTCTCTGTCTACAAATTTTACAGTTGGTTGATGTCATCCATCATTATCTTTTTTTTTATGTTTTTTCCAGTTATTGTTTAAGTGTACATGTGGAAATATTATGATTATATTAACAATAAATGATCTGCTGAGGCCATCATATTTTATTAATCAACCTTTTATGTCTGGATGTAAATGTATGTTGTGTTTATAGTTAATTTGATGCTTGGGACCATCATAGACACTCTTGAGGATTAGGAAGTATTATTCATCTTGCCATTGACTAACCAAGTCAATGTCTGTATAGGATGAAAGACATTTGTGCCACTGTAGAAAGTTTACTTGGGTATCCTTGTGAAAGTGTAATGCATGAACTTGATTCCATGTAGATAAAATCATAACAAAATCAGTTATTTGAACCTGGTGTGTGTATATACCTCCTGTAAGCTTTGGATTTTGATGTGGGAGTGCATGTGAACCAGGAAATATATATATTATTTATAATTTTGATTACTTTAGTAAAATTTACTGAAGCAAGATGGTTCCCCAATGCAATTGTTTTGGTGTTTTTCCCTCAATTTTTTTTCCATTTTGTGATAGGTTTGTGGTTTCTGAACTTTTGTGAAAGCTTCTCTTAACCCTTTTACTCAAGGGCCAACACTACTATGTAACTGTGTGGAAACATCAACATGGGAATTGTAGCTACCACCAGACTTCTTTTATTTAATCAAAAAAGATTCCTCCCGTATTCAAAGATAGCCTATCCCATTGGCCACTGCCATTCACCTGAAGGGGTCTCACCTTTTAGGGTTAAGATCAAAAGGTGTTAGTGGAACATAATATATGAACATATCACAGGGTTGAGGTAAATAATTATTTTAACTCAGTCAGTCTATAAAAACCTGTCAGTGAGAAGTGGATGGCAGTAGCCAGGGTAAAATCTTTCACAGTATGAAAAATTCAGAAGTTTAAGATTTTCAAAAAGAAAATGCCTTTCAAAGAACTCAAAAATCCCAAGATTACTGGTGTGTTTGTAAATATTTCCAAAAATAATTTTCATTCTGAACAGTGGAGATATCTAAACTTTTAAGAGATAACATGGGAAGAACCATATATTACTTTGTTAGAGGGGTTAAGAGTAACAAAACTGTGTTGTGAATGCTACATTGAATTTGTACTTGTATATTTGAAATTTGAATTTTCTTTTAAACATTTTAACAAATGAAAGATTGTAAATGCTATCTATATATATATATATATATATTCCAGAAGTTTTTTGTGGATATTGTATATGAATTTTACTTTGAGGAGACATAACTGTTACAACAATAGAGGGAAAAATGTGAAAGTAAGACAGAATTGGGGGTGTGAAGGGAGCTGTTGGATAGGGTAGATCAAAGACTGCTAAGGTGGTTTAGGCATATAAAAGGAATGAATGAGGGACACCTGGTAGCTGTTGCTAGTTACTTGAGAACTGTGGATCTCCTATAGGATATCAGGAACAGCAGAATTATGAATGATGGAAGACTAGCAAGGAAAATGTGAAAAGCAAAAGTGGATGGAGTGACTTTAAGAGAAACAGCAAGAAAAAGATGGATGGATCATTCAAAGGGGGCTTTGGATGTATGTGGAGTCTGTTCAGCAGAGTATAGAAAGCAAAAGGTAGGAGTGAATGGAAGTAGATTATGAATGGGTGAAAAGATGTTATCACATGCTTTGTAAATCATTCTGAATGGATGAGAAAGAGGAAAGAGGGGGAGGGGTTGCCATTTGATGAAGCAATGGAAGTAAACTAGGTCCTGCTGTGGAAAAGCTGCATTGTTGCATTGCCCATGACAACAAGCAGCGTGACAGGGCACAAGGTTACCCTTCATCTCAGAGGTACTCTGATGGAAAGGGTGGTTGAGTGTGTTTTATTTGTGTATGACTGTGTGCTTTCATCCAGCCACCTGCCTCACAAGGAGGGAAGGGCCTTGTGTGTCAGTCAATCAGTCTATTGCCTCTGGCCTCTCTTGCAGAAGATCCATGGCCTTGAGGTCCAGCGTACACATATATATGCAATAAAAATACTGGAAATGTATAATAGAAAATATTGGAGTAATCATCAGGAAGGTTAAACCAAAGAAGCACTGCACTTTGGTATAATTACATCTATAGTGTTAAATACTAAATAATGAAGATGAATTTTATGAAAGCATTTTGCCTCATTAGTTTAACATAACTGGTAGTTGTCCATGTATATGTGTAAATGTTTTTATATACATACATAAATACTATATATGTATTATATATATAAAATATTACTGATTATTTCTCTATATAGAAAGGGCTTCCACTCCCTTATAAGGGAGGTAGCCTGTCAAGGCACGTGCCTACTCCCACCCATTCCACGCCCATCCACCACTCTTGTTTCCCTCTCATCTTAGCTTTGAAATTATATGGCCAAAAGGGGCATTGAGAAAGAGGGGGATGTCTGTTGAGGAAGGAATGGAGAAGACAGAAAATGGGGGTGAATGGAGAATGGTTGTGTATGGATGATACTGTGTTGCATGGAAGGGAGTGGGTGGGGGATGGGGGGGTTAAAGAGTGGTTATGTGTGAATGATATTTTGGCACAGCTCAAAGGAACTTCTCCCCATCTTCTCTTTTTTCTACATGAGAGGACGGAGAGGAGGGGTTGCTGATTAAATGAAGTAGCCTTGCTGTGGATGTGCTGTGTCTTGCTGCATTGCTTCTAACCCAGGGTAGTGGGCAAGATACAGGGATTACCCGTCATCCAGGAGGAGCCAAGAAGAGAGTGAGGGAATGGGAGTGGAGTGGGTGGGAGTGGAATTATGCCATTTGACTTTGGCTACCTCCCTTGTAAGGGGGAAAAAGCCCTTGATATACATATATATATATATGTATGTATGTATATATATTTACTGCTAAAAAGGGGAGTGGTTTCAGTGTGGTTGAGTTTCCATATTTCTTTGTTATCCTATTTTTTGGTGTTAAGGGTTTGAAGCCTGTTTTGGGGAAATACTTGATGATCACATTGCTGTTTTGGTGATAGTATTTTACTCCAAGTTGCAGTAACTTGTTCATGGGTTGGGGAGAGATATAAGTTTTAATTTTTGATGGATTTTACAGCTCTCCACATTTTGCCTGTATCAGTTTTTCAATCTATTTTGTGTAGCAGGTTTTCCCTGTATTCTTTCTGTTGCATAGATTTGTGGTGTTTCTATTTATCTTTTTTTTTTTTTTATTAGGTCATGTTTCTTTTTCAATTTATTCCTTTATACAATTTAAAAGGCTTCTCCTATGTGTAGTTCAGGTTAGATTTTTTTGTAGCCTCTGGAAATGTGATTTTTACTTGCCTTCTGGATGGTAGTTACTATTTTGTTTACTGCTTTATCCAGTGTGCAAGTGGTCACTAGAGGCAACTGTGATTTAATCAGTAAGCAGACTTGCCCAGACAGTGGGAGGTCCTGGGTTTGATTCCCAGGGGGTGCCAGCTTTTCAGTGACCTCCAAGCAGTGCGCATCCTTAGGCTGGTGGAGGCCTAGGGAAAGGAGATGTGTGAGTGGTCACTTGAGGCAACCATGGTGTAATCAGTAATCATGCCTGACCGGATTGTGGGAGATCCTGGGATTAATTCCCAGGCATTGCCAGTTTTTCAGTGATGCTCCCTATCACACATGTTGCAGTGAGTAGGATCCCAGAGCAGTGCACATTCCTAGACTGTGAAGGGAAATGTGAGAGTGGTCATTAAAGACAGCTATAGTGTAAATGGTAATGATGCCTACCTGGACAGTGGGAGGTCCTGGGTTCAATTCCCGGGCATTGCCAGCTTTTCAGTGACTCCCATCACACATCCAGGGATGGGTATTGGTCTGTTTCAAAGTGTTCTAACTCGTTTTATCTTCTGAGTACTCTTGCTAGTTTGTTTTTTGGTAGTTTACAAATGTTCTCTTCATCATGGACTGTATTTCATTTTCCATTTCAATGGTAATCTTTATTGGTAAGTGATCAAATGAACAATATGGAATAGTTTCCCATGTTTGTGTTTGTAGGGAGGGTGAGTGAAGTGTTGCCAGATGTTGGTTGTTCATTGTGTTGAAGTTGTCTATTGTGCTGAAATTGATTATGTTCAGTTTAGGTGGGAGTTGTTCAAGTATTTTGTGTCCTCTGATCAGTCTGCTGTTTATGTATAAGCCAGATAGAATGATGCACATTCAGATCACCTGCCTTTGGTTTGTTAATAAACCGAGTGGTTGGAGTTGATGTGGAATGCCTGACCATGACTCTTAGTGCACTGCTTCTTGCCATTATAAGTCTTGATTGAGCAACCTTTCATCGTAACACCTGAAAATAAATTCTAGACAAGGTTTGAAACATTGGGAGTAAATTACGTGATTATGAATCCAATGTATTTTACTTCTACCATATATATGTAACTATGTCTTGTGGAAGGTATTGCAGATATATGAAATAGGGGAAAGGTTATTAAGGGGAGTAAGAAAATTTTACATGAGTAGTATGAGTAGAGTTTGTGTTAAGGTTGGAAATGGTGAGAGTGAGTAGCTTCCAGTAAAGGTGGAACTACCATGGTTGTGCAATGATACCATGGATGTTCAACATGTACGTGGATAGGGTGGTGTGGAAAGTAAATGTGAGGATAATTGGCAGGGGTTTAGAAATAGTGAAAATGGTGGAAAGTGGGAGGTGACCTAGTTGTTGTTTGCCGATGAAAATGCACTTATGGCTGGGTGGGTCAGAGAAGGATCTAAAGCAAATAGCAGTAGAATTTGGGTGGGTACGTGAGTGGAAAAAGCTGAAAGAAAATTTGGGCAAAAGTTAGGTGATGAAATGTACAAGGGGAGAGAATGTCGTCTAAAGTGGAGAGGCTAAAGAAACTGGAGAGATTTAAGTATCTAGGGCCACATATAGCAGTGAATGGAGAAGTGCAGGTGGAGGTAGATTGTAGAGTGAGGTACACTAATCTTTAGGGGAATGAAAAGTGTTGTGAGAGATTGGTGTTTATGGATGAATGCACAGAGAAGACTGTGAAGGGGTGATTATACCTATGATACTATATGAGGCAGAGTTGGAATCTGAAGGAGGCAGAAAGAAGTAATTTAAATGAAGTGTTTAAGAAGTATGAGGCAGAGTTGGAATCTGAAGGAGGCAGAAAGAAGTAATTTAGATGAAGTGTTTAAGAATTATGGTGGGGAATACAAGGATGGTTAGAGTGAAAAATGAGGAATTGAGACAGATTTGGAGGTGAAAAGGGAGCTGGCAGATAGGTTTGACCAAAACATACTGGGACGATTGTAACAAATGGAAAAAATTAGTGAAGAAAGACTAGTAAAAGGAGTGTGGAATGCGGAGGTGAATAAAGTGAACTTGGAGAGGAAGACAGAATGAGTGGAGAGTAGTTGTGAATGGATGATAAACTGATGCAGAGGATGAGGGGGTAGGATCCCCTTGTAATGAAGTGATGGGAGTAGGGGTAAGCCAGCGTTGACTCTCGGGCCATAATGTGAATGTTCTGTGTCTTGCTGCATTGGCTCTGACCCAGGCAGTGGGTAGGGAACAGGAATGGCTTTTCATCCACAAGGAGCCAAGGTAAAAGGGTGGACAAATGGGTAAAGGGTAGGTGTATGCTTTCATTAGCCGCCATCTTTATAAGGGAGAAAATGCCTTTTGGTATATGAGTGTGTGCGAGTATATGTATATGGTAAACTTACAATGAGGTGTATAGCTGCAGCCAAAGCTGTCATCTTTGCCTTATGCACTTGGACTGTTAGGGCAGGTAATAGTCACTGCTAAGAATCGGAGAAGTGTGGGATTCAGACCTACAACTAAAGAAACTCAAGATCAGCATGCTTCTGATTATGACACCAGTGCATATATGTATGTATATGTATACACACATACATATATATATTTTTTTTTCTTTCTTTTCTTTTATGCTAAAGCACAAGTGACATCAATGATTTTAAGAGAGCACTTCTCTAACTCTGTATTTTCTTTTTTCCTCATAGTTCAAACTCTAGAGGAAATGGTGAAAGGCCTCAGAATGTTTACCCATTTTTACCAACAGCTGTTTAAGCCATTACATATGGTCATCTTCAGGGTGATATATTACATAGAATAATACAAGGGCATAAAAGGCCAAGTTAGATATGGCAGGGAGAGATAACTTGGATAGTGTGAACTGTTTCATCTAATGTAATGGAAAAGTCACCAGGGATAAAATCCCATGGTGGGACTTTTATCTTTTTTGTTCAGACACAATCCCTCAATGGGTCCATGTCCCATGGTGAAGGTTTTGTGTTCTCTTCTGGAATGGAGATATATTTTGCATCCAACTTTTGGTTTAACAGACCCCCATTTAATGGATTTTGGAGGAAATTGACAAAATAGAATTAATACTTTTTTTAACCCTCCCCTTGCTATACAATTATGGCATATCAAGAACCCATCTTCACAGTCTTTGGTAAGTCTATCAAATTACAGTATGTTTAATGGACCAATGTTACCCAACTTTTGTCCATTAAAACAGGGAATGGATATATCCCTCCCACAGATCATTCTGTGAGAAAATTTTGGACTCTTGTCTATGTTGTATTGGTGTGGAACTGTTTGTATGTCACCAGCTGGAAGTAGAAAGTGAGGAGCAATTGTCAGTTATCTCTACATGTGGGAAAAGGTGTGAGAAAAACGGTTAAAGTTTACAGAGATCCTATACCAGTCCAGAGATAGTATCAGCCCCTCATGACTGCATCTCCTGATAGAAGTGAGGGTGTTGACGAGTTTTAAAAGTTGGCAGCTTCACTATCCATATTGGAAGACCTCCACAAGCAGGTATGTGTCATTGATCCCTCAGTTATACTAATTGAGGAGACTGACCCCATAGATTTTTATGGGACAGGGGAGGTTGTCTTATGTTAATTGTAGAATTACAAATGAAGTAGATCTTTAGAATTGCACTAGTGAGGCTGCTGTAAAAATAACCTTTGAAATATGTGGGTATTGGTGCATATGTAGGACCTTGTAATTACTTTTTTTTTTTTCTTTCTTTTTTGCTGTTTAAGTATATCATGGCAACCAATGACATATACTTGTATGTGGTGTTTCTGCAAGAGGAGCAGCAAAGCTACCGGTTTTCAAAAGCTGTCAACCTCATTTCATCAGGATATGCAGCCCTGAGAGGCTGACACATGGTTTCTGGATTGGGCCCATTATCTCTATCTTTTAATTGTATTTCTTACACTTTTTTGCACATGGAGAGATGACAACCAGCAGCTTCTCTCCCGACCACTTTCACCTGGTGGCATAGAAACAGTGCCACATTGATACAGCGCAGACTAGAGAGATATCTGTAAGAGGTTCCAAGGACCATTGTCAACTACCATGGGGTTGCAAGTTATCCATGCACTGAAACTTGAGGTAATAATTTATTGATTGATTGTCATGTCATATAATCATTATTATTATTATTATTATTTTGCCAATTCTCATATTTTTCAAAATAACTAAATTTAGAACACACTACGGAGAATTTATGAATTTCTTTTGCAGGAGAGCCATTGCTCTTGGGTAATTGGTAATAGCCATCAATCTTGCCCAAAAGTCTCTCAAGGAAGAAATATGTCATTTTCAGGTATAACTAAGATTGAGTAGTGTCAGTATAAGGTGAAGTATTAAGTGTACTTTGTGTGATGGTAACATCTGGTGCCGTTTGTTTTTGTACACAACCTTATTCTGCACTGGTACTATCTTAGTGCTGAATGGTGACCTAAATGCAAATGTACTTGTGTGGCTCTTGTTTCTCTTGAGAGGGATTTTTCCATGGGGCCAATGGATGGGGATTTTGACATAGAGAATATGGTGGTCAGTCTTGAAGAGCTTGTTTTGGGATCTAAGTGTGAATCTGTTTTTGTATGGGAGAGGGTGGTAGATATAGTGTTAATGGACTATATAGTGGTAACCAGGAGTATAGTAGGAAGAGTTAAGGATGTACATGTTCTAAGGGGAGAGAGTGGGGGAATATCAGATAATTTTTTGGTGGAAGGTAAGTTGAGAGTGGAGGATAGGTGGAGAAAGAGGAAAAGGGCAGAAGGTAGGGAGGTACTTAGAGTGAACTGTTTAGATAAGAAAGAGAAGGAAAAGGAATATAAGAAGAAGCTGAGAGAAGAGTGGTATGGAGTGAAGAAGAAATAAAAAAAGATGAAGTGAAAGCAGCTGTTAAGATGATGAGAGCAGGTAAGGCACCTGGGTTGGATGAATGTCATGCAGAATGTCTAAAAAAAAAGGAGGTACAGTGATGGTGGACTGGCTGATGAGGTTATTTAATGTTTGTATAAGAGAGGGTAGAGTGCCAGAGGACTGGAGGAGTGCCTGTACAGTTCCACTTTACAAGGGAAAAGGGGACAAGTGTGAATGTAGTAGTTTCAGAGGGGTCAGCTTGTTAAGTGTAGTTGGGAAGGCTTATGGGAGGATGTTGATTGAGAGGATTAGGAGAGGAACAGAGGGAGTAATTGGTGAGAAACAGTGTGGGTTTAGTACAGGTAGGGGTTGTGTAGATCAGATCTTTGTGGTAAGATATGTGACAAAGCTATAGGTAAAAGTAAGGATATATTTTGGGCTTTTATGGATCTGGAAAAGGCTTATGACAAGGTAGACAGGAAGGTATTGCAGATATAAGGGATAGGAGGAAAGCTGTTAAGATCAGTCAAGACTTTTTATGAGAGTAGTAGAGCAAGTGTTAGAATCCAAAATGGAAAGAGTGAATGGTTTGAGGTAAAGGTGGGACTTCGTCAGGGATGTGTTATGTCACCCTGGCTGTTCAACTTATACATAAATGGGGTGGTGCAAGAGGTGAATGCAAGGGTAGTGGTTCAGGTATTACATACATACATATACCAAAGGCTTTTTCCCCCTACATGGAGGGTAGCCAAAAAGAAAAAGGCATAGAAACCACCTCCACCTATTCCATTTCTTAAATATTCCATTCCCCTCCACCCTCCTCCCTCCCTCTTATCTTGGCACCTCCTGGATGACGGGTCATCCCTGCATCCTGTCCACTCCCCTGGGTCAGAAGCAGTGTTGCAAGACTCAGCACATCCACAGCAAGGCCACTTCATAAATTTGGCGACCCCCCCTCTCCGTTCCCCCATGCAGAAAAGGAGAAGATGGGGAGAAATCCCTTCGGTCTGCGTCTTTTTTTTTTTTTTTTTTTTTTTTTTTTTTTTTTTTTTTTCTCATACAAGAACAGGAGATTCTGATTAAAGTTTTCTTCTGTTGCCCAAAGCTTATGTATTTTACTTTCATCATCAGATCTTTGACACGCAGCAGGTATTGTGAGTATCAAAAATGAAGCCTAGAATTGTAGGCTTCTCTCCCAGTGGAAGGATTTGCCCATTTAATTTTACTATTGGATGTTTCTTTGATTTATGATTGTGTAGTGAATATTGTTACTGATGATTTCTGGGTAACGTTTCTATTGTATTATTTCTAAGCCTTGATTCTAGCTTGTCTAAATAGGCTAGGATGTTCTTGGCTGCCATTTTGTAGTTGCTATGAGAGTTCAAGTATTATGATCTGGATCTAATTTTGGGAGATTACCTGTAAAAAGCTTCACTAGTATAGGTGAGGGTATTGTTCCTTGGGAAATTCTATTGGTATCTTCCTCCTGCCACTTTCAGCTAGTGACACAAACAATCCCACACCAGTAAAACACAGAGATCTGTTAGAAGACCTGAAGACTATTGTCAGCTTCTGTTATGGCTGCAGGTTTATTCAGTGAAACTAGAGGTAACAATTATTATTATTTTTATCATTTTTGTTAATGTATTATTAATATTATTAATATTTGGGTGTGTGTATGTATGTGTGAGTGTGTGTATATATTATAAACTAGTTTAAAATCTGGACTATGTGTGGACTTTTAAACTAGCTCCTGCTTTTCAACTGATAGCATATAAGAAATTCTCATCCAGACCTGATCCCAATGCTGGATGTTCAGGAGCCAAATAAAGGGTTTATTTTCAATTCTGGGATCGTCCTGATTCTAAAAAGGTATAATATGTCTATTTAGAGCAAGTGTAGACTGAAATATGGAGCTCCAAAATGGATGGACAGAGAATTTTACAATTATTATAATAAATGTCATATATATATATATATATATATATATATATATATATATATATATATATATATATATATATATATATATATATATATATATATATATTAAGAGAAGGAAAGAAAAATGAGAGATTGGGTGATGGGAGAAAAATGAAGAAAAATTTATTATTGCAATCAAGATGGTATTCTTCAGAGAATTGTCAATGTAGACAACTCTCTGAAGAAGACCATGTTGGTTGCAGTATTAGAATAAATTGATTTGTAAATCATCTTTGTTTTTCTCCCACCACCCAATCTCACACACACACTCCTGGGGAGGAAATTGCTGATGATTATGAGTCCAATATGTGATCCAAGACCATGGTGAATCATATACACATACACTATGCTGTTGTTTTTATTCATCATTATGTTAAATCAATCTGTAATGTACAAAATTATCAGTTACTCTGATAGCTTGGTATGACAAAATTTATTTGCTCAGTTTAGTAGTTTGTTGACTTCTCATAGGATGAACATATAGAGAGTAGGACCAATAGTCTCATCACTCCATCTCCATTTTGTCACCATTTATGATCTGCATGGGAATCACTGGTAGATTTTTTTTTTTTTTTTCTACCAGGTGATATGGAGATATATAGTCACAGAAATGGAAAAGAACAGTTTCAAGGGAGGAGCATAAAAGGGGGACCTTTGTAGTACAAGATTAGCATAATTCCTTTACAAGTAGAGATTTCACTCCAATATAGACAAATGTTATATGACTCCAGTCCATAAAGGCACCTGAGAATAGTCCCTAGAGCAGTGGTTCTTAACCTGTGGGGAATTCCCCACTGGTGGGGAATGGCGGAGTTGCCAAGTGGGGAAGGACCGATCGGACAGAAGAACCACTGTCTTTTCATATGTATTTTACTTCCATGTGATAACTGTTAGTAAAAAATCTAAGATATGCAAACAAAAATTAAGGGCCGTAAAATGGCACAAAAAAGCAAAGTGTATATTTATGTACTAAACACTGCATGGGTTAAAATCGAATTTGTCAAAGACCGATGCTGTGGTGGGAAATGGAGAGTTGGCTCACTAAAAAGTGGGGAATTGGAGAAAAAAGGTTAAGAACCCCTGCCCTAGAGCATTGGCTGGATCCTGCCACACAATCACTACTGCATGACAACATGCAGTGAGTACTCCAATACAGAGAAGAGAGTTGGCTGAGAGAACCGATGACAGATTATTGGGATGGTTTGGGCACATGGAAAGAATGAATGAAGAAAATTTATCAAAAAAATTGTGGAAAGCAGTGGCTTATGATTTCTCAGCATCCATTCTGTAACATGTTTTCTCCATCTTGTCTTTCTGAAATTTCTGACATTTCCAATCTCATTACTAAGGTAACTTTTCTCAATATATGTACAAGTATCATTAGTGAAGGAGGACATTGTATCTGTACCAGGAAATAATGCTGAAAGAAGGGAAGAGAGCTACTTGAGTAGGAGAGATGATAGGAGAACAGAAATGTACAGGGTCAGGGCAGATAGCAAAAAAAGTGATATAAGAGGGAACCAATCTCTTATTACTCAACTGATTGGACCCCATTACTATGTACTTTAAATGGTAGATAACTTGACCTAACTGCTTATACCATGTCATCCATGCATAATTCAAGATAGGATTAGCCAATATCTCATCATCATCATCACCAATATGAACATACGCAAGGGAGGGTACTCTCTTGTGAAGACGACTCTGTGAGTGGGATCAGAGAAACATCCAACATGCCCATATAGCCAGAGTTGATATAACTATAACTGGCCTAGATTGAGTTTCCAGTACAGTCTTTGGTTTAATATAAAGTTGTTCCATATACAAATGTTACAAATTATTCACAATGTATTGTAGATGTAAAAAGATCCAAAGAAAAAGAACATAACATAAGAATAAAGGAGACTGCAAGAGACCATAAGGCCTACACTAGGCAGCTCCGTATCCATCACCACCTGTCATCCCCATCCATAAAGTTGTCTAATCGTTTTTTAAAACAACTGGTAGTTGTAGTACTTACTACATGGTTACTAAGTTTATTCCATTCATCGACTACCCTATTAGTAAACCAATTCTTGCCTATTTCCTTCTTAAATCTAAATTTGTCCAGTTTATACCCATTACTGCGAGTCCTGCCCTGTTGTTTTATTATGATGACCTTGTTTGCATCTACTTTGTTATAGCCTTTGATCCACATGAATGCGTCTTTCCAGAGAGTGTAAGTTTAGGTGCCTAAGCCTCTCTTCGTAAGATAAATTTCCGAGTCCATGTATCATTTTGGTCATTCTTCTCTGTACTGATTCTATTGAATTAATGTCCATTCTGTAGGACGGAGACCAAAACTGTACCGCATAGTCAAGGATGGGTCTAACTAAGAAAAAGATATTCATAATATTCCAAGAGGTGGAACTAGTAGTGTTCTCTGCATTTATTTTACAGTACAAGTGCCCTGCATTATTATGACAGATTGAGAATCCTTTATCCAAAATACTTTGGACTGGAAGTAAACAGGAATTCTGATTTTATTCTTTATTTATGTACTTTTACTTTCATTTATCTATATATCTATTTATCTGTTTCTAATGTTTATATATTATAATCAACAGTGGCTTAGGGATGGGATCCACTTGCATATAATAGTACAGGTATACACATAATTTGAGGGTAATTTTTAGTAGTTTCAAGAATACACATATACTTTGCATAAAATTTTATACGAGTTTTGATAATTTTTTGCACAGTATTGTGTATATGTATATACATTTATATACATATATATATTCCTATTAAATGCTAAAGCACAAGTGGCATCAATAATTTTAAGAGAACATTTCTCTAACTCTCTGTATTTCCTTTTCTCTTCATAATTCAAACTCTGAAGGAAATAGTAAAAGGCTTCAGAATGTTGATTCATTTTACCGACAGCTGTTTCAACCAAATGGTCATCTTCAGGGTAATACAATACATCAATACAAACATAGGTATATAAGGCCGAGTAAAAACGGCAGGGAGAGGTCACTCGTAAGGTGGGAATCTGTCTACCCTACCGAGACGGAAAGGGTAACCGGGGCAACTTCCTGATGTGGGATTGCATCCCGGAAGTCTGGACACAATCCCCATGTGGGTTTTTGTCCCGTGGTGACGGTCTGTATTTTCTATTGGAGGGGAGGACATAATCAGATGAAATCTGTACATTTAAGATAGGCTTTTGTAAAGCGATGCTCACTGCCTCAGCTATTACTAAACTTCCATAATTGTTATCATGGTGGAAGATTGTTGTATCCCTTATGAGATCTACTAGGGGCGGCTTTTTGTCGTGGGCATCGACAAAATGTTGGTGGATGGCTCCGTTGTTACGGTGAGCCTGCAGTCGTTTTCTTAAGGTCGTGAGGGTATGGCCGATGTAGCTAACATTGAGAGGCTTGCATGCCCCTTCAGAACTTTTAGATTTGTATACTACGCCGGTTTTAAGTTCCTTTGAACACTCGAGACGCTGCTGCTTTTCATATTGAGGGAGGCAACCAGGTTGGGACCGCTAAAGACTTTTAGTGAGACCTTTTTGTAGGGCTCTTGAGGTGAAACTCCTCTAGAGATAATCCTACGAAGGGTATCGGCTTCCTGTCTGTAAGCAGTGCCAAAATCTAATTTATGGTAAATCATTAGGGTTTTCTCCACATTGTCAGCAGTGGTCTTGACTTGGGTGTGAAACTCTTCCATATTCTTCCTAGTGACATCTTCTATGGTGTTACAAGAGAAGCCATTATTTGTTAACACCTGTCTAACACGTTCAAGTTCTGTATGGACAGCTTTCCATGTGCTGCAATGGGAGAAAGCCCGCCTAACATAAGCACCAACTACAGACCTCTTATAAGAGTCTGGACACTCACCCCTGGCATTTAGGCACCCCCAACATTGGTATCCCCTACTTGCAGCTGCATAATTATGGCAAAATAGGATGGTATTCTAAGATGAAATGATGTAGATAGTATCTGGTAACCCCCCTGTTGTCATGCCAGGCTAGCAGAGCAAAAAGTGAGGGAGAACCCAGCCAGTCATTTCCATGCTGCCATGAGAAGATTAATAGGTAACCCCTCTCTTCAGAAACTTGCCTAAATTTTTCACATTGGATTACCATGACACCAACAAAGGAATTAACTAAAGAAGTAGTTGCCCAAATCACAGGAGTAAAGAAAGGAGCCCATGGAACCAAAGAAATCAGTGAAATGTTGAAGGTGGCCAAGTCCACAGTCAAGAAATACACGGTGCAATATTGGGAGGGAGAAGGGCTGGAGAAACATCACAGAAACTGAGGACAGGGCATCCTAAGAAGACTTCAACAGAGATAGATTTGTCGATGGATTTGACTCTAAAGTACACTTCATGACATTCAAAGCCCTTGGAGAATTCTTCTTAGGATGTCCTGTCCTAAATTTCTGGGATGGTATCTCCAACCCTCCTCCCTCCTGAAATTGTGCCAAGTATTTCTTGACTGTAAACTTGGCCACCATCAACATTTCACTGATTTCTTTAGTTCCCTGGGCTGCCTTCTTTAGACCAATGGTTTGGGCAATTGCTTCTTTAGTTAATTCCTTTGAAGGTGCCATGGTAATGATACAACCCCTGGGAAAATAAAGAAAACCAATGTGAAAAAAAAAGCGAAGGTCCTGAAGAGAGGGGTTACATGTGCATCCTTTTCACATGGTAGCAAGGAAGCAATTGGCAAGGGTCTCCCTTGTGCTCCACTTTGCTGGCCTGGCATGATTGCAGGGGGTTACCAGATACTTTCTATGTACATAATTTAACCTGAGAAAATACCATCCTATTTTTGCCATAAGTATGCGGCCACAAGAGTCAAGGGCTGTATATTTTGGATGAGTACTGTGTATACACACACATGCACATACACATACACACCAAGGGTTTTTTCCACCCTTATAAGGGAGGTAACCAAGTCAAAATATATGCACCCACTCCCATTTATTCCACTCCCATTGACCACCCATGTTCCCTTCTCATCTTAGCTCCTCATGATCATCCCTGTCTCCCACCCACTGCCCTTCGTCAGAAGTAATGCAGCAAGAATCCATAGTAAATCCACTTTACTTTATCAGCAATCCCCACTCTATATGTATATATATATATATATATATATATATATATATATATATATATATATATATATATATGTATATATATATATATATATATATATATATATATATATAATGACCCATGATAGACAGCAAAGCTGCCTATTTGCAAAATCCGTCAACCCTTCACTTCCATCAGGAGGTGCAACTGTGAGGGACTGCCACTCTGTCTCTGGACAGGGCCCATGATATATATGTGAATATATATATATATATATATATATATATATATATATATATATATATATATATATATATATATATATATATATATATACATATATATATATATATATATATATATATATATATATATATATATATCTTCTCTCTCTCTCTGAACTTCAATTGTATTTCTTATATTTTTTCACACATGGGCAGTTGACAACCAGCAGTTGCTCTCCAATTTGTACCACTTTTAACTGGTGGCATAGAAATAGTCCCACACGGATACAACACAGACACCAGTCCAAAGTTTCTTCCTAGAGGGATCTGTGGAAGGTTCTGAGGAGTGTTACCAGCCACTGTGAAGCTACATGTTTTCTATTTAGTGAAACTGAAGGCAACAATTGATTGATTGGTTGATTACAGTAATATTGATAGATTGGTGATAAAGTTAATCAGATTTGCTTAGATTTATATTTTTAGTCAAAATTCAAGTTTCACATAATCTTTTTGTGCTTGGTATTTGTTCTGCACCAGAAAAACACAATGAGTACTGCTTTCAAAGAAAATACTGGGATAAAAGTTCCACCAAACACTACAGCTACATCAGGTATGAGAAACGTGAGGAAGAGTGTACATCATCACTGTGAGGAAGAAATTACAGTAAGCTATCAATGATGACTAATGATGCATTTTGATTAAAAGATTACAGTACACATAAGTATTTGTATACAAATAAAGCATAGAATTTTATTACACATAGAAGTTTCCATTTGTAGCAAATGTCAGCACTAGATCTTTTTTTATTTTGGATATAATATTTTAAACCTGTATTAAAGTTTTTATGTATTATCATTGAAGAGAGATTTGCATGGACAGCTTTAGTCCCAAGATTACCATTAAATAGATCCTCAATCTGTAGCTCTTTTTATTGGGAATCTCTAAAATTCAGAAGTCTTCAGCACTCAGAACAAAAATGCCCATCAGAAATGTTATAATATTGGGAAGTGCTCCTGTTTTTTTTTTTTTTTTTTTTTTTTTTTTTTTTTTTATTTTTTTTTTTTTTTTTTTTTCTAGATGAGAAAATTTTAGAGATTCTGTGTAACTGTCTGAGAATGGGTACATAGGAGGTGAGAGAGGATACCAGTGGTGGTGGTCTTTTGTGCATGAGTACTCCAATATCCAATATTGGCACTGTATTAGTAAACTCACCATTTCATTGTAGTCAATTATGTTACATGATCAGCATTTTTCTCTCAGAATGAGTAGAAAAGATAAGATTTACTCTTCACCATTCTTAGATCCCATGTATGATAACATCTGTTTTTACTAGGTTTTCTGATACTTTATCTTGATAATGCAACTAGTTTTAGATCACTTAACTAATGTTAGTGTTCACATATTGTTTTTTTGTGGACTAATACCAAATTGTTCTTTCACCCAATATACTGTAGTATTCTTCTTTTGTGCCAAACAAAAATGTATATGACTTTTTCAAATATCCAAATGATTGTCAAAGCTGTACTGGGTGGTTTTTGTCATAACACGAACCACATTCTTGGTTAAATCTTGTATGAAGTTACATGAAGTACAGTGAAACTTTTTGATGTAATACTAATTTCAATTCTTTCACCTAATCATAATTTACAGGAAAAAAGCTACTTGTAATTGTTCACTTTTATGTACCATAATAATTGTCATTAATAATTTTTCTTACAATTTTCAGTCATTGATATAAGCAATAGCAATTTAAAACATTCAGTAGAAGAAGTTCATTTAATCAGTGAAAATGCATGCAACATACTTTTCCATACAAGTTCTAGTCATCCATATAAGCAATAACAATTTCAAGCATTCAGTAGAACAAGTTCAATTAATGTAAATATGTGCGACTAACTTTCCTGGTTATTAATTTATTTGGCTTGGTATAACACACACACACACACATATATATATATATATATATATATATATATATATATATGCTAATAACACAGGTACGTGTGTTCACTTGTGCAAAGTAGACCACTTGGAAAAAAGAAAATGACAAAGCAGAGCGCTTTTGTATACTACATTTTAGTGCAAAAGCACTCTGCTTCATTAGTTGTTGTTTTTTCAAGTGGTCTACTTTGTGCATATACATATATATATTATATATACATAGATATTATATACATATATATATATATATATATATATATACATATATATATATGCAGAAAGATCACTATAAACAACACGTGATCCACAAATTTTGCTGGTAACCACTAAGGAAATCGGAAGAAAACAGTCATTCCCAAGTGCTTTCGTGTAATTCACATCTTCAGGGAATACAGTATTCCCCTGAAGATGTGAATTACACGAAAGCGCTTGGGAATTACCGTTTTCTTCGGATTTCCTTAGTGGTTACCAACAAAATAAATAAATATATATATATATATATATATATATATATATGTCAACTGTGATGCTGATAAAAAGATTTGAATATTTGCTTCTTAATACTAAATACTAGTTTCAGCATTTGTGATGAATGGAAATCTATGCTTTACATAATTATTTTCCTAATACTGATTCTTCTTTTACAGGCCTTTGCCTGAGGTTTATCAAGAGCAGGTTCCACACTGGAGGAGCAAATACAAACTGCAACCAAATATCTTGATTGGCTGAATAAAAACTGGCATGAAGTGCAAATAGACATGTGAAAAAAATACACAGCCATATGATAAGATGACAGAAGGCCACAGGTTGCACACTGTTGGGACCAACAGCCATATGCATAGCGGAACTGTGGTCACTTATCATGGTATGTTATCTAGGCCTCATAAATTCTTTCTATTAGATGGCCATAGGAAACCTTAGCATATACCACAGTTGTCGAGTGATGTGTAGATTTTGAGTGTGGCAGAGCTTCATGTGAAGATATGAACCAATTATTTTACCATTAATCTCTGTTTATGAGGAGCCTTTAGAAAAGTATGTGATATTACTGAAAATCATCTAATGAAGTTAGCTTACTGGGAATGTATTGCATATTGCCTTAAAGCATATATATTGGTCACCAGAAGTGGAGAAAATGTTTGTCATTAGTGCCACGATGAGTGACAAGTGAATTTAAGAAAACTAAACTGAGGGCATTAGTTATAGCTCATTAACCATACCAATGAAGCTTGGTATTTTTGTAATCATTGAAAATTACCTACCAGTCCCTTAAATCCTTAAAGGAAATAGATAAAAAGATAAGAATATTTCAGATCATGTTAGACTCAAAATGGACATATTATGGTTAGCTCTTGAGTTATACAAGGGTTAGGTTCCTGAACAGGTCACATGTCTCAAAATTGCAAACTTCTAACATGTTTTTCCTATAGGAAACAGTAGTAATGATGGGGGGGGGACAGTTATGTTCCTAGACTCAGGAAAAGTTTACCTATTTTAGGGATATACTACTCTATCATCATATTCATGCATGGGTAAGTCGAATAAGCAATATCAACACAATTGTTCTATTTTACACTATGTGTTGTTCACATAACATAATCAAGTTATGGACTTTTGGAAGGATATTTACTAAAGGCAAAGAACACTAATACATCCAAGAAATATTTACAAGAGTGATATTTCCCAAGTTTCTCATAAAACTGTGCAAGAGAAAGACAGAACAAAATAATGGACAACTGTAAACTAACCACTATGGTCATCCTACCAACCAAAGACGCCACCACAACTCTTTCTTTGGTGGTTGAGGCTAGTACCATGGAAGCTATATACCAAACTAACAGGACAAAATAATTTACAAAAATGAAGGACATATAGGATAAGAAGGACATCAAGGCTGATGTCTACAAGGTTTTGTATCAGGAATGTAACGAGTCTTGTATTGGTGAAATGTCATGTGACCTAAAAACATACATTTGTGAATGTAACAATGACTTTTGAAACAATACCACCATTAATGCATGTGTAATACTCCAGGATAACACCAACCACATATTGGACTAGAATAAAACTGAGTATTACTTGTTAAATTGAGAGGATAAAGAGGAAATATTTAGAAGCAGCAGTTATTCAAGGGTGAAAAAAACCATAGAACAGAATGAGGGAATGTTCAATATTGCACACTCCAGTAATTCATTTATTTGTGGTAAAAAAAGGTGTTGCAAGGCCATCAGTAACTTGTTCCGGCCGTGTGACCTTCCATGACTCGTCATCTCTTCCCTGTTCCTTCCCACTTCCCCAGTATCTCCATCACTTCTGATACTCCTAGATACTTAGAGTTTATATTCTTTTTACTTAGAAAAGCTTCACTGAGCAAAATGTACATTCAGCAAAGGCTAAATTCTCAAATGGTCTTAACTATGCTAATACTGTCAGCAGCTGCCATATTCAATGTCTGGGATGGGTAGTATATGGACTGTTGTGTCTGTGGGTTTTGAGGTCACTGCCATGAGTCACTTCATTAGCTTAAATTGTGTCAAACTAGAATATATATATATAAACAGTCAAACCACGTTGTTGTTGTTTTTTTTTTTTTTTTTAAATTGAAGAAAAAACATTGAAACCAAATCATATGAAAAATAGGGCATACAAAAACCAAGGTTTGACCATATATATGCATATATATATATATATATATATATATATATATATATCTTAGATATCCTATCATTTCAGCTAATGTAAAACTCACATAACTCAAGAGTTAACTGTTTGTGGCCTCAGAGAAATAATTATGTTCATCAATACCATAAAAAGAAAATAAATATTATAGGAAATTTATGTAAAAATATTTAGGGAAACTGCATCAGTTATTTATGAGTAAAAGGTGAAGTACTTCCTGTGTGATGTACAATGGCTCCAGAAATTATATGTAATGCGTGGTGTAAAGGATGACTTAATGAACATTATGTAACATCCTGCCACACTTATCATCTGAATAAGGTTGAAAAGCATGGTTAACTGTCACAATTGCTACTGTTAACCCTTAAATGGCAGAGGGTTTGCCTGTGTAGGATAGAATTGTCCAGTGGTAGTCATAAAATCAATCCAAGTCCATTCACCATCATTTTTGGGTTAGGCGAGATAAGTATTGACCCCTACACAGCAGAGGGGGATTTCTCCAGTGGAATAAAACTTTTCAGTGATAATCATGAAATTTATTCAGATCTGACTGCCATTATTTAAGGGTTAATTAAGATGGGTGACCCTTGGATTTCAGAGGTTTTCCAAGTAATAGCAAACCATCTTTATTTTCATCGGTGATATGTATGTCTATTACTTTAGTTGTCTCAGCAAAAAATATGAATACAATTACATCATTTCCTCACTTTATCTATTTATCTATCTCTCTCTCCCTTCCTTAAGGAGCAGCAATCAATCACTTAATCTGTTGCCTTGGATCTCTCTTACTGGACACCTTTAGGGTAGCAGAAAGGCCAAAATATGAATAAATGCCTACAAGTAACCACTCTGGAAAGATAATGTGAAGAACATATCAACTTGAAGTGTATTTACCTAAGTACATTAGTTTTTACCATGTGACATACTGGAAGTGAGTTATGCTTGTGAGGGTCATATCTCTTTTTCTTCTTTAATCAAACAGTATCAAATTCATTTATGGTTTTAAATTGGACTTGTCCTCTTCTGGGCAGTTCCATGGATTGATGCATGTGTACAGGAAACTACATTTCTTTATATCTTTCATACATACAGTATTCTTTTTATTTTTTCCAATGACCTTGTGCACTGATGGCATAATTGGAAGTGCCAGTCTTGCTTTCTTAGTCATGGGTTTGAGTCCCACACCCCTCTCCTGGCATAGGCTCCTCATCTTGTGATCCCCTCTTCTCTGTCAATTTTATCCACTTATTCCATTGATCACAATACTGCAATCAAGTTGCCATTCATCATTCTTTTAATGACAGCTCCAGTATTTAGAATATTTCTTTGGTTTGTCTGCTAAGCTGGGGACCAATGTGATTGCTGTTGTTTGTATTCTCTTAATCATGCTTATATCCTCCTATTTGTATGAGGACCAAACCACCACCACTGAATATTCTTGTCTGAGACTGATTAGGTTTTGTATGAGTATTTTCATCATCTCTCCATCCATGTAGTAAGAAGTCACTATTAGTTCAACAAGAGTCTGTATGTCTCACCCACATATATTTTGGATTACAAATGTTCAAGGTTTTCTATGAGTATTTTCATCATCTCTACATCCATCTAGTAAGAAGTCTCTTTTAGTTTAACAACAATCTGTACATCTCACCCACAACATTACATACATATATGTTGGATGACCAACACTCCCAGACCCCATCACCTCTTTTGTTCTTGTAATTGTTTTACTCCTGATTCAACAAATAAGGAGCCAGTGATGGGTGCCTGCTTGTGCAGGATGGACAGTAGAGCTGTCATTTTTCAAAACTTGTCACCCTTTGACCTCCATCAGGAGGTGCAGCCCTGAGGGACTGACACTCATGGCCATACTTTAAAAGACTTTCGCCAGTAGTAGAAAGCAACTTCTATAGTTACAAATTGTTTTTTAACAGGTTTTCTAAGTATGTTTATATTGCTTACTGGCTTATCCACCAAATTTACCGGTAATTTTCATAATTATATCTAATAATAACATTCTAATTCCTAATAGCAGAGTGTATGCCAAGGCTGGTGAAATTGTTCAAAAGTACAGCACTCATTCTTCAGATTGAGCCTAGGATTTCTCTCTTTTAACCTCAACCATATTTCTTATACTGTTTCACATAAAAAGAACTGACAACTGGTGACTGCTCCCCCTACCCTTACCACATTCAGCCAATGATATGGAAACAATTTCACAATAACCTAACGTAGACAACAGTCCAAATTTTCTTACCAGAGAGTTCAATGGAAGGTGCCTAAGGCCAGCCACTGTGGAGATGCAAGTTTTCCACTTTAGTGAAACTTGAAGCAACAGTTACTAATTACACGTGGAACACAGACAGCCAGTGACTGCTCCTGTATTCCTAATACTTTCAGTTGGTGACTTAGAAAGTTCCACAGCAATACAACATAGACAACAGACCAAAGTTTCTTCCCAGAGAGATCTGTGGGAAGACCCAAGGACTGTTGCCAGCCATTGTAGGGTTGTGGGTTTTCCACTCAGTGAAACTCAAGGTAACAACTAAGTTTATAGTTGAGTGAATGATTTATGGTCTTTTTATACTTTTGTCCATTTTCAATATAAATATATATAATATATATATATATATATATATATATATATATATATTAGTAATTTGTGAGGTCCTTGTCAAAGGCTTTCTCAAGATTTAAATACACAGAGTTGACCCAGCCCCCTCTCTCTTTTAGCACATCACCTAGTCTTGAATAAAAGTTTTTTTTTTTTTTTTTTTTAAGGAACAAAATTTTCTGTCAGAATTTTCATCTTTTAATTCCCAGTCACACATACACAATTCAAGTGAGTTTGTTTGATTGGAAATGACTTAGGGTACAATCTTTTATTTTTCAAATCTCCAAAAGTCATATATTGAAAAGCTGATTGACAAAATTAAAGTAATACAAATATTAGACACATTGAATTGTCCTTAGGGAAGTCTAGATTACAGTAAGCACAGGCGCCCTCCATATTTTCAAATTCACAATATTTGATGAGAATTGTGAATGTGTGCCAAGGAACCTTTCACAATCCTCTCACACAATTGAGCTATCATACTGGTCAAGGACACTGGTCCATAATTTGGATGATTTTCCTACACACTGAGTTAGTACCACATCATCCCTCATCCAATCCTTAGGCACTATCCCTTCTTCAAATGAACACAATACCAGGTCATGAATATAGTCTACCATTTGTTCTCTGCATTCCTTATGTATTTTGTTTAAGATCTTGTCAGGCCCTGAAAATTTCTTCACAAATAAAGTTTCCAATAATTTGTATATTTCCTTCACTTCCACCTATGCCTTTTAACCCAATAGTTCTGTTTTCACCACTCTTTTCTGCAAACTCATTTTCCTTAGTGAAAACTTGGAACTTTTATTAATTTTCACCTTCAATTTTCCTTTTGCTTCTGAGCCAGGGCAGTAGGTGAGATGCAGGGATGACCCATCATTCAGGAGGAGCCAAGAAAAGAGGGAGGGAGGGGTGGTGAATGGGAGTGGAGTATGTGAGAATGAAATGGGTGGGAGTGGATTAGGTATATGACCAGCACTCCCAGATTTCTCTCTTCTTTTACTTTTGTACATACATATATGGGGAGGGAGGTCACCAAATTAATGAAGGGGCCTTGCTGTGGATGTGCTGTGTCTTGCGACACTGCTTCTGACCCAGGGCAGTGGACAGGATGCAGGGATGACCTGTGGAGTGGAATATGTAGGGGATGGAATGGGTGATGCCTTTTTCCTTTTGGCTAACCCCCCCCTGGTGAGGGGGGAAAAAGCCTTTGGTATATGTATGTATGTATATATACAGACATATACCAAGGGCTTTTTTCCCCCTTATAAGAGAGGTAGTCAAAAAACAAAGGTATAAAAAACACTCCCACCCATTCTATGCCCACCTCCAATACTTTGCCTTTTTTCTTAAGTCTATTTCCAAATTTGACTCCACATGTCTTGTAATAACTTAAAGCTTCCTTCATCCTCCACTCTTCTCATGATCTTTATTATCTGCAAAAATATTTGACCAATATATTTGCAAATGATGCCAAGATCATGAGAATAGTAGTAAAGAATGACACTCACAAATTGCTATGGGAAGCTATAGACTAGACAAGATTTCTTTTTATTAAAGTTATGTGTGTAAATTATATTTTATACAGAAAATGGGAACATTTTGGAAATTGTTAGAAACATGGGTCCATCTTGGAATTGTACAGTGAAAAATGAAAGTTGTTTAAGCAAAGGAGGAAAGGGACCAGGGAATCTTGGTTATGAACCTAGGTCTCTTGCAAAGGACCTACAGCTCCTAGGCTCCTAGATAACTAGCAATGGCTAGCAGATTGGTCTACAAGTCACTCAAGGAAAAAATATGGTGTTGTCTGGGTAGGGCTAAAGTAGGAGACAGACAGACAGACAAACACAGGCAATCATCAAGATTGTGGGAGAGATGTACAGACTGCTGCAGAAGATTCAAGTGGCTTTTCACTATATGGATAAAGAGGTAATGAAAAAACTCGTAGAAATCCTAATCCATCCAAGACTATAGTATATATCAGTGGTATGGTCTCCACACAAAGTTGAAGCAGATTGTGAGAACACAACAGCCAGCAACCAAACTGGTTTCCACCCTGGCAGATAAACCATATGAGGCGAGACAAAAGCTTTGGATGTGCCAATGTTGAAAGACTGAAGAGGAAATGGTGATATGAATAATATTCAAGTCACTACATTGACAGAAGAGATCTCTTGTTTAGGGATGGGAGGGTTTTAAGACTATACGAGAACAAGTTGAGAAAGATTAGATGTCTAAATGATGCAAAGAAATACAGTTTTCCAAACAGATGCATAATTACCTAGAGTAGATTAAGAGGTGATACAACCCAAGCTGGACCAATACATGAATTCATGTTTAAATATGATAATTGGAAAATAAGGATATAACCCAAGTTGGAACTGTACATGAATTTGAAGTTAGGAATGATAGATTAGAGAGCAAGAGACGAGACTCAATGAGCATTGCTCCTTTCCTGTATGCTACAATTAGGTAAATGCAGACACAATCGACTTATGTGGAAATTGGAGCACGTTGGAGGACTAAGAGGCAAACCACTAGAATGGATGAAAGATTTTTTGAAGGAAAGATATATGAGGACAGAAGTAAAAGATAAATAAATACATCTCCGATGGAGGATCGATGACAAGAGCTTGTGAAGGTGATCATCTTCCTTGCTGTGGTGTCTTGCCTCAATGACACCACAGACAACCCAACAACAACAGTAGCAGAAACACTACTAATCTGTTGAGGCTGATGAGGACAAATTTAACCTCATCAGTCTGAAACAGGTTCCAGTTAGAATCAAATTATTTAGCATTTGTCAAAAGCAAGCCTAAGTCATGTTCAAGAGGATTAGGAGGCAAATAATAATTGTCCTCGAGTTTAAAAAATTTGCAGCCCCACAGTGACTGACAGCAGTGCCTATGCTCTCCCATTGAGCTCTCTGGAAAGAAACTTTGGAGTCTGTGTTACATTAGTGTTTACCTAGTTGTAGTGTATGGAGCTGGAGCTATGCTCATGGAATCCACCTTTTTCCTCCATTTATCAAACATCATAGGACTGTTCCTATGTCACTGGTTGTCAGCTGTCCACATGTGAAAAGGTGTAAGAAATACAGCTGAAATTAATAGAAATCCTGAGACCAGCCCAAAGATTGAGTGTCAGCCCTTCAGGGCTGCACCTCCTGATGGAGGTGAGTTTATTGACAGGTTTTCAAAATCAGCAGCTCTGTTGTCTATCTTGCAGGACCACCACAAGCAGGTATTCATTATTGGACTCCTAAAGAGACAAATATGTCATACAACAAGAACCACTTTGGAAGTTACCAAGGTCAAAGGGTAGAGAGTGGTAGGCACACTGAAACTATTTTTTTGCAGAAAATAGTATGCTCTTCACAATTTTAGTGAGCAAGAAATTGTCCAGAATTGCTGCATAATTTTCTTAACTGTATAGATGCAAGTGTGTAGTGAGTGTTTTAGAGTCTTAATTTCCTAGGGTGACGAAACAATTCCTAAAAGGTGAAGAAGTATTACATGCTCTCTCATTTAAAGTCCACTGCTAAACCATGGCCTTTCTACTGCAATGATGTAGATTCAACAGGAATTTTTAATTTTTTGTCTGTGATGCCCAGTAATTCTATCCTTGGGAACAGTTTCATGCTACGTAGGTGAAGTCATAGAAGTAGAGAAGGAAAGATTTCAAGGAGGGCAATAGAAATGAGGGACAAGTACCAACAGCTTTTCCCTTTACAAGGGAGGTATCCAAAGTCAAAGGCATAAATCTACTCCCACCCATTTCATCTCCACATACTCCACTTCCATTCACCATCCTTCCCTTCCTGTTTTCTTGGCTCCTGGGGGGAAAAGAGGGAGGGAGGGGTGGTGAATGGGAGTGGGGTATGTGGGGATGAAATGGGTGGGAGTGGATTTATGCTTTTGACTTTGGCTACCTCCCTTGTAAGGGGGAAAAAGCTGTTGATATGTATGTAGCTTGAAATCTTTCCTTTTTCACTTCAATGGCTTCACCTAATCATCATGAAACTGTTGATATGATGGAGAGAAGAAAAAAGTAATCTTCATTCTGTTTTGAGTGGAGATTAGCCTCCAATCAGTAAAATACTTTGGTGGTGTCACTAAATTCTGTAATATTGATTGCATAAAACTTACACTATCAACACCCCATATAGGTGAAGAATGATTAAACAATATGTATGAAAAGTTTGCCCAATATTTTTATCTTGGTTTTACTTTAGTGAGATGTTTGATACCATAAGAACATTGGGGCAAATTTATCAAATGAATTTACTGTTTTATAGTTGATATTGTACACCAAGAAAGGTCTCAAAGGTGATATATCACTCGACAAACCTAGCTTCCAGACATTGAGAAGTCAAAATAATTGCACCTGAGGTGGCAGTTTGAGTGAAAGGTGAAATTTCACGAGATATATTTTTATAACTCGGTAAAAATAATCCTTTGGCACAGATGCAAACCCTCAGGTAAATGAAACAACACTTTTGAAGATGCCTTTTTTTTCAATAGTAATTGTTGTCTTGAGTTTAACCTCTTTGATACGAGTCAAATTCACTTGGGCAGCATCAGCTGCCTGATGTATGATGATTTGATGATACATCACAATACTTGCATTATTAAATCTAAAGTTACAGCTTTATTATTCTATCTTTCACTCTGAATATTAATAACCACAGAAAATATAATCAGGCCAGTTCACTGAATATGGGGGTCACTCAGCTACAACTACAAAATAGATGTAATCAAGATGCCGATGCAGGCATCCTCGTATACCCACTTGCTTCTCATGACACCTACGTAGGTGTCATCATATGGAATGGGTTAACCGACAAGAAACCCCCAGTCCTACAGTGGCTGTCAATACTCCTCAGGTTCTTCCATAGAGTTGTCTGGGAAGAAACTTTTGACTATTGCCTGTGTTGTATCTTGTTGGTTATATCATGATGTTGTGTCATGGTTTCTGTGTTACCAGGGGGCAGTCACTGCTTGTCAGCTCTCCCAATATATATGAAAACTTGGAAAAATACAGTTGTAGTTAATGGAGACAAATCTTGGGCCGACTCCCGACCAAGTGTCAGCCCCCTTTAAGCTACACTTCCAGATGCAAGTGGGGTTATTGACAATATCCAATATCCATCATGCAGAACTATCATTTTCAGGTGTTCATCATTGATTCCTATTATTTTCTATAATAATAATTGTTGCTACAAGTTCCACTGAGTAGAAAACCCACAGTCCCACAGCAGCTTGCCATGGTACTTGGGACCCTCTCACAGATATCTATGGGAAGAAACTTTTAACTGTTGTCTGTAATATATTGATGTGGGACTGTTTATATCACTGCCTGACAGTAGCAGGGAAAGGGAAGTAGTTGCTGATTGTCAGTTCTCCATATATATCAAGGTGTAAGAAATACATTTCAAGATGAGAGAGAGAAATCTTGGACTCAGTCTGAAAACTGAGTGATGGGTTCTGAAAATGGGCTGTTTTGCTGTCCACCTTGTAGGACTATCACAAACAGGTACTGATCATTGGTTCCTCCTGTCATTTTTAAAGGGAGGTAAATTAAATTATGAGTTACACTCAGGTAGCCTAAAACTAGGTATCAAATGATCAGTTGTGCGTGTGTAATGGTATTACACAAAGCTGGAAATTGTCATTATGTTTAGAACTAGGTTTGAAGAATGATTGAAAATGTATATAGAAAATGAATGAAACAATAGAAAGCATCAAGGTATCATGGTACACAGCAGAAAGTGGGCATGAAGAATAACTTCAGGTCAACTGTTTTCAGCTTGTGGGTGTGATACAGATCAAGATCAAAGAAAGCCCCCAGTAGGGTCACAGAGGACCTAAGCAAGTACAGGATAATATTCATTGTTGCAATGTTATCCCATAAAAAAAGGGATTGAATAGATCAATTGGCTCTGTAAGATTAAAGTTTATACATCTTTACCAAAGGCCCATTCCCAATGTGTATATAGCCAAAGCACACACCCGCTATATACACATTAAAACCTATTTGATATTCCCACCCCCCCATCTTAGCACCTCATGAATGAAGAGCATCTTTGTCCCCCACCACACTGCCTGGGTCAAAGAAGGTGCAGCAAGATATAGCCTTTTACAGTAGAGTTCAGCCAGAGCTGATTTACCCCCATGGCTTTATTTCATGGCAATCTCCCTCCTTGTTCACTCAAAAACTTAAGGCTGCATCTTCCTTTCATCCACTTACAATATTCTTATGTTCACCCATATCTTTTGTACTCTCTTCCCAGCTCCCTAGACATTTTTCTTGCAGACCTGGCTCTTTTTACCCCATCTATCCACCTCATTTTTGGTCTTCCTTCCAAGCTCCCTCCATCTCCATGTGCTTTCCACCTTTTTTCCTAGTCTTCTCTCCTTCATTTTTTCCATATGCCCAAACCACCATAGTAATCTTAAATCTACACAATACAAAAGGGACCAATGATAGGTACCTGCATATAGTAATCCTACAATATGGGCAGCAAAGCTGCCCATTTTCAAAACCCATCAACTCCCATCACCTCCATTGGAGGTGCAGCCCTGAGGGGCTGACACTCAGTCTCCAGATTGGGCCCAACATATCTCTCTGTTAACTTCAACTATATTTCTTACACTTTTTCACACATGGGGAGCTGACAACCAGTGACTATTCTCCTTTACTATTTTCAGCTGGTGATGTAAAAACATTCCCACACCAATGCAACATGACAGCAGTCCAAAGTTTCTTTCCCTAAAGATCTGTGGGAGGTTCCAAAGAATGTTGCCAGCCACTATGGAACTACAGGTTTTCTATTTTGTGAAACTTGAGGGAACAAATTGATCGAGTGACTATCCAAAAGATCTCTCTCCACCCTCATCCTTTGCCTTACTTCCACATTTCTCAAACACTTCATCTGAAGGACATTCACTCTTTCTGCCTCTCTTAAATTCAAAGTGCTCCATACGCCGTCATGGACAGAATCACCCCCTCATACTATCTTCTCTTTGCACTCATTTCCATATATTTTTGATAATTTTTCATTTCACCCAGACATTTACTTTCCTCCTTTATTATACAATTTGCCTTTATATCCACTCCATTATTCACTGCCACATGTAACCCCAAACACTGTATTTAAAACTCTACTTCCTCCAGCCTCTCATGCTTCATGCTTACATTCAACCTGCCACCTGCCTCACTCCATGTACATTGTCATTTTTCTTTTGCCAATATTTATTCTCAGTTTTCATCTGACTTATCTTTCCAAACTCAGCCACTAACTGCTTTAGTCCTTCTATAGAATTAGCCACAAGTTCAATGTCATCTGCAGACAACTGGCTCAACTCCCACATACCACCACTAATTCCAAACCTCTGCCAAGTAGGGTATTCTTGCATTCATCTCCCTTACCACCCCATCCATATATCTATATATATATGTATGTACATATGTATGTATGTACATATGTATGTATGTACATACATATGTACGTACATATGTAAGTATGTATGTACATACATATATATGTATGTATAGTGTGTGTGTGGTGAACAATCATGGCAACAACACAATCTCGATGCAGTCCTACATTCTCCTCAGACCATTCACTTCATCCTTCACTCTTACACATGCCCTACTACTCGTATAAAAAATTTGGACTGCATATTTACCACATGTAATATGTAAATGATGAAATATGCATCAACAATCTCATAATTGTATCATATGCAAATCTTTGGGTATAAGCAG
This sequence comes from Oratosquilla oratoria, assembly GCF_046742065.1. Lineage (NCBI taxonomy): Eukaryota > Metazoa > Arthropoda > Malacostraca > Stomatopoda > Squillidae > Oratosquilla > Oratosquilla oratoria. Next base: position 2,635,038 of record NC_134814.1, read on the forward strand.
AAAATAAAGTGGTAACCAATGCCTTATGTGAAAAAAGTGCGAAGTTGTAGTATGGCATGTTGGCTCATGTAATGGCTATGTAAAAGATGTATGATGAGACTTTCCCATTTGATTAGTTGATATAAAGGTCACCTTGTGTTACAACTTGGTGTTTCTCAGGGCATTTAGTTTGTGTATGATCATAATCCAAGATCTTGATATGTGCATAAGAAGATGAATCTGCTGCTGTAATTTATATATGGTGTGAAGCAGATATAAGTGAAAGCTTTTATGTGGCAGAACAAGTTTCTTTAGGAAAAAATGGGGCGTAAATATATTACATTACAGTAGAAAAAATATATGTTTCATATTGTATCAAATATGTTAGAGTATTTCCTGTTATATATGACCTTTTTGTTTACTTTATTTTATATTCCTGTAACCCATCATGCATCATTAAACTGCCAGTAGTGTGTCCATATGTTTGATGGTCATATTCATTGGCACTGTAAATCTAATTAATCATTAATTACATTTGTCAGTACTGTGTTGTGCTAAACTCACATTCACCTATACAAAACTTACTGATCCCCAGGTGACCTCAAGGTGAAAGACATGTACTGTAATTTTAAGATGTTCAAATGTTTTTGACACATGGTAACATAACATTCACTACATAGCTCACCAACTGTCTCCTGTGTCTACAAACACTCATCTGAGTGTAGCTGTGGTTAAAGAACAAACAGACTGACTGAATGTTGTCATGGTAAAAGAAAATGAGACAAGTCTTGCATCATGATTTCCGGAAGCTTAATATGATGAGTAGTCATATAAGTTTTCAGTTCAAATTAGTGTATATGATATTTTTAAGAAAAATAAAACAAAAGCTATTAATCATGCATTTCAGTTCTTCCTTGTAGTAATTATACAATGTTTTGCATAAAGAATAGAATCAAACCTATGAAGTTGTGCTTAACAGACACAAGGTGCCTGTATTGTTGAATAATACCTGATATATTCATTCTCCTGTAACTCCCTTATGACAGTAATAGATTCTGCATATGTTGGCAAATTCCAGACATTTTTATTTAGCTGAGGGGGGGTAGCCACACAGTGAAGCTATCTTCATTAATCTAATTCTGGGAGACAGGAAATGTTATATGAAGGCTGATGGAGAACTGGGGTGAATAGAAAAGTACAAGCATTGAAGGGATGAAAAGAAAATGGGAAAAATTAAAAGTAACCATGAAAGTGGTGACTCAGAATGTGTGCAGTATACAAAGTGTTGGTGTTGGACAAGGAGAGGGACAATCTGATGGAGTGAGGAATTGGAAAAAATAAATTATAATACACATAGGCTTTCCCACTCATTTGTTGACCATTCATCTTAGTTCCTTGTGGATGAACTGTCTGCTTTTCAGGCCAAAAGCAATGCTGTAAGACAAAGCACCTCCACAGCAGGACACAACATCCAAAGCTGTTTCACTTCCACTGCTTCATTACAAGGCAACCCTGCCCCCCCCCCCTCATCCACTCGAAGAATTTACAGAGTGGACAAGAAATCCCTTCAGGCATAAGTTTGTCCACAAGAATAGAGGCTCTGGTAACTACAGTCCACAACAGCTACCACCCACCTGTAACTCAATGGGTGTTCCTAAAAGGGCCCACCTATCTATTTTACCCCATGACATTTGGTGCCTCACCAGTAGAGAAAGGGTTCAGGCACTCCTTTGAACTAACTGGCAGCACACCACCTCCATGGTATTACATACATACATATACCAAGGCTTTTTCCCCCTTCCAAGGGAGGTAGCCAAAAAGGGAAAGGCATAAAAACACTCCCACCCATTTCATCCCCAAATACACTCCACACCCCTCCCACCCTTCCTCTCATCTGAGCACCTCCTGGATGACGGGTCATCCCTGCACCCCGCCCACCGCCCTGGGTCAGAAGCAGTGTCGCAAGACACAGTACATCCACAGCAAGGCCGCTTCATTTAATCGGCGACCCCCCCTCTCCGTCCCCCTTTGCATATAAGGAGAGGACGGGGAGAAATCCCTTCGGGCTGCGTCAAAATTTACTCACACATACTACCCCACCCCCCACCCCATTCCTCCTCATGCAATCACAACATCATCCATATACAACCATTCTCCACTCACTTCTGTCTTCCGTCCTCTCCCTTTCTTCCTCAACAGACATTCCCCTCTTCCCCAAAGCCCCCTTCACCCCATCCATCCACCTCATCCTAGGACGTCCCCTCATGTTCACTCCCTCCACATCTGCCTTCCATACCTCTTTTACTAGTCTTTCTTCACTCATTCTTTCCATGTGTCCAAACCATCCTAATATTCTTTCATCAACCCTCTCTCCCAAATCCTTTTTCACCCCTGTTCTCCTCCTCACCTCCTCATTTCTCATCTATCCAACCTAGTAACCCCTACTATACTTCTCAGACACCTCACACACACATTCAAACTCCTTCTCTCTTCTTCTCTTATGTTCCACGTTTCTGCCCCATACAGTGCTGTTGGCACAATCACTCCTTCATACAGTCTCCTCTTCGCATCCATTCCCAAATGTCTATTTCTCATTACACTCTTTAAACCACCAAGGCATTTACTCGCTTCTCTCAATCTACATTCTACCTCCACCTTCACTCCACCTTTTCCTGCTACACTTGCACCCAAGTATCTAAAACTATCCACTTCCTCCAGTCGCTCTCCCTTAATGTTCACTTCCAGTCTACTGCCACTTTCACCCCTTGTACATCTCATCACCTTACTTTTACCCACATTTATCTTTAGCTTTCTTCTATCACATACTCTCCCAAACTCTGCCACCAGCTTCCTCAATCCCTCCTCTGACCCTGCCACAAGCGCAGTGTCGTCCGCAAACAACAGCTGGCTCACCTCCCACTTTTCTCCATTTTCTTTAACCATCTCCAATCCCTGACTCACTACCCTAGCATTCACCTCTCGCACCACCCCATCCATGTATAAGTTGAACAGCCAGGGCGACATAACGCATCCTTGACGAAGTCCCACCTTTACTTCAAACCACTCACTCTCTCCATTTCCAATCCTAACACATGCTCTACTACTCACATAAAAACTCTTGACAGCTCCCAAAAGCTTTCCTCCTATCCCATAAATCTGCATAACCTCCCACAGTGCCTTTCTGTCTACCCTATCATAAGCCTTTTCCAGATCCATAAAAGCCAAAAAAAAACATCCTTCCCCTTTCCTATAGCTTTCTCACATATCTGTCTTACCACAAAGATCTGATCTACACAACCTCTACCAGTCCTAAAACCACACTGTTCCTCACCAATTACTCCTTCTGTTCCTCTCCTAATCCTCTCAATTAAGATTCTCCCATAAGCCTTCCCTACTACACTCAACAGGCTAATCCCTCTGAAATTACTACATTCACACTATGGTATTAAGTAACAATATTCAGTCACTGTGATGACATCCTCCTACTACATAATAGTAACTGTTTTTTCTTTTACTAATAAAAGTCCCATCAATGAACTCACAAAAACATTCATAAACTAATCTGATTGCATACACTGGAACATTTTGAAGTATGTACCTCAAATAACATTACAACATTCAAAATACATACATACACATACACCAAAGGCTTTTTCCCCCTTACATGGGGGTAACCAAAAAGAAAAAGGCATAGAAATCACTCCCACCCATTTCATTTCCCATATATTCCACTCCCCTCCACCCTCCTCACTCCCTTCTATCTTGGCACCTCCTGGATGACGGGTCATCCCTGTATCCTGTCCACTGCCCTGGGTCAGAAGCAGTGTCGCAAGACACAGCACATCCACAGCAAGGCCGCTTTCAAAATAAAAAAGATTTTATATCACTAAGTAGATGAAATATTTACCTTTATTTCATGTTTTATGTGCTGCAGCATACTCTTTAAATTCAATAGAACTTGTAAAAAATACCTGGTTGAATAGGCTCAGCCTATTTGATTATGATGAATGTGTTATGTGAAGACTAGAAAACCATAAAAAAGAAAAATATTGCCAGCGATGTTATGTGATGGTACATACATACATACATATACCAAGGCTTTTTCCCCCTTACAAGGGAGGTAGCCAAAAAGGAAAAGGCATAAAATCATTTCCACCCATTCCATCCCTAAATACACTCCACACACCCCCACCCTCCCTCTTATCTTAGCACCTCCTGGATGACGGGTCATCCCTGCACCTTCTCCACTGCCCTGGATCAGAAGCAGTTGCAAGACACAGCACATCCACAGCAAGGCTGCTTCATTAAATCGGCGACCCCCCATCTCCGTCCCCCATTGCATAAAAGGAGAAGATGGGGGAGAAATCCCTTCGGGCTGTGTCAAATTTTGCTCACACATACTACCTCATGCAATCACAACATCATCCATATACAGCCATTCTCCATTCATCCCTGTCTTCTGTCCTCTCCCGTCCTTCCTCAACAGACATTCCCCTCTTCCCCAAAGCCCCCTTCACCCCATCCATCCACCTTATCCTAGGACGTCCCCTCATGTTCACTCCCTCCACATCTGCCTTCCATACCTCTTTTACCAGTCTTTCTTCACTCATTCTTTCCATGTGTCCAAACCATCCTAATATTCTTTCACCAACCCTATCTCCCAGCTCCTTTTCCACCCCTGTTCTCCTCCTCACCTCCTCATTTCTCACTCTATCTATCCTAGTAACCCCCATCATACTTCTCAGACACCTCATCTCAAACACATTCAAACTACTCCTCTCTTCTTCTCTTATGTGTGGCATAGTGTACTGGACATAGGACTAATGTGAACTAGTGCAAGGGTGGTGTACTGCGCGCCCGACTCGCAGACGCCTCCCACTACAAGGACCCCTTTCATACTTTATACAAAGCCCCCTGTATGTATTCGCGCCTACGGCGCCCAACACCTTCGCCCACGGGCAGTTGCTCTGTAGATTCCTTGGGCACATGACGTACCCCCTCTGTACGCATAACCTACCGATCAATAAACCCACGAACCACACAACTTGTTTCACTGCTGCCCTTACAACATGCTTGCGAAGATGGCGCAGTGAGTAGGATCTTGCAATTGCAAGCAACCTTGCACTTTGCAGCGGTGGAACACAGGTGTGATTCGGTGCGGTTCGGTAATCGGTGGCGTACAAGTGAACGAGTGCCAATACGTGACAATACACGATCCGGTAGTGCTAACGTGAACGTGGCGTTGCAGGAATCCTGCAATAGTGTGCACGTCGACCGTGCAGTATCATGCAGTTCAGTTCAGCAGTGGAACTCTATCGTGCGACGCACTTCGGCGGACCCGTGGAGGATCGAACAAAGGGGTCCTTCATTCCAGCCCCTTGGATACAGCGGCCTCCTCCCCCGACGCGACCGTGACCCACTTAGTGAACACGCTTACGTCATACCACGCCCCAGCTGACTCGCGTAGACCGCACCCCCAAACCCGGCCCATGTCACAAAGGAGCGATTCACCCACGTCACAAGACAGTGACGTCGAATTGCACGCCCCGCCCGCGCTCACGCCCCATGTGATGCTTTCGCGGGACGACAGCGGCGAGCATGGCGGTGGCACGAGAGGAACGGAGGGAAGACGGCTCGAGGATAGACCAAATGGCGGAGACCCTTCAACAACTCCTGACCCTCGTCGCCCGCGCGCCGCCCCCTCCGCCGGCTTCGCCCGCCCCGGCCCCTCCTGCCGCCGGAACGCCGCCCGCCACCGTTGCAGGCCGACGCCCAATTCCAGTCGTTCCTGTCGTGGCGCCGCGGCTGGGCCGACTACGCCGCCATGGCTGGCGTCGATAGGATGCCGCACGACACCCAGCTTATCCAGCTCAGATCGTGCTTATCCCTCAACATACAGGCGCTTCTGCGGAACTCGTTGGACATCCCCCACGACACCCCACTCTCGGCCGACGGGGTGCTCGACCGGCTGCAATCCCACCTCCGAGACTCGCGAGCTGAGGCCCTCCGCTGCCGTGACCTGTTCCGATGCAGGCAAGAGTACAGCGAGCCCTTTGATGACTTCTACGGCCGTATCAAGGACAAGGCCCGAGAGTTCGACCTGTGTGCCGTAGGCGCCGCCGCTTGCGCGGAGGCCCAGATGAAAACGATCATACTCATGGGCGTCCGGGACGAGGATCTCGCACAGCGCATCAGCTCCCTCCCCACAACTGCGACACTGCAGGAGGTAGTGACCCACTGCCGCTCGCACGGGCCGCCAGGACAACCCGCAGGTGCGCGCCGTCTCGGCATATAAAAGTGCTCAACGCCCGGCGCGCGCATCCCCACCTCAACCGCCTTCCGCACCCTCCTTGCGACCTGGCGACACCTGCCCCAATTGCGGGACCAAGGGACACCGACCTCACACCCGCCAATGCCCCGCCAGGAACGCCCGATTCCGCGTCTGCGGCGCAAAGGGTCACTGGGAGAAATATTGCAAGTCATCCAAGGATCGGGACGAGAATCACCACGGGCCGCCAAGCCCCGGCGCCCCTGGGAAGGCTGGAGCATGCCGACAGGTGTCCGACGGCTCCGGCCGCTCCCCGACACCTGTCAGCATTCGCATACGCTTCGGGAACGTGTCCTCGAGCTTGCTTATGCTGCCGGACACGGGCGCGGACGTCACAGTGATAGGTGCACGGCACCTGGGCACCATGGGGATATCTAAGGCTAGCTTGCAGCCGCCAACCTCAGCGCCGACGTACATGGCCGACGGATCCAGGATGCCCCCCGCCGTGGGACGCTTCCAGGCCACTCTGACGCTCGGCGACAGGAGCTGCACCGCCGACATACGGGTTCACAAAGGGGTCAAAACCCCGCTCCTCTCTTTCGGCCACTGTCGGGAGTTGGCTATAATCCCGCCCGACTTCCCGAAGCCTATCCTCGAAGTGACGTACGCAAACAGGTGCGCCGCGCTGACACTTCCCCCTGACAGCTCGCCAGCCGCCGCCCGCGACTACTTCCTACGGGAATTCAGCGACGTGCTGGTCTCCAAGGATGACCTCCGCTCCAAACCCCTAGGGAAGATGGTGGGTCCCCCCATGCGAATCCACCTGAAGGCCGACGCGGTGCCCTTCGCCATCCACACGCCCAGGCCGATACCATTCGCGTTCCGGGATCAAGTGAAGGAAGAACTTGACTCGATGGTGCAACAAGGTATCATCACACCTGTCGGCGACGAACCTTCGGAATGGTGCCACCCAATGGTCCTTGTGGCCAAGAATAAGGGCGTACGCATCACGGTCGACCTGACGAAACTCAACTCTCAGGTAACGCGCCCCACGCACCCCTCGCCCACGCCGTTTGCCGTGGTCCGCAGCGTCACCCTCTCCGCGAGGTTCTTCACGACGGCGGACGCCCTCCACGGTTACTGGCAGATAGACCTCGCAGAAGAGGACCAGCATCTGACCACTTTCATCACTCCGTATGGGCGGTACAAGCACTGCCGGGGACCGATGGGCTTCGCAGCCACAGGCGACGCCTACTGCCTCCGGGGAGACGCGGCCCTGCAAGGCGTGGCCAACTGCGTTAAGGTGGTGGATGACGTACTTCTGTTCGACGACGACCTCCCCTCCCACTTCCGGAGGATCCACCACATGCTTACCAGGTGCCGCGATCACGGCATCACCCTTAACAAGGAGAAATTCACAGTCGCCGCCCCCAGTGTCAGCTTCTGTGGCTACAGCCTCTCCGCCGACGGCATATCCGCCGATGAGGACAAGGTCAGGGCCATACGGGACTTTTCCACGCCCGCCAACCTGACCGACCTCCGCTCATTCATGGGCTTGGTGAACCAGCTGGCCGACTTCACCCCGGCCATAACGGCAGCGGCTCAACCCCTACGGCCTCTGTTGAGTCCTAAGCGCTCATTCACCTGGACCCCGGATCACGACAAGGCTTTCGCCGACGTCAAGCGAGCTCTGTCGTCACCGCCCGTGCTGGCGCCCTTCGACCCCGCCTTGCCGGTGGTACTGCAAACAGATGCCTCGCGCCTTTACGGCATCGGGTACGCTCTCCTCCAGGATCACGGCCAGGGACACCTGCGTCTCGTCCAGTGTGGCTCGCGGTTCCTGACGGACGCTGAAACCCGCTACGCCACGATTGAACTGGAGATGCTTGCTGTCACGTGGGCCACATCCAAATGCAAACTGTACCTGTTTGGAGTGCCCCACTTCACGTTGATGACGGACCATCGTCCGCTCATCCCCATCCTCAACTCATACACCCTCGACGCCGTCGAGAACCCCCGCCTACAGCGGCTCAAGGAGAGGCTCTCGCCCTTCGTCTTCACGGCGAAATGGTGCGCAGGGAAGCAGCTCTGCATACCCGACGCCCTCTCACGAGCCCCGGTCTCCCGCCCCACGCCGGAGGACGAGACCGACTGCGACAAGGACGCCGCGCATGTCAGAAGCGTTGTCGCCAGCAGCGCCGGCGCCCGCGAGGACGGCCCGTCGCCCGACGCCGACAGGGCACTCCAGGAACTCCGGGCCGCGGCACAAGCGGACCCTGCCTACGGTCACCTGCTTACCTGCGTGTCCTCCGGGTTCCCGTCCAATCGCCTCGCCCTACCCAGCTCCGTCCTCCCGTATTGGAAGCTCCGCGACGCCCTCTCCGCCGACGGGGATCTGGTGCTCTACGGCCAGCGTATTGTGGTCCCCGCCGCTCTACGGAAGCGTACGCTGGCTCGCCTCCACGATAGCCACCGTGGCACGGAAGCCACCAAGCGCCGGGCTCGACAAACCGTCTTCTGGCCCGGCATTGACTCCGACATCAAGAGCACGGTAGAAGCCTGCGAACCGTGTCAGGTGCTTCGCCCCAGCCAACAGCAAGAACCCCTGCTGTGCGACGACCGCCCCACACGGCCCTTCGAATCCGTGTCTGCCGACTTCTTTCACGTCGCAGGAAAGTCGTTCTTTGTTATAGCGGACAGACTCTCGGGTTGGCCAGTCATCGTGCCCTGCGGCCAGACACGACGGCTACCCGAGTCATCCGTAAGTTCTGCTGCTACTTCCGGGAGGTCGGCATCCCACTCCGCCTTCGCATCGATGGTGGCCCTCCATTTACCAGCGCTGAGTTCAACCGTTTCACGGAATGCTGGGGTGTCCACCATTCGGTCACCTCCCCGAACTACCCCCAGTCTAATGGACACGCCGAAGCTGCAGTCAAGGCAGCTAAGCACCTCATCCTTAAAACCGCGCCCAACGGCAACATCGACTGCGAGGAGTTCGACCGCGGTCTCCTCGAACTACGGAACACACCGTCCCTGGCCGGCCGCTCACCTGCCCAGGTCCTCTTCGGGCGCCCCCTCCGGACATGTGTCCCGGCCCGCCCGAATGGCAGGCTCGCTCGGAAGAGTGCGCCCCTCCCCTCGCGTGCGGACCCCCCTGCGTCGCCTCTGCAAGAGCGGTAGGGGGGGGGGGAGGTGTGGCATAGTGTACTGGACATAGGACTAATGTGAACTAGTGCAAGGGTGGTGTACTGCGCACCCGACTCGCAGACGCCTCCCACTACAAGGACCCCTTTCATACTTTGTACAAAGCCCCCTGTATGTATTCGCGCCTACGGCGCCCAACACCTTCGCCCACGGGCAGTTGCTCTTTAGATTCCTTGGGCACATGACGTGCCCCCTCTGTACGCATAACCTACCGATCAATAAACCCACGAACCACACAACTTGTTTCACTGCTGCCCTTGCAACATGCTTGCGAAGATTATGTTCCATGTTTCTGCCCCATACAGTGCTGTTGGCACAATCACTCCTTCATACAGTCTCCTCTTAGCATCCATTCCCAAATGTCTATTCCTCATTACACTCTTTAATCCACCAAGGCATTTACTCGCTTCTCTCAATCTACATTCTACCTCCACTTTCACTCCATCTTTTCCTGCCACATTTGCACCCAAGTATCTAAACCTATCCACTTCCTCCAGTCGCTCTCCCTTAATGCTCACTTCCAGTCTACTGCCACTTTCACCCCTTGTACATCTCATCACCTTACTTTTACCCACATTTATCTTTAGCTTTCTTCTATCACATACTCTCTCAAACTCTGCCACCAACTTCCTCAATCCTTCCTCCGATCCTGCCACAAGCGCAGTGTCGTCCGCAAACAACAGCTGGCTCACCTCCCACTTTTCTCCATTTTCTTTAACCATCTCCAATCCCTGACCCACTACCCTTGCATTTACCTCTCGCACCACCCCATCCATGTATAAGTTGAACAGCCAGGGCGACATAACGCATCCTTGACGAAGTCCCACCTTTACCTCAAACCACTCACTCTCTCCATTTCTAATCCTGACACAAGCTCTACTACTCTCATAAAAACTCTTGACAGCTCCCAAAAGCTTTCCTCCTATCCCGTATATCCGCATAACCTCCCACAGTGCCTTTCTGTCTACCCTATCATAAGCCTTTTCCAGATCCATAAAAGCCCAAAAAACATCCTTCCCCTTTCCTATAGCTTTCTCACATATCTGTCTTACCACAAAGATCTGATCTACACAACCTCTACCTGTCCTAAATCCACACTGTTCCTCACCAATTACTCCTTCTGTTCCTCTTCTGATTCTCTCAATCAAGATCCTCCCATAAGCCTTCCCAACTACACTTAACAAGCTAATCCCTCTGAAACTACTACATTCACACTTGCCCCCTTTTGCCTTGTAAAGAGGAACTATACAGGCACTCCTCCAGTCCTCCACCCTCTCCAGCAAACATTAAATAACCTCACCAGCCAGTCCACCATCACTGTACCTCCCTTTTTCAGACATTCTGCATGGCATCCATCCAGACCAGGTGCCTTACCTGCTTTCATCATCTTAACAACTGCCTTCACCTCATCCTTCCTTATTTCTCCTCCATTCTCCTTACTCATCACTCTCATTTTCTTCGCACTTCCCACTGCAGCTATCTTTGCCTCCCTATCCTCCTTCACATTTAGCAACTCCCTAAAATATTCTGCACATCTTCCCCTTACTGACTTCTCTTCCATTATCATCTCTCCATCTGCACCTTCTACCTTTCCTTCTCTTCTTGATTCGCCTCCTCTTCCTCTCTTAATTTCTTTCCAAAACATCTTTTTATTACTTTCAATTTTTTCCGCCATACTCTTACCCCACTTCACATCTGCTCTCCTCTTTGCCTCCTTTATCTTGTCTTTACTTCTCTCCTCTTTTCTTTATACCTCTCATATGACTACCTTGGCCTATTTTGTAACCAACCTGTAAAGGATCGCTTCTTCTCTTCTACATCCTTCTTTGTTTCTTCATACCACCACTCACTACCCTTCCTTCTATTTATTCCTGTCCTTCTTGTTCCACACAGCATTTTTGCCCACCTTATCACTCCCTCCTTGAACCATCCCCATTCTTCCTCCACACCCAGCTCCACTCTATCCTTCACTCCCTCCCACTCCTTCAGCTTCTTTTTGTACTCCTTCTCCTTTTCCTTCTCATTCAAAAAGTTAACTCTAAGAACCTCCCTACCTTTTGTCCCTTTCCTCTTTCTCCATCTATCCTCCACTCTCAACTTACCTTCCACCAAAAAAGGATCTGATATTCCCCCACCCTCTCCCCTACGATTCTTTCCTGGAACTCCACATTTCCCAACCACTCCATCAATTGGACCATTTCCTACCCTAGCATTAAGGTCTCCCAGTACTATTACATTGACATTTCTTCCCAACTCCTCTATGCACTCATTTAAATCTATCCAAAAGGCCTCCCTTTCTTCTACACTCTTCTCACTGCCAGGCCCATATGCACTTACAAAGACCCACATCTCCTTTCCCAGTTTCACCTTCATCCACATTATCCTTGAGGAAACCTCCTTCCACTCCACTACACGTTTACCTATCTCTTCACTTACTAGAATAGCCACCCCTTCCCTCCCTCGCCCTCTCTTCACTCAAAGCCAACACATCCATCTTTCTTCTCACAAACATACTACCTATCTCTTCCCTTTTACTCTCATCTGTACCACATCCACGCACATTAAAAGACCCAAACCTTTGGGTGCTGGTCCAAAAACTCCCAGACCACTTTTTCGTTTAGGAATGCCCCCTGTGGGGCTACAAGGAGAAGGATGCCTAGTCGCAATCCCCGTCCCTTTCTTCTCGCCTCTTACGATCCAAGTGGGAACACTTGGTGGCAGTATTCTTTTCCCCCACCACAGGGAATTCCCCCACCACAGAAAAAGAATACTCAGAGAAATGGTACAGGACAGCAACAAGGGGTTGGGGGACAGCATAACGGAGGGACAGTCGTAGTATAAAAGTGTCATCATTTCTCTATGAACAGAGTTTTCCTCTATCATAGACAAAATGATGTGTGGCTCTGGTCCGTAGGGGTGCCCCATATAGACCCTAAAGTATCAACTGCATGCTACTTTGCCACAATAACAAGCAGCCAATACCCCAGACGGGGTAGGAGCAAATATTCTCTGGAAGCCTATAGTCACAACCTACATGGAAGCAGTGCAGGTCCTGTGATGAGATCAGGGCAGTGGTACAATTTGGCAGTCACTTGTATGTCTAAGCAGACCATGATTCTCTGCTAACCCCATCAAGGGAAAGAGGCTAGAAAAGGTGCTCTAGAATATGGTTTGCCCTTCCTTCACCTAGCTGGGGAGCTGCCCCCAGCAAGGTCACCCAGTTTGCATCCAAAATAATAAACAATAAAGGGAGGGAGCCACAGCTCTACCAAACCCAAAAAGCCTCTCTGCTGCACCCTTGCCCTCCTCTGTATTGACCCTCATACTTAGAACCAATTTGACTCAATCATGCAATGATGGTTACCTACGACTCCCCAAGCATACATCATACATATACTAAAGGCTCTTTCCCCCTTACAAGGGAGGAAGCCAAAAAACAAAGGCATAAAATCCACTCCCACCCATTCCATCCCCACATACTCCACTCCCATCCACCCCCCTCCCTCCCTCTTATCTTGGCTCTTGCTGGATGACAGGTCATCCCTGCATCTCGCCCACTGCCCTGGTTTGCAAACACAGCAATGCTGCTTCATTAAATTGGCAATCCCCCTCCTCTGTCCCCTTATGCAGAAATGAAGAAGATGGGGAGAAATCTCTTCAGGCTGTGTCAGTTTGTTTTTTATATATACTACCTCACCCCCCATCCCCCACCCACTCCCCCTCATGCATCACAGCATCATCTATATACCACCATTCTTCTGTCGTCTCCCATCCTTCCTCAACAGACATTCCCCTCTTTCTCAATGCTCCTTTTACCCCATCCATCCATCTCATCTTTGGTCACCCCCTCATGTTCACTCCTTCCACCTCTGCCTTCCACACTTCTTTTACTAATTTTTCTTCACTCTTCTTTCCATGTGTCCAAACCATCCCAATACTCTTTCATCAACCCTAAGCAATGAAGGGAATAACCACTGCCACAGTGCATTCAAGTTGTACAATCACTGAGGGTCATATGGGGAGAGTTTAGGATAAGTCACATCACTTACTATGCACCCCAAGGACTACTATGTTTTTGGCAAATGTACTTCCCTAATTGTCCTTCAGAGATGTCACCATATTTGTCCAGCATGTGATGGATGGAATGATAATGGAGGGAAGATGGAGGTGAGCCATTTGTTTGTGTGCGACACTGCACATCTGGCTGAGTCTGAGGAAAAAGCAGTAGGTGGAAGAGTTTGGGGGGGTATGTAAAAGTAGGAAACTTACAGTAAATGTGGGCATCAGTTGGGTGATGAGATCATCAGAGAGTGATGATGGTGGCAAGTTGGAGGAGTTTAAAGAGTGAAAGACTAAAGGAAGTGGAGAGCTTTAGCTCTTTGGTGTCACATGAGGCAGCGAATGGAGGTAAAAGTGAATTACAGAGTTCATAAAGCAAGTAAATCTCAAGGGGGAATGAAAATTATTATGAGAAATAGTTATCTGGAATGAGTACAAAGATATGTGTACAAGAGAATGCTTAACCCCACAGTACTGTATGGAGTGGAGATTTGGGGTTTGAAGGAGGCTGAAAGGAAGAGCCTAAATGAGTTTGAGATGATGTGTTTGAAAAGTATGGTAGGTATTACGAAAATAGATTTGATGAGAAATGTAGAGGTGAGGCAGTGAACTGGGGTGGAATGAGTGTGTGGTTGGATAGGGTAGATCAAAGTACTTATAAGGCTTGAGCATATGGAAAAAATGAATGAGAAAAGACTAGCAAAAAGAGTATATGGAGTACAAATGGATAGAGTGAATGTGAAAGACCAAGAATGAAGTGGATAGATGGAGTGAAGGGGGCACTGGATGCAAGATGAATATCTTTTGAGCTAGGAAATGTGTATGTGGAAAGGATGGGAATAATTGGACAGCAGTTGTAGATGAATGAAAAGATAACATGCCCCAAAGGAATATTTTTTGTTTGTGTGTTTCATAATTATTTCAAGTGAATGAGGAAGGAGGTAGCCATATAATGAAGCAGTGGGGGTAAACCAACTATGCCTGCTGGACCCTACTGTGGAAGTGCTGTGTCTTGCTGCAGTGACTGACCTGAGCAGTGTGGTGGAGGTCAGAGATGATCATTCATCCACAGGATGATAAGATGGGAAGGATGATGAATGGGTATTCGATGGATGTGGGATGGGTGTAGGGTGGGTGTATAATTTTACTTAACTTCCTTACAAGAGGGAAAAGGCATTTTGGTATATATATGTATGACTGTATGAAGGGGTGATTGTGCCGACAGCATGAATGGAGCAGACTTGGAATTTAAGAGCAGCAGAGAGGAAAAGTTTAAACGTGTTTGAGATGATATATCTGAAAAGTATGGTAAGCATTACTAGATTAGATAGTGTGAGAAACAAGGAGGTGAGGAGAAGAGCAGGAGTGGAAAAGGAGATGGCAGAAAGAGCTGATGAGAGATTATTGGGATGGTTTGGACACTTGGAAAGATGAAAGATTAGTAAAAGAGGTGAGGAAGGCAGAGGTGGATGGAGTGAACTTGAGGGGATGACCAAGGATGAGATGGATGGATGGGGTGAAGGGGGTGCTGAGCAAAACAGGAATATCTGTTGAGCAAGGAAAGAAGTAGGCAGGAGATAAGGGGTGAGTGGAGAATGACTGTGTATGGATGATATTGTTATGTAAGGACGGGAGGGATGGGGATGGGGGGGTAGGGGGTGCTTATGTGTGAATGATATTTTGATGCAGCCCAAAGCGATTTCTTCCTGTCTTCCCTTTTTCTGCATGAGGGGACGGAGAGGGGAGGTTGCCGATTAAGTAAAGCGGCCTTGCTATGGATACACTGTGTTTTACTGCATTGTGTTTGACCCAAGGCAGTTGGCAGATGCAGGGATGACCCATCATCCATGAGGAGCTGAGATGGAAGGGGTGGAGGGGATGGTGGGAGTGAAATGGGTGGAAACAGGTACGTGCCTCTGACTTGGCTACCTCCCTTGTAAGGGGAAAAAGATCTTGATATATAGATGAATGTATGCACTATACAAGATATGAGCTATACCCAGGGTCTTGTCTCATATTTTTCACTTTATAAGTTTTAAGCCAGTTATGATTTTAAGTTGGGCTATATCACCTATGCTATTCCTGGAGTCACTGCATCAGTACAGCTATATTCCTTCACATCCTTCACATTTGTGGTCATTTTTCAATTTGTACCCACCCTGTCAACACTCGCCTTCATTTGGAAGTGAAGACCCTGGTCTCTGAACCAGAATCAGGAAGTTTCTATAAAATTTAACTGTATTTTCACCATCTTTTCACAGAAGGAGAACTTCAAGCCAATGATACAGAAACAGTCCCACACTAATACAACTAAGTCTGTGTCTTCTAGGTAGATCTATGGGAGGGCATGAGGGCTCTTGTCAGCTGCTGTAGGGTTGTGAGTTTCCAGTCAAACTTGAGGCAGCAATTGCTATTGTTACTCACCCATTCCAAAAAATCATTCAGTGGCTGTGGCCTGTTTCCTCAGGGCTGCAGGTCTCTTCCATGAGAAACCCAAAGTTACAGACTTGATTGACTGTAGTTTTAAAGGTGCTTGCTCAAAACTGCTAAATATTAACCATATGTGCTGCTCTGAGGGAATATTGTTCAGTGTAAAAGAAAAAAGTACACTTCAAAATATGTTAAGGACATGCACATACAGTATACAAAAAGACCCCTTAAAGGAGGGATGGTCAAGTCAAATCATGCATCTATCCAAAATCCATTTGTTGTTCCTCCCTGCTATACTGTTTAGTTCAAAGGCAACGCAGCAAGACAGCACTTTCACAGTAGGGCTTGATAGCTGTGGCCAATTCACCCCACACCTCACTGACTCACAAAATTTATTGAGCAGACAAGCATATTCTTTCAGGCTGTGTCATTTCCTCATGTGTTTACATTCTCTCTCCATTCACTCCTATCTTTTGCACTCCTCCTCCTTTGTTCGAGACATCCTCTTGCATTCAATGCTCCCTTCACCATGATAATCCACCTCATTCTTATTACCCTGAAGATCACTCCATCCAGTTCCACTTTACATTCTTTTCGTATTCCCCAATCATCTCAGCATTTTTTTATCTCTCCTATCTGACAGCCCTTTTACATAATACCTTCAACTTAACTTTTTGAGTTTGCGATACATTTTGAGGATATAGTCAACAAATCTGTCAGTATTACATATAAAAGTATATACATCACCAAACATTATTCCAGGCTTTGGTTGTTGTTGTTGTTGTTGTTCCCTAGACTGTCTGTCCGAGTAGTCCCATCTCCCCAAGGAATGCCACAGCCGAAACTGGGTTTCCCCACAAATCCTTTATAGAGTGTATGTTGTGTTGTTTGCATGCATGATTGTGTATAATGCAGTCTTCCATTATGTGTTGTATGGTATGGGGTGAAGTGTTACATCCTGGGCAGCTGTTCACAATTCGGTCATCCAGCCTCTTCAGGTAGCTTAGAAGTGCTGGGTGGTGGCCACACTGTAGTCTGGCCAGGTGAACTCTGTCCTTTCATGGGAGAGAGGATTCAGAAGAGTGGATATCAGGGGGTCTGGCATGCAGCAATGTGTTAATGGAGCGGTGAGTGATATGATTATGAATATGTTTCCGGAGGCTGGTATTTGGTGGTTGTGGAGGAAGAAAAGAGAGTATCTGTGTGTGATACAGGTCTTTGGGTGTTGTTTTAATGTTTCTTGGTGTGTGTGGGTGTTCTGCTATGTAGTGTAGCGGGTGTGATGTGTTTATGGTGGCTGCAGCAAGTGTTTGTGTGCTTCTCATGTCGAGGTGGTCCTTGACTTTGAGGACTTTTGTTTCATGGTGTAAATGGTCTGTAGGTGTTGTAATTGTGCAGCCTGTAATTGTTTTGGTTATATGCATACATAAGAAAATGATGAGACTTGGCTACCTCCCTCCCTTATAACAGGGAAGAACCCCTTGGTATAGAGATAGATTTTTGCAGAGGAAACTTCATTGTATGAAAAAAATTCTTACTGTGTGTGCATATATATACCAAAGGCCCTTTCCTACTTATAAGAGTGGAGGCCGAGTGAAAGCACATACTTCTTGCGCATTAAAACTCATTTTATGCCTCTCACCTCATACAAGATAATAAAAAACAGTGTCCAGATTTTAATCATTTAATCAGTAAAATCCCAAGGACAGGATTCTTTGGTAAAGGACATTGAAAAAACATACAAGATAAACATATTCCTAAAATTTCTATACAATGCATTCTGATCTGCATATTCACTTAACAAAATTCAAGATGAACTGAAGGCTAAAAATCCAATATATTTCCAGATTCAGTATGCTACTATAATGTTAAATTAACTTCTTCCACATGATGTACTTCATAGATTTTTGTACCAGTTAATGGCATCCAAGAGAGAGAGAAGAGGTAGATAGAGAGAGAGGAGAGAGAAGAGATAGAGAGGAGAGAGAAGATGCAGACAGAGAGAGGAGAGAGAAGGGGTCGACAGAGGGGAGAGACAAGGTAGACAGAGAGAGGAGTAGACAGGGAGAGGAGAGAGAAGAGGTAGACAGAGAGAGGAGAGAGAAGTAGACAGGGAGAGGAGAGAGAGGAGGTAGGCAGAGAGAGGAGAGAGAAGAGGTAGATAGAAGAGAGAAGATGCAGACATAGAGAGGAGAGAGAAGAGGTAGACAGAGAGGAGAGAGAAGAGGTAGGCAGAGAGAGAAGAGGTATGCAGAGAGAGGAGAGAGGAGAAATAGACAGGAGAGAGAAAAGGTAGACAAGATAGATTTATCACGAAATGTGACCATGTTGAAGAGGTTATCATAACAACTGATCCCAGGAGATTAATACACAAATGTTATTTCATGAATGCTGTGTCACTCTTTGGAATGGAAGGAATGTTTGAAGACTTATAAGAGAGACTTATGTGCACTGTATTAACCCTTCCACTGTGCAGGGGGGGGTTTCCCTTGGATAAATAATGTCACTTATCAACAGCAGTGAAAGGGCTAAAGACAATGAAAAATTAAAATCACAGACTACTTCAAGGTTTGAGAGATCTCTGGTTGTATGTAGTCAATTGTTCCTCTATATTCAAGATATCTTGCTGGTAACAGGTAAATTATATATGTGTAACAATTTTAATAAAATAGGAGGGGTTAATGACTGATGAAACTGTCCACAATAAAGAATCAATTGATTCAGTGATGTAGTACAGTGTACACTCTTTCTGACAAAACCCATGAGATTTCATTCACTTGAGGGTTGGACCTCTGGCTGAATAAGATCTTTATCAACTAAAACTTTTCAGGCTGGATGCTGCCCCTAAGTCACATTGAAGTGTCCAACACTTTCCAAAACTACATACAGTAAACTATGGTAGAGAAGAATTAGCGTGATGCTAGCCAAACCACTAATAAGGAGCTTGGGTTCCATCAAGGAGTCCCACTTAAGAAATGTAGAGAACCTCCTAAACAAATTTAGAGACTGCATTATGAAATACAAGACATTAGCCAGAATCAATATAAAACAATCATTTACCCATGTCCCAGTGGAGGGTGTAATAGAAACAGTAAGAGGGGTAGCTGACAAGATAAATAGCGAGAACCTTAAAGGGCTAAAGAGGGACTCATTGAGCTGGTTTCCCTCTGTATGATCTTTGTTCTCTTCACTTCTGAGTGAGAAGAATACCTGCAATACAGCGGCCTTGTTATGGTGTCTCCACCAAACACAAGTTCAGATAGTCTCTTCATGGATACACAGATGGGACACTATGAAACCATCTTTAACAGAGACTGGATGATGTGGGCAGAGCATACTGATGGCATATTAACCACCACCATAAACAGGAATAACTTGAAAGACATCATGAAGCATCTGGATAGTCAACCCCAGGATTCAGTTCATAACGGAAGAGGAGGTGGAGGGGTCTTCCATTTCTGGACACCATGGAAATAACAACAGAGGGCCCTAGGTACAAGGTGTACAACAAACCAACTAACTGGGATGATTTCTTCCATTACTTGTGTCCAGAAAAAGTGGCCACATGCTTCTTCCCATATGCCTACATGATTTGCAGTGAGTAGTTCTTACATGAAATTTATTAAAAATTATCTCTGCTTCCAGGCTGCTAGGTTACCCCAGGGGCCTTTTTCTTGGCTTGCAGAAGGCAGAGGTTACATAGCAACACTAAAAGGGTGGAAAATGAAGAATGAGAGATGTCGGGAGTTAAGCGGCACTTCCAACTTCTAAGAGGTTCCAAGACCCAGGTACTAAAGAATGCCAACATATAGACAGCCATGACATCAAGGATTAAAACTGCTGACCTAATGAAAAGTAAGAGAGACCGGGGTAATGAAGAATAGCATAGTTTATATGATACCTTGTGCTTCCTGCCCCAAGAATTATGATCCTTTCCCCTCTTTGCCTAAATCTTTATCACTAAAATTTGTGCAATCTTCACCACTATACACATAATTCACAACTCCCCTCCCTCACCCGACATAATTCTCTCAGACTCCTAAAATACCTCAGAGCTCTCTTCCCTCCACTTCCACCACCCACTGATCCACAAAATCCACCCTTGGATCACCCAAATCTCAACCAGCTTTAAATCTATATACTTTAGATGGGTACTATTTCATATTGGCATTCCTGACAATGAATAAACTGACAATGCAGTGCAAGAAATGCCTGCCAACAGACTACTATCTTGCACTATGATTTGCATAATGGAACACATGGCAAAAACACTGCAAATAAAACCTGACAAACCCAATATGCACTAATGGCCCTCTTCTCACCAATGAAGCTGATGCTTGTAAACAGCACTGATACATTTAAGAACAGGACCCATATGCCTTACCTATGACCATCTCATGACTAGAGAGAACTCTCCCACCTGCCCGTATGGTACACCTTTTATAATACAGTGCCCTCCCTACCTACACAACCTTTTGTAACATCCTACTCTTCCTCCTAAAACAATAACAATGTCCGTAATCTTAGCATCAATACCCATCATCCCTCTGAAGCTTTCAACAAGAGACAGGACTTCTGTCCAACCTATACCTGCATCACAGCATGAGAACCTGATATCTCCCAATAACCAAAGAATACCATACTCCTGCGTATACCCACCACCAATTAGCTAAACCAACACAAAGAGCTTAGACCACATGATATTGTCCATAACGAATCAAGTGCCAGTGAACTATTAGTGATAATAATAATAAAAAGACGAGAGTGAGTGAACACACAGCTGACCTTCACCATCACAGGATTACCAATGCCCTGGTGGGATACACACGAGACTGGACACTTCTGATAATGGAATGGGGACAAGATTTTATACAAGGATCATCAACAGAAATTGTGACATGTGCCTGAATAAACAGATGACTGAACGAGAGACTGAACCATCATAAGGTAAGCCATGTACAATAGCTGAATGAGCAAGAGAAGGGAGAGGAAAACCAGAGGCCACACTGGGATTGGCCATACAGGGGTAGGCCACACAGAAACAGACACCTTATCTTAATTGTGTAATACCTTCATATCATCCCTGTGTGTTCATTTCTTTGAGAAAGTCCTTTGTGGCAAAAATTGGGAAGTTAAAAGCTCATATCTTTGAGTTTCCTTTGCCATCAAAGTCCAACTTATCCATATCCAAGTTGAGAGACAAAATTAAGATATTTTGTCAGCAGTATATTAACAGTTAGTGCTTCTCATGAATTTGATTTAAAACATTGAAGAAATCATTTAACTTTGTCTTTGGATATATATCTTAACGGACACCTTGCACCTATAATATTTACAATATATACAAATTTCATAAATATACTGATTTTATAATGCTAAAATGTTCATTGTTCTCAAAGATAATTACATAAATATCATACTGACATGGTTTTTCAAAACTAAAGTTTTCTTTCAACTTATCTACTTGGGATTCTAATATATTTGGTGACACCTGGAGCTGCCTGCCACTGTTCTCAGAGAAGCGGAGGTGCCCATCTCCCAGATATGAAGCCCCCACCTTTCCACAAAGCAGCCATGGAGATTGCCACACAGTCTGGACCAGGGCCAGGATCTCAACTAAAGAGATGTAGAGGTTTATCTGATGGCAGTTGCCAGCCCTCTTGGTGCTGCAGTCCCAATGAAGAAGACTTGGAAGCTTCATAAGAATCAATCAATTCAATAAATCTCACATGCTCTAAACAATTCAGGAATGGTATAGGAGGGAGGGAGGGGGTGGTAAATGGGAGTGGAGTATATGGGGATGAAATGGGTGGGAGTGGGTTTATGCCTTTGACTTTGGCTACCTCGCTTGTAGGGTGGAAAAAGCCCTTATGGTATATGAATATGTATAGGCAAAGCATGGCTAAACTCATCTCCATAGTTCTAAATCCATGAATTACTCCTCTAATCTGCAGTAAAATATCAACATTACTTAAGGTTATATCAATAAATGACCTAACAACTGCAGAATAACAAGTTCAGAAAATACATGGAGATCATCATGGTTATATCACATACATCTCTGGACATTGCACAGTCTACCTGTACAAGGATCTCACTGACCTCTCTTGTCATATTGACTCTTATCTTAGTTACACAGCGCTGCCAAGTTCTCACTCAGCTTTGCAGTAGCATAGCAACAATAGGATTTCTACATTTTCATTTAACTAAAAAATACTGGTGAAATCAAACTACTTTGAGTGAGATGAGATAGAGCAGTATTGAGTAACTATAATGGCAGTAATAAATACTAACAGTTTCACATTTTGCCAAGGGAAGTGCTTCATAAAAACCTTTATCATCACAAATGTAATACGTAATTAAAATCATGGTCTGTAAAAAGGAACAAAAATGAAGGTCCGGAGCTTTCTTTACTAAAATAGAGGAAACTATTTTCTTGTGCCTCATTTTCCTTTTGTTTGTCTGTAAAAGAAAAATGACATGAATAATGATATCTTTCTAATTTCCTAGAGCAGCATCTTCACAATCCTTATACAGTATATATTTTTTCATGTCAAAAGAAAAGAAAATAATCATTAAAACAATTGAAACAATTTTGTAAGTAATTACTACCAATTCCATGTAATTACAAGTGGTATTTGTTAAAAAAAATTATATAGCCTTCAAATTGATGTATTATTTCAATGACTCACAATTCATACAAAATTTCAAAGTAATATAACAGTACCTCTGATTTGCCAAAAGAATCATATTTTGTACAGCTGAGAGGGTGGATTGAGGATTCTGTCCTGTCACCACACCGCTATTGACGACAATGTGTATGGAATTTGGACTTCCTACTGAAAAGATGCCTCCTCGGTCCAGAATGGAATCTCCCGGCAGAAGAGGAAGAGATGCAAAGTGACTACTGGAAGCAGCTTCACCTAAACTGGACTGCAAATCAAAGTTAAAATAAAATCTTTGATTAAACAACACTCAACTATTTCACAACAGAACCATCCCCTAAATTAAAGTGAATCATCCAGCATTAGTCTGAACAAATCTGTAGAACATATCACTGTAACAAAGAGGTTAATCAAAAAGTTCTAATACCTTTGCTACAATACTATTCCCTGTGGAATGAAACTGTCTCATATTAGATAGGATAAAAGATGTAAAATAAATCACTACAGTGTAGGGATTAAGGTTATACATTCAATGATTTTGCTGCAATCTCAAAAATATGAAGTCCAAAATGCAAGATTATTTTTAGAAGTTTATCAATTGAACTTGAGCCTTTCTTACTCAACCAATCATTCTGCTGCCCTAGTTCTCTCTTGCAAGAGATCCAAATCCTCCAAGAATCTGGTCTTATAATTCTTTATAAAAAACTGTTATACAGTACAACAAGTGTACAGTATCCTGGAGTAATGTTACGTCTTAAATGTCTCAATGGAACTTAAGACAGGTATCTCCTTGTGGTGGTCTTGTGAGATGAAAAATGCACCTGTCCATTTTCAAAACCTGCCAACCTCCTAACCTACATTATGATGTGCAGCCCTGAAGAGCTGATACTCAGCTTCTGGACTGTGACCAGTATCTCTCTCTATTAACTTCAGCTGTATTTCTTACACCTTTTCATACATGGAGAGCTGTCAACTGATGACTGCTCTCACTCTCCTACTTTCAATTGGTGATACTGCAGAAAGGTCAGCAGGGAGGAAAAAGGAAGAGGAGGAGGAGAAGCAGCCTGCACCAGGAGGTGCTTAGCTGCAGCTGAAGCCATCACCTTTGCCCTATGCTCTTGGACTGTTGAGGAAGGTAACAGTCACCCCTGGGGATTGGAGAGGAGTGGGATTTGAACCTACAACTAGATTAAAGTGAAACCAGCAAGCTTCAGATTATATCACCAGTGCTCTACTATAGAAGAGGAAAAAGATTAAAAAGAAAAAAAAGAAGAAAAATGAAAAAAAAATATGAGGAGGAAGATGTGGAGAAGGAGGACAAAGATGAAGAAGAGGAGGAGGAGGAGGAGGAGGAGGAGGAGGAGGAGGAGGAGGAAGAAAAAGATGAAGAAAAATTATGAGGAAGATGAAGAGAAAAATTATGAGGAAGAAGAAGGAAAAGAAGAATACTCAAACATTTATAACAACCTACCATCTCTACCAAACAAAACATCCACAAAAAAACACATACACACTCAGATCACTAAACAAGTCCTTCAGGACTCAATACTCCAACAACTCCCAGAGATAAGCACCACAGAATAAAACCCTCCCATACCTAGTGAGAACCACACAGGCATGACTGCACTAAGGGCATCATCCAGCACTGAAACAGTGCCAACACAGAATATACTAGGACACCAATTCAAACTGCCCCAGATGCATCCACTACACTGAGGACTCAGAACACCTCTTACTACAGTGCCTCACACTCTAGTAAATGTGACCTAACCTGAGCCCTTTGCCATGACCCAGGGAAACCCCCATTGTTGACACATCTAGCAATGACCTGTATGGAATAACAGTGGCAGAGCATGCCGACAGATCTTTTGGTCCATATCTAGGTCAGATGTGAAAAAAAATATAATTTTAATAAATAAGTAAATAAAAACTATAATAATGTAAATAATAAATACATATACCAAGGCTTTTTCCCCCTTCCAAGGGAGGTAGCCAAAAAGGGAAAGGCATAAAAACACTCCCACCCATTTCATCCCTAAATACACTCCACACCCCTCCCACCCTTCCTCTCATCTGAGCACCTCCTGGATGACGGGTCATCCCTGCACCCTGCCCACCGCCCTGGGTCAGAAGCAGTGTCGCAGGACACAGCTAATAAATAAAATACATAAATGTATAGGCATAGTCAAATAATAAACAAACAGGTAAATAGTAAATAATAATAAATTGACATATAACTAATACATACACACATACATATACCAAGGCTTTTCCACCTTACAAGGGAGGTAGCCAAAAAGGAAAAGGCATAAAATCATTCCCACCCATTCCATCCCTGAAAACACTCCACACCCCTCCACCCTCCCTCCCATCTTAGCACCTCCTAGATGACGGGTCATCCCTGCACCCTGTCCACTGCCCTGGGTCAGAAGCACTGTCGCAAGACACAGCACATCCACAGCAAGGCCGCTTCATTAAATCGGCGACCCCCCCTCTCCGTCCCCCCATATAAAGGAGAGGACGGTGAGAAATCACTTTGGGCTGCGTCAAAATTTTGCTCACACACACTACCTCATCCCCCATCCCCCCGTCCATTCCACCTCATGCATCACATCTTCCATATACAACCATTCTCCATTCACCCCTGTCTTCTGTCCTCTCCTGTCCTTCCTCAACAGACATTCCCCTCTTCCCCAAAGCCCCCTTCACCCCATCCATCCATCTCATCCTAGGATGTCCCCTCATGTTCACTCCCTCCACATCTGCCTTCCATACCTCCTTTACTAGTCTTTCTAGTAATAATAAATGAAAATCAGGTATACATACATACAAATACCAAGGCTTTTTCCCCCTTACAAGGGAGGTAGCCAAAAAGGAAAAGGCATAAAATCATTCCCACCCATTCCATCCCTGAATACACTCCACACCCCTCCACCCTCCCTCTTATCTTAGCACCTCCTGGATGACGGGTCATCCCTGCACCTTGTCCACTGCCCTGGGTCAGAAGCAGTGTCACTAGACACAGCACATCCACAGCAAGGCCACTTCATTAAATCGGCGACCCCCCCTCTCCGTCCCCCCAATGCATAAAAGGAGAAGACGGGGAGAAATCCCTTCGGGCTGCGTCAAATTTTGCTCACACATACTACCTCACCGCCCATTCCACCTCATGCAATCACATCATCCATATACAACCATTCTCCATTTACCCCTGTCTTCCGTCCTCTCCCGTCCTTCCTCAACTGACATTCCCCTCTTCCCCAAAGCCCCCTTCACCCCATCCATCCATCTCATTCTAGGACATCACCTCATGTTCACTCCCTCCACATCTGCCTTCCATACCTCTTTTACTAGTCTTTCTTCACTCATTCTTTCCATGTGTCCAAACCATCCTAATACTCTTTCATCAACCCTACCTCCCAGCTCCCTTTCCACCCCCGTTCTTCTCCTCAACTCCTCATTTCTCACTCTGTCTAGCCTAGTAACCCCCATCGTACTTCTCAGACACCTCATTTCAAACACATTCAAACTCCTTCTCTCTTCCTCTCTTATGTTCCATGTTTCTGCCCCATACAGTGCTGTTGGCACAATCACTCCTTCATACAGTCTCCTCTTAGCATCCATTCCCAAATGTCTATTCCTCATTACACTCTTCAATCCACCAAGGCATTTACTCGCTTCTCTCAATCTACATTCTACCTCCACCTTTTCCTGCCACATTTGCACCCAAGTATCTAAAACTATCCACTTCCTCCAGTCGCTCTCCCTTAATGCTCACTTCCAGTCTACTGCCACTTTCACCCCTTGTACATCTCATCACCTTACTTTTACCCACATTTATCTTTAGCTTTCTTCTATCACATACTCTCCCAAACTGTCACCAAACTTCCTCAGTCCCTCCTCCGATCCTGCCACAAGCGTAGTGTCGTCAGCAAACAACAGCTGGCTCACCTCCCACTTTTCTCTATTTTCTTTAACCATCTCCACTCCCTGACCCACTACCCTTGCATGGGCAAACAATAATAAACAAACGGACAAACAATAACAAAACAAATAAACAAATAATGTAAAATAAATAATAGTCATTACAGCACACATATTCATAACACAACTATATAATGTTAAGAATGTTTTTGGATTTGAGGGAAAGATGATGACAGTAAAGTTTCCATTTCATTTGGCAGCATGGCTAATGTGACTCTACTGCCCTAGGTGTCCTTGACCTGGACACAGTTGGCAGGTCAGGTCATTCACATGTCTGCCACCATGGTAGGTAGCGAGCCCCTCTTATGTGATGTAATAATGTGCCAACAAGAAGGACCCCTGGGGTTCCACCCAGCTGTGCTCAAAGGCTAATGTTAAAACACCTATACTATATAACACCAAAATATTGTTATTATTATTATTATTATTATTAGTATTTAACAATCCTCAGAGAACAACACATATCTTCCCTACATAACTTGTAGACCAACCCGAAGGCCACAGGTCTTCTGTAAGAGAGACCAGGGGCAAGAGATTGAAAGAAGAGAAGATGAGGAGCCTACGACAGAAGACGTGTAGCTATAACCAAAGCCACCACCTCTAATCTATGTGCCTAAAATGTTGGGGCAAGTAACAGTCACTACTGGGAATTGGAGAGGAGTGCAGGATTCAAACCTACAACTAAGCAAATACAAGATGAGCACACTTCTGACAATTCATAAGACTATACTTCCACAGCATGATGCCCAACAATCAGTAAAACATATATACTTTAAAAACCATACAAAATAAAACAATGCAAGTACTAACATGAAGCATCAAAACCACAACTGAACATCTGCACACACAAACCAAAATCTTCCCCTTAGAAGGTGAGGAATCTATGTCAGGAGGTGCATAGCTGCAGCCAAAGCTGTCATCTTTGCCCTATACACTTGAACTACAGAGGCAGACAATCAACACAGCTGGGAATTGGAGAGGAGTGTGGGATTCAAACCCACAATTAAGTGAATGTGAGACCTGCATGCTTCTGATTATGCCACCAGTGCACAGTATAGTTCTGTATTAGAACCCACAACTCTGTTTACCCATTTCATTACATCACTCACACATTACCAGCTGAACATAGAATAAAAATACCCCAGCAGCTTCCTACCCAAACCTATACTACCCATATTATTAAACAAATTCTTCAAGACCGACAACCAAACCCAATACTTCACCAACATCCCCAAGACATTAGTCCCCCCCCCAAAAAGAGAGAGAGAAAGAAAGAGAGAGAGAGAGAATATATATATATATATATATACAAATGCACTCTGGACACCACCCAGCTCTAAAACAGTATAAACACAATAGGGCTGGCCACAGAATCAAACTGTCCTAGATACAACCACCACACAGAAGACAATGAACACATTATCTTATGCTGCCCTACACTAACAGTCCCAAGACAAAAATAAACACAATATTTCTTCTCTGAATGACCCATGGGCAGTTGCCAGTTACTTGGATGCCATAGGTCTCCTGCAAGAGAGACTTGGGGCAATGGATTAATTGACTGTTTGATTGAGGGGATGGAAGAAAGGCAATAAACAAGTAAATAAATACCTTACCCCAGTAAGAGCAATATTCTGAAATGCCCATTTTGAGTCTTCTTCAGCTGCTAAGAATGCACAAACACCAAGGCCAACAGCACAGATGGGTTCTATGGGATTGCAAGAGAAAGGTGTTTAGGTCTGTAAACCTATTAAAAAAAAGACATGTATACATATATATATACAAACACACACACACACACTTTCTACTTTTCATGACAGACATGAAGAGTAGAGAGTTTGTGGTGATTATGTGCCCCCAAAAATGGGCTCTTGGAAAGAGAGCAAGCATTAAAAAAATGTTAGAAGATACAAGGCATTCATTAAATGAGATATTAAAGGACAGAGGTAACCTGGTACTTATGGGGATTTTGATGGCAAAAAAATCTGTTGGGAGATGACAGTGAAGGGTGGAGAGGATCTATGGGGAAATGTATTACTGTACATGACCATGGAACATACAATGACACAATGGATCAATGAAAATACCAGATACAGAAGTATTGAAGAACCATGGAGACTGGATTTAACCACTTCACTCCGGGTCAAAATCTCGCAGGCAGCATTAGCTGCCAGACATACGATGTTGTGTCATAATACTCGCATCATAAAAAATAGTCACTGTTTATATCGATCGTTCTCTCTTTCACCCGTGAATTTTGATAACCATAGAAAATGTGATGAAGACAGTTTAGAGAGTATGTCATTACGCAGGGGCAACAACAATAAATATAATCAAGACGCCGATATGGCAGCCTCGCATATCCACTTGCTCCTCATGCCGCCTACGTAGGCGGCACCGTATGGAGGAGGTTAATAGTTAAAACAGAACCTGAAATTGTTGATAAAACTGAATACAAGACACCATTTGGAGAGAGTGACCACATACTAATAGGGGCTGAATTAAAGGAAGAAATATATATGGAGAGAAATGAGAAGTTCATAAAAGAAAGATTGATGGACAACAAAATGGACTTTGAAAATTTTTTAAAATTCTTTCAAAATGCAAATTGGGAAAATTTCATCACTGAAGAGACAAAAGTGGAAGAGAAATGGGTGATCTTGATGGAAATCTATAATGAAGGAGTGAATAGATACATACCAAGACAGAAACAAGTGAGGGTGTACATTAAATGCTGGTTCAACAGCAGATGCAGTGAGATGAAAGATAGAAGAGACAAAGCTTGGAAAAGATGGAGAAAAGATAAAAAACCTGGAAAATGGCAAACATATATAAACTATAGAAATGAATGTGTAAAAGTGTGCAGAGAAAAAAAATATATATATATGAAAAAGACATCATAGAAAAATGCAAAGATCAACCCAAACTATTCTATAGATATGTGAATGGTTAACTTAAAAATAAACAGGAAATGGTGAAACTATGCCATGGAAATACAGAATACATAGAAGATCTAGAAATGCCCAGTCATGAATAATCACTTCAAGTTGGTTTTCATTAGAGAAAAAGTATAGCATTGGAATGAAGGAAGCAAAGTGCAATCTCCCCCCGTGAGGGAAATAATAACACAAAAAGAAATAATGGAGCAATTAACAAACATTGACACTAGGAAATCGCACGGTCTGGATGGAATCGCAAACTGGATACTAAAAGAATGCACAAATGGACAAAATATACAACATAAGTAGTTGCTTACTTAAAGAAGGAAAAATACCAAAAGACTGGAAAAATGCCAACATTGTACCAATATATAAACAAGAAAACAAGGAAGAACCAACAAATTACAGACAGGTCTCCCTAAAAAGCACTGTAGCCAAAATTTATGAGAAAATGATCAAGAATAAATGGGTAAAACACCTAGAAGAAAACAATAAACCCAAGACAATTTGGATTCAGACAGGGAATATCATGTACCACAAATTTAATCTTTTTTACTCAAGACTAATAGATATAATACAAGAAAGGGATGGATGGGCTGATTGTTAGAAAGACTATGCCATTCGTTAACCACAACCACTCTATTGGTAAACCTGTTCTTGCCTATTTCCTTCTTGAATCTAAATTTGTCCAATTTAAATCCATTACTGCAAGTCCTACCCCTGTCTTTATATGATGACCTTGTCTGCATCACCCTTGTTAAAGTCCTCGACCCATCTGAACACCTCTATCTGATCACCCTGCACTCTGTTTCTTACCAAAGTGTGTAAAGTTCCGTGTCCATTACCACCTATCATCCCCATCCAAAAAAGTTGTCTAACCTTCTCTTAAAACAACTGATAGTTTGAGCACTCACCACATAGTTACAAAGACTATTCCATTCATTAACCACAATCACTCTATTGGTAAACCAGTTCTTGCTTATTTCCTTCTTAAATCTAATTTTTTCCAATGTAAATCCATTACTGTGAGTCCTACCCTGTTGTCTTAATATGATAACCTTGTGTGCATCAATCTTGTTAAAGCCCTTGAACCATTTGAACACTTCTATTTGATCACCCTGCATTATGTCTTTCCAGAGAGTGTAAATTAAGGTGCCTAATCCTGTCCTCATGAGATAAATTTCTGAGCCCATTTATCATTTTGGTCAGTCTCTGTAATGATTCTAGTGAATTAATATCTATTCTCTCAGACAGAGACCAAAACTACACCACAGAGTCAAGGATGGATCGAATGCCAGATAGCTTGATATCTACTTCCGTACTTTTATCTGTAACCATCCTAACAATGAATCCTACTGCTCTGTTAGCTCTATTCCTGGCACTAATGCACTGCTTCCTGGATTTAAAGTCAGGACCCACTAGCATTCCCAAGACTCTCTCGCATTCAAGTTTCTCTAATACAGTGTTATCTAAGCTATGTCTGCTTTCTGGGTTGTGTAAACCTATGTTTAACACACTGCATTTTGAGATATTGAACTTCATTTGCCATTTCACCAATCATGCAAACAATTTGTTAAGGTCTTCTTGCAGTATCCTGGCATCAATTTGTCAAGATCTTCCTGCAATATTCTGGGGTCTTTCCCTGACCTAATTTGGCATCTTAACTTAGTGTTGTCTGCAAACTTATCAACATCACTAATAATCCCATTGTCCAAGTCATTTATATAGATAATGAACAATAAGGGACCCAAAACCAAGCCCTGGGGAACTCCACTAATAACATTCCTCCATTTGGATTTTACACTGTTAATGGTAACCCATTGTTTTCCCTCACTGATCCATGCTCTAATCCATTCACACACTTTTCCTCCTATGCCATTGTGCTCATCTTATTTTTTATACTAAACATATTGGATTCAGATAAATTTTCAATGTATGAAAAAATAAATACTTAATGAAACAATTGTGGCAAACATATCTGTTCCCTTACTTACTTTTTTCATTAAGATGATGTAATAATATTCTACAAAGTTCTGATGATTGTGCCAAGTCCTCTGTGGCACCTGGACAGTGAGGAATAACGATGCACGAGTAATTGGTACCTGCAATAAATAAATCTTCTTCAGTCTCCATTACTACAAAAAAATTTACAAAAGAATACGTACCTACAATAACTATCTATTTGGAATAATTGGACTCTAAAAGCAAAGTAAACTCAGACAGAGATCTGAACTTTAATTTCCTGATGTTTCACCTAAAGGGTTTTCTTATGGAAATCATGAGATTACCTCTGTATGACCACAGGCTCAGCAAGACCACCCATGTTCATGAAATTGAAATTTGTGGGAGGGGAAAACTGGTCTGTGAGAAAATAAAAGAAAGTAGGCTTTAATTGTAATGGTGGGAGATGCTAGGAGAATGAACGTGATGGGAGAGGAGAATGATAAGGCTAGAGTAAGAGGGTAAAAAGCATACACCAAGAGATACAGCTGCAGCTAAAGCTGTCAACTCTCCCTTATGGGCTTGGTTTGTTGAAACAGGTAACAGTCATTTCTGGGAATCAGAAAGAAGTGTGGGATTCAAACTCACAACTTAACAAATGTAGAGGAGTCCCTGTATAGTTCCACTTTACAAGGGAAAAGGGGACAAATGTGAGTGTAGTGGTTTCAGAGGGATCAGTTCGTTGAATGTAATTGGGAAGGCTTATGGGAAGATTTTGAGTGAGAGGATTAGGAGAGGAACAGAGGGAGTAATTGGTGAGGAAAAGTGTGGGTTTTGGAAAGGTAGGGGTTGTGTGGATCAGATTTTTGTGGTAAAGCAGATATGTGAGAAAGCTTTAGGAAAAGGTAAGGATGTTTTTTGGACCTTTATGGATTTGGAAAAGGCTTATGACAGGGTAGACAGGAAGGCACTGTGGGAGGTACTGTAGATATATGGGATAGGAGGAAAGCTGTTAAGAGCAGTCAAAAGAGTTTTAACAGGAGTAGTAGAGCCCGTGTTAGAATTAGAAATGGAGAGAGTGGTTTGAGGTAAAGGTGGGACTCTGCCAGGGATGAGTTATGTTGCCTTGGCTGTTCAATTTATACATGGATGGGGTGGTGCAAGAGAAAAATGCAAGGGTAATGGAAATGGTTAAAGGAAATGGAGAAAAATGGGAGATAAGCCAATTGTTGTTGTTTGCTGACAACACTGCACTTGTAGCGGGATCAGAGGAGGGATTAGGGAAATTAGTGATGGAGTCTGGGAAGGTGTGCGAAAGAAGGAAGTTGAAGATAAATGTGGGTAAAAGTAAAGTGACAAGATGTACAAGGGAAGAATGTGGCAGCAAATTGGAAACGAGTATTAAGGTAGAGAGACTGGAGGAAGTGGATAGCTTTAAATACTTGGGTGCCAATGTGGCAGGAAAGGGAGGAGTGGTGGAGGTAGAATGTAGATTGAGAGAAGCCTTGAAGAATTAAAAAGTGTTTGAGATGAAAGGCCTGAGAAGTATGGTAGGGGTTACTAGGCTGGATAGAGTGAGAAACAAGGAGGTGAGTGGGAGAGCAGGGGTGGAAAGGGAGTTGGAAGATAGGGTTGATGAAAGAGTATTGGGACAGTTTGAACACAAGGAAAGAATTTCAATGAAGAAAGATTAGTAAAAGAGGTGTGGAAGGCAGAGGTGGAGAAAGTGAACATGAGTGGGCAACCAAGGATAAGATGGATGGATGGGGTAAAAGGGTCATTGGGAAAGAGGGGAATGTCTGCTGAGAAAGGAAGGGAAAAGATAGGGGTGAGTGGTGAATAGTTGTGTATGGATGATGCTGTGATGCATGGGAGTGAGTGGGGGATGGGGGAAGTATGTGTGAATGATATTTGGACACAGCCCCAAGGGATTTCTCCCTGTCTTCTCTTTTTCTAAATATGGGGATGGAGGGGGCATTCACCGACTAAATGAAGCAGCCTTGCTGTGTATGTGCTGCATCTTGCTGCATTGCTTCTGACCCAGAACAGTGGATGAGATCCAGGGATGACCCATCATCCAGGAGGAGCCAAGAAAAGAGGAAGGGAGGGGTGGTGAATGGGAGTGGAGTATGTGAGGATGAAATGGGTGTGAGTGGATTTTATGCCTTTGACTTTGGCTACCTTCCTTGCAAGGGGGAAAAACCCATTGGTATATGTATGTATAAATGTACTTACCATCAATTTGACTGAGAGGTGATGGGTTCAGCTGCCCCTTAGCTGTAATGTCTGTCAACCATCTTGAACTCTGTTCATCTTTGTCGATGAAAATTGGCATTTCTCCCTAAATAAACAAAGAAAAAAAAATATATAGTGAGTGTTGCATACACAAGAGAACCATAATAAACTTCTTATTGCAAAATACATAATTCAGCAATTTATACAAAAGAATACAATCTAATATATGATGATAGAGTTGGTTCTTCTATATATGAATGTAACAGTTTTAGAGGGATCAATGTGCTAAGTGTAGTTGTTGAGGCACATAGGGTGTTTAATTTTTGTTGATTCAACTTTCATTTATTGGAAAACCTATAGCCCCACAGTGGTTGGCAACAGTCCCTGAGTCCACCTACAAACATCTCTCGGAAGAGTAGGGGTGCCAAAATGCAATGTTGAGATACTTTTCTGCCCTGGACAGGGACCAAATTCAGATCACTGAATTAGTGATTGTGTGCATTTGCCTAACTGCAGTAGATGTCAAGATGACAGCAGTTTGAACTCTGCCACCAGCAAGTTGGACCAAGGGCATGTTTCATTAAATTCCATGTTACAAAGTCCTCTGTAGGGGGCACCATCCTAGTCTCCTGACACATGGGTTTTTTAACATTAGACTGAATCAATCATAGTATACAGAAGAGGAGCAACACTCATGGGGTCTTGTCACTTACTCTCCAATTTATCACACCTAATGTGTATTTACCCAATTGTAGTATACAGGAAAGGAGCAACATTTGTTGGATTCTGTCTCCTGCTCTCCAATTTCATCATATTGTTGGGAAGATTGTCCTCACTACACCTCCTCCCGTCCTCATCTCTTCTATGGCCTGTCCCACAACTTTTGACCCAAGAGGCTCCTAAGGGAATTGCTCATGGGTATGAATCACATGCCCCTTGGCTACATGACTCGACCAACACTTCTTTGAGGCCCACAGGTGGGACAAAGCCTCCTTGAAGAAATGTAAAGTACCAGCATCAGTTCCAGCAATGACTCAACCATGACCTCTTAAAGCCCTCCCATCATTAATCAAGAGATCTCTTGTCAATACAATCTATCTCCTTTAGTGACCTGAACACTGTAATCATATCACCTCTTTCTCTTCAATCTTTCAAAGTTGGCAGACCTAGTGCTTTAAGTCTTACCTTACATAGTTTATCTGCCAGGCTGGGGACCAGTTTGGTTACTGCCCTTTGTATTCTCTCAATCTTGCTTATACCCTTCACTTAATATGGGGATATAACATATATTTATATAACATATATTTATGTTATATTATTTGTTTTTGTTTTGTTATAATTTGTCTGTCTGATTTTCATTTATTATTAGTTATGTCAATTTATTATCATTTACTATTTACCTGTTTGTTTGTTATTCAACTATACCAATGCATTTATTTATGTATTTTAATTGTTATTTACATTGTTATAGTTTTGATTTATTATTAATATGATTTTTTTTTTTTTTTTTTTTTTTTTTTTTTTTTTTTTTTGCATCCGACCTAGATATGGATCAAAAGGTCTCCTGTCGGCATGCTTTGCCTTTGTAATTATTCCTGATGTATATTCCAGTCTTGAATGGATCATGGTTTCAATGAAGTTTTTCATTATCTCTACATCCATATAATGAAAAGCCACTTTAATCTGCTGCAGTAGTTCATACGTCTCTCCCACAATCCTCCCAATATGTCTGTAAGGCGACAGCTTCTTTTATCAAAATTCCCAAATCTTTCTCCTCTTTTGCTTTTGTAATGGATTCTCTTTCTAAGAAATAATTTAAAGATGGTCTTTTTGCTGCTATTGCCCATTTCCAGTACTTTACATTTTTTGGTATTGAACTTCATTTTCCATCCTTGTGTCCATGCAAAATCAGTGTCTAGATCTTTTTGCAGTAGTCTATAGTCGTCCTTGTTATTCACTCATGATTTTTGCATCATCGCCAAACATATTGGCATAGCTTAATGTACCTTCCATCTTGATATTGACACAGACAGAAACATTTTTGGTGTAAGCATTAAACCTTGTGGAACTCCACTTGTTTTTGTTCTCCATCTTGATATACAGTCAACTCTCGAGTAACACAAGTTTAACTAACACATTTTTGATTTAACACAAGTTAATTTTTTAGGAATTTTTTTTAAATAACACGACAATTTCAATTTAACACAATTTAAATTTGGCGGTAAGAGCACTGAGAGGGCCTCCGTGCAGTCACTTCCCCGCGCTCTATTTTGATCTCAGTTTCTACACCAAAACAAAAAAGAAAACCATGTCACCAACCCACAATTAATGGTAAACTAATTTTTAAATGTATGGACCGTGATTATAAGTCATAAAAGCTTGAAAAATTGTTACAGAGAAATAAATAAGTTAGAGATTGTAAACTCTCCTTTTCTGTTCTACAAAAAAAAAAAATGGTGTCCAACCTACAATTAATGGTAAACTAATTATTAAATGTATGGACCATGATCATAAGTCCTAAAAGCTGTAAAAATTGTTACAGGGAAATGAATAATTTAGAGATTGTAAACTCTCGTTTTCTGGTCTACACCAAAACAAAAAAGAAAACAGTGTCACCAACCCACAATTAATAATAAACTAATTTTGTTTGTTCTTATGCACACATAGAATAAATGTGTACAACAAATAAATACAAAGAATGTGTGTTTTTGTTATTTCTGTAACCTACAAATGTATTAATATGTTTGTTCAACTTTAGAGTAACAAAATCTCAAAATAGACAAGACCTTCCCAGTGTCCAGGAACCTAATGCCCCCTATTATATACTATTATTTCCTATGGGAAAATAATGTTTAACAAACGCAATTTTGATTAACACGAAATCTCCAGGAACGTAACCCTTGCATTAATTGAGAGTTGACTGTATTATCCTTTACTACTGTCCTCGTGTACCTTCCCTTAAAAAAATCTTTCATCCATTTGAGCAATTTGCCTCTCAGCCCTCCAATGTTCTCCAATTTCTATATAAATTGACTGCGAGGTATCTTATTAAATACTTTCTCTAGGTCAAGGTATACACAGTCCACACACTCCTCTCTCTCTCTCTCTCTTGCAGTGCATCAATCTTGAGTAAAAGCTTAAAAGGTTTGACAAAAACAATCTTCCAGATCTGAGGACAAACTGACTGTGTCAGAATGTTCATCTCTTCAAGATATTTGGTCTATTGATATTTCACAATCCTTTCACTATTAAGCTGGTCAGTGATACCAGCCTACAATTTAATGGTGTCTCCTTATTTTCAGATTTGTGAATTAGCACTATAAAAGCTTGTACCTCTCTCTTATTTGCTAGTTGTTCCCTATATTCTTTAAGTATCCAGCTTGAGATTCCCTCAGGTCCTGAAGCTTTTGTCACATCCAATGACCCCAAAAGATTGAGCACTTCCATCACTTCTACATTTATATCTTCTAAATATGAATTTTTGCCCTCCTTACTTTATATATATATATATATATATATATATATTTTTTTTTTTTACCAACTGGAAACTTTCATTCATTATTTCTGCCTGAGCTGAGGCCTTTTCAAAAATATTTTCACTCACTATCAACTTGGTGATTACTTCCGTGTCTCAATTTACTATTTATAAACCTGTAAAACAGTTTCTGTTCATCTTTGCATGTGTATGTATATAGTTTTAGGATACATCTACTCAAGCAGCATACTACTCAAACATCTACCATCCAAACCACACAAAATATCCATACAGAAACATACTCACATATAGATAACTAAACAAGCCCTTCAAGAAAGACCACCAAACTCAATACTCTAACAACAACAACACCTACATATCAGTCCCACAGAGAAAACCCTCCCACACCAGACTAGAACCACACTAGCACATTTGTGCACAGGACACCCTCCATCATCAAGAATATGAACACAGAATAGTCCTTGCCACAGATTCAAACTGCCCCAGATGTAACTATCACATAGAGACACAGAACACCTATGCCCCACACTAACACTCCCCTGACAATAACACAATATCTTTTCTCTATGTGACTTATGGTCCTGAATGGAGGCTGTTGCTGGTTTCCTGGAGGCCACTGGTCTTCAGCAAGAGAGAGCAGGGGCAATGGATTAACCGAGGAAGGGTTTAAATGTGTTTGAGATGAAATGTCTGAGAAGTATGGTAGGGGGTAAAGGTTGGATAGCATGAGACATGAGGTGGTGAGTAGGAGAATGGAGGTGGAAAAGGGATGGGAGATAGGGTTGATGAAAAAGTATTGGGATGGTTTGGATACATGGAAAGAGTAAGGGAAGAAGGATTAGTAAAAGAAGTGTGGAAGGCAGAGGTGGATGGAGTGAACTTAAAGGGATGACCGAGGATGAGATGGATGGATGGGGTGAAGGGGAGATGCCTGTTGAGGAAGGAAGGGAAAAGGCAGAAGATAAGAGTGAGTGGCAGACCAAGTACTTTTAGTTTTTCATTATACGGTTTATCTGCCAGGCTGGGGACCAGTTTGGTTTCTGCCCTTCATATTCTCTCGATCTTGCTTATATGCTTCACTCTGTGTTGGGACCATACAACTGACGTATATTCCAGTCTTGGATATAACAGGGTTTCAATGAGTTTTTTCATCATCCCTTCATCCATATAGTGGAACCTTCTACAGTAGTCCAGGTGCTGACAGGTATCTATGCATATTGTATTACTATAAACAATTCACTAGCATTTTGATCCTGAGGAGAAATATCAGTGACACTGAAAGATCACAGAGGCTCCATGGAGTGAGGCAGTAGGTGCAGGTTATTTAGTTATTTGTGGTGTAAATATGGATGTGGAATATATCTAAAATACATTAAATTTGTGGACGTTGTTCAAAGGTATCTATGGTATAAGGGTATAACAGTCTGTAAAAGAGGTTTGTACCTTGAAGGAAAATGTGGAGAGAACACTGGGATACTGGAGATGGTTCTTCTATGCAAGATATAATGAAACCATTGTTTGAGGAGGAAAATGAGAAAGGTAGAGGTTGTTGCAGGGGCTGAGTAGGTATGACATTCAAGTAAAATGTTGGTTTAGTAAGAAGAGTACTGCAAGGGCAAGCAGGGGTGGGGTACACCACTAGACATGAGAAAACCATGGGTGAGTGAATTAATGGAGCAAGACAAACTTAATTTTTCAAACAGCACTAGTATACCATACCTGAGGTGTGGCAATTTGGATATTGAAGGCAGACTGTGTTAGTTTGTAGCACTGCAGAAAAGAAGGTGCTGACACTCCTGTGAAAGACATAGATTGGTAACTTTTCTCTAAATAAACTCCATAACCTTTTCAATATCTAATTTGAACCCTGCATTGTAATAAATTATGTCTTTCAGTCTGAATAATGTCAGATGATTTTACTAAACTTATGACTCATCACTATAGTGAAGGTACACTCATGCCTCGATTTAACGGACTAAAAGGGGAGAACACCGGTCCGATATACCCAATTGTCCGAAGTTTCCGATACTACTGTATTTCAACAATTACATTACGAAAAAATGAGGAATGAATACAGTACTGTACTTTTACTTAAGCACACTATCCAATCTGTTAGTGTAAATACCTGGGATCTGGCCCGAAATTTTCACCCCAAGACTACAAAGTCCAAAATTTTCATCAACCGAATACTTCAGCGAATATTGGGTAAGTTGTTCTTTTGTTTACGAATATCAGACACAGTTTGTTTCTTTACTCCATATCCTCTTCCATAGTGCTGCCTACGTAGGCGGCATGAGGAGCAAGTGGATACGCGAGGCTGCCATATCAGCGTCTTGATTATATTTAATGTAGTTGCCCCTGCGTAATGACAAACTCTCTAAACTGTCTTCATCACATTTTCTATGGTTATCAAAATTCACGGGTGAAAGAGAGAACGATCGATATAAGTGGTGACTATTTTTTATGATGCGAGTATTATGACGCAACATCGTACGTCTGGCAGCTAATGCTGCCCACGAGATTTTGGCCCAGAGTGAAGTGGATATTCATCACACCTGCTTCACCGACACTCCACTTTCCAACTTTTTAATCAACTCAAGCTTCTGTGATACTGTTAAATTGACTCTTTTCCTCTTTTCTACAGGATGTACAGGTGCCATGGTTAAAAAAAACTGTTGAATTATTTCACAAACACACAAAACAGGGCCAAAAAGGTCGAAAAACACGGACCAAACAGCTACACGTGTTCCGGCACAGTTGTAAACAAAGCGACCATAGGTCATCTGGCGGTCAACTGCGGAAACATCAGACCGCGTCCGGTCGCTCCAGAAGCTACAGATTTTGTCCGTTGCATCCGAAATCCGTTAAAGTGAGGTCCGTTAAATCGAGGTATGAGTGTACTGATACTTTCTGCTGGCTACCTTGGTGTAGCAGGTTTCCTACAACAGAAACCTAAGATTACAGCAACTGACTCATTGACGAACTTTTGTTTTTTAACCTCTTGCATACGATGATGCCTATGTATGTGCCATGAACTATGAGTGGGGTATACAAGGATGCCAGCATCAGCTTTCTGATTATATTCATTCTGTAGTTGTAGTTGAGTGACCCCTGTATTCTGTGAACAGGCTTCTTCCCATTTTCTGTGAATTATATTCATTCAGGGTGAAAAAGAATGAGTATAAGAGCAGTAACTTTATATTTTGTAATGCGTATATTGTGATGCATGATCGTACATCAGGCAACCTGATGTGTGCACAAACATCTGACTCATATTGAAAAGGTTAAATAAAATTACATCATTCCATCTTTTTTTTCCCATGATTAAAGTGATTTTCTGACCTCTAATTTCTAAGGAAATCAAGAGTAATTTAAGGTTATGATGTAGCTGGTTTTATCACAGGAGTGGTAGAGGTAGCATATTAGTCAGGTGGCAGTGATAACTGTGTCCTTGAGTCTCAATGACTACAAGCTTACAGTCCCACAATGCCTGGCAACATTCCTGACATTATGTGATGTTATAAGTTGTCTTCTTGATCTGTCTTTAGACTGTAATTATTTCAGCTGCAGTGTCTTTAGTGTTTGTATAGTTTCTTTTGTTTTATTGGGGAAGGGTATGCTGTTGTGTATTAGTGTTATGTGTCCACTTTTGTGTTATGTATTATCTTCTCTAACTGCTGTGTATTCAGTGAATATAGGTAGTGTGAACTATGGTATTTGTTTAGTTTCCTGAATTAGGGTTATATTTCAGTTGTGTATATATAAGAGTTGAAGCAATTCTGTAGTATGCAGGTGGTAAATTAACATAAGATGCAGAATACAGAATAAGGTGGAGACAGATGATTCACTGTGGTAACCCCTTATGGGAGCTGAAAAAAATATATATAATAATAATATTTACAGATCATAGTTCCAATAGATAAATGATGCATTGACTATCAGCCTAAAAACTTAAGGAGCTGCCCCCTTCCTCACCCACAAGTCCTTCATAACTGTTGGTTTTATCAACAAAATAGGTCATCTTACTTCATGGGATTTCTG
The DNA here is from genome assembly GCF_046742065.1 of Oratosquilla oratoria. Lineage (NCBI taxonomy): Eukaryota > Metazoa > Arthropoda > Malacostraca > Stomatopoda > Squillidae > Oratosquilla > Oratosquilla oratoria. The sequence continues at coordinate 2,676,279 of NC_134814.1, forward strand.
CCAATGAGTAAACTGAAGCAGATCACAGTTTACTGCAATCATATCAGCCAACTCATATTCCCAACAACTATCCCACCATTAGGTAAATATTGGACAAATGGCAAAAACATTATTATATAGCAGCAATAATATTATGAGAAGAAATATATAATACTGAAGAAAACAATGGAGCGCATGTCAATATTTACTAAGTCGTATAAAATCTATAGAGCTACTTTTACTCATGGTTAGAAGACACCTCTCTTCTTTACTGGACAACAATTTAGACATCAACTTCTGGGACAATTCCATCTTAAATTCTACCGGAAAATGCATGAAGAATGTGATCATTTCTATTAAGCGGCCCATACACGATCAATTATATTGTGCAATTTCATTGTCAATACTCTGAATTGACAATTAAATTGACCGTGTATGGGCAATATATTGCCCATACACAGTCAATTTAATTGTGTATGGGCAATATATCGCCCATACACGGTCAATTTAATTGTCAATTCAGAGTATTGACAATGAAATTGCACAATATACGTAATTGATTGTGTATGGGCCACTTTAGAGGCAAATTATGCGGTCTGAATGTATAATGCTATAATCAATGTAATATATTTTAAGATTTATTTCTCCCTTTTGATCAACATACTACAAGAATACTACCTGTAATTTATAACAAATGCAGAGCTGGCCATCTGAACACTGTAAAGCCTAAAAAATTAACAAGTGTACCAAAACCTGTGATTAACTTGCATGTGGATATCTCCTCAACCCCTCCTGTACCTGGTGGTACTTTCCCTTTCATTATTATAGGCACCAGGCTGTTTTGTTCACCTACGTTTCCCCCTTTACAGTGAAGAAATTATGGTCAATCTCAATTCACCCCTTCTAAACTAGGTGGAATATTTCCATTCTATTCTAGCTAATGCCAAGTTATTATTCTTTTTTCCCTAGAGGCAAAGCATGCACTCGGTCAATTGTTGCCTTGAGTTTCAAGAAGTGGAAAACCCACAGCCTCTCAGTTGCTGGCAACAGTTCTCAGACTGTTGTTTATAGTATTTACCAGAGCTGGGTGTGTTCCTCAGTGCATTCTTAGGTGCATTCTGCTTTAGTTTGGCCACAGTTATCGCTCCCAAACTATTAAAGCTTAAGACACAGGTTCATACCAAAATAAAAGTCCAGTAGGCCACATACTATACCAAAGAAAAATTTCAAAGGCCACACCCAAAAGGTAGGCCACATACTATACCGGTACCTATATAGCTTTAATAGTTTGGGAGCGCTAACCGCTGCCAAACTAAACCAGAAAGCACCAAGTTCTTATATCTACCTAATTGTAATATACTGTACAGGAAAGGAGCAATGCTCATTGGGTCCTGTCTCCTATTCTCTAATTTTCTAACATACCTAGACTCAAATTCATGTAAGGTTTCAACTTAATATATATCCTTGATTTCTAATTATATTTCAATTTGAACTTGTATTGTTTGAGCTATATCACCTTCTAAGCTATTCCACATATTTGTGCAGTTATATGGAAAACTGTACTTCTCCACATCCTTTAGACATGTGGTCTTTCTTAATTTACTCTCATTGTAGCCCTCCTCCCATCTTTAACCAGGAGATTTCTTCTGTCAATGCAATCTATCCCCATTAGTGACCTGAACAATGTGATCATATCAACTATTTCTATTCCATCTTTCAAAGTTGGCGGCCCAAGTACTTTTAATTTTTCCTGGGGACCAGTTTGGTTGCTGCCTTTTGTATTCTCTCAATCTTGCTTATATCCTTCACTATGTGTGGGGACCATACTGCTGGTGCATATTCCAGTCTTGAATGTATCAGGGTTTTGACGAGTTTTTTCCATCCTCCCTTCATCCATATAGTGGAGCACCACTTTAATCTTCTGCAGTAGTCCTTGTGTCTCTTTCATAATCCTGCTGATATATCTGTCAGGTGACAGGTTGTCTTTTATCAACACTTCCAAGTCTTTCCCCTTTTTTTGCTTTTGTAATGGCCTTTTGCCAATATTGCCCAATTTTACTACTTTGCATTTTTTCATTGAGCTTCATTTCCCATTCTTGTCTCCATACAAAAAGAGTGTCTACATCTTTTGCAATAGTTTACCTTCCCCCTCATTTTTCACTCCTCATAATTTTTGCATCATCTGCAAACATGTTCACATAGCCTGTTGTTCTTTCCATCATGTCATTGACATAGACAAGAGACATTATTGGTGCAAGCACTGAACCTTGTGGAACTCCGCTCATTACTGCTCTCCAGCTTGACATCTTATCCTTTACTACTGTCCTCATGAAAAAACTGTATTATTTTAGTTGTGCACACCTATGCAATATTAGAAAATTAAATATTAATTTCCTAAATTAATACATAAACATAATATGTGATTTCCTTGGCAGATATAAAAAACAAAAATCCTTGCTCCAAGCAAATTTACTAACGAATGAAGCCACTATGATACGGTCCAGACGCCATGCCAGTCCAATCACAATCAGACCATGGTTTTCATATTGTGGACTGGGTGTTCTCCAACTCCAGGTGATGTTAATAAGCGATGTTACAAAGACATAGGGCTTCCTTGGACTTTATGAGAGAACATGGGGTTCTGCCATTCTCTGTTATTGCCTGAGGTTCAATAATAATCAGGCCATTAGCATCCATGATGGTAACACTCCGGATGATCTTTAGAATTTGAGGTACCAAATTACTAAATATTGGTTAGGTTATGTAGGTTAGGTTAAGTTAGGTTAGGTTAGAATACACTAATTTACCATCTTTTCATTTCTTCAACCTCAGCATCTATCAAAACAAACATAGCGTATCATTCAGCTGTCACGACTTCGTTCGTTAGTAAATAGGTTTTAGCAACTTTTTTGTTATTGATTTCCGCCAAGAAAATCGCATATTACGTTGATGTATTTTACATACATACATACATATACCAAAGGCTTTTTCCCCCTACATGGGGGGTAGCCACAAAGAAAAAGGCATAGAAACCACTCCCACCCGTTCCATTTCCTATATATTCCACTCCCCTCCACCTTCCTCCCTCCCTCTTATCTTGGCACCTCCTGGATGATGGGTCATCCCTGCATCCTGTCCACTGCCCTGGGTCAGAAGCAGTGTCGCAAGACACAGCGCATCCACAGCAAGGCCGCTTCATAAATTCGGCGACCCCCCCCCTCTCATGATGATGCATTATAATTTACAAAAATAATAATTCATTTCCTATTACTATATTGCATAAGTGTGTACTTCTAAAAATTTACCAAGAAAACTGGTAGTTTTATTTATCACTGTGGCATTGCCTCAATAGTGAAAAGGTTAAAACTAATTGGTACTCCTTGAGTACATTGGTACTATCATGCAATACGATTTGCTCCTCCATGGCTCCCACACTAAGCATAGCAAAATAAATTTCAAAAAATCTATTTTATCACTCACAGTTCAAATTGCCTTAATTTGAATATACAAGGAATTGTTGAATACTTATTTTGCTACATTTAGCACAGTACAGGTAAGGGAATTAATCATGTTACCAGACAGGACCAGTATACGAGTGTTGTATATACTCAAAGTTCAACAAATGCTAAATTAATAACAATACTCAGATCAACTACAATTTTGCTGGTTGAAGACAATAACTTCATTACTATTTCATGTAAAGCCATTTCCAGTGAGCCAACAAAAATAATAATATTTATTTTTAACAAAATTGTCATCATTCAGATGTTTTAAAATCAATCAAGGAATCAAGCAATTATCTTTTTAAACTTAGTAATGAAATCTGTTATTAAATCAAATGAGCTCAGATTTAATTTAGCCTCTATCTTTAGAGCCACCCATTTTTTATTTTTATTTTTACCCTTGGCCTGGCTTGGGGAATACAGGTACATCAGTATGTGAACAAACACTGAAATTCACCTGCATATCATTGTCATTGAGAAGCCCAGGGCATACCTGGCTGGTGTAGCAATATGTTTAATATATTAACTACCAAGAACAAGGTTTGAATTACACACACGTTGTCTCAGTACACTATTATTATTCCACAGACAGATTGTATAAATCACTGACTAGAATATTTATACCTAATACACCAATCTATGATGGAAGCAACTGTCAACGACCTCCAAATAAAATAAGTTTCTTCAACATTGTTTATGTAACCCCTTACCTAATCTTGAGGATGACAGGACTATTAAACATCGTTGCTTTGACATTCTGATATTGTAAATAAACTAGTTACTTCGTCTTAGGTCACACCCACTGTTTCCTCTTGTTTACTTTCCGTTCAAATGTGTTGCTTGTACGCTACGCTACACATAAGAACTTGATACCTATTTTTTCTATTGTCAATAGATTTTATTATTTCTATCTTTGAGCTGATTTTTTATCTAAGTAAATGATATGGATCAGAAAACTGACATTTACAAACGAGAGAAAGATCACAAAAATGAATGCTTATTTCATAACTGCTGATCACGCACACATAGATCATCCTTTAGTTCATGCAACAAACAGTACTTTACTCGAAGTGCTAACCCTATATAATGAAACACATGAGATTTATACTGACAATATATAAATGAATATGTAAGCAGTGCTGTATTTAGATAGTCTATATTTACTTTCGTGAGAATGTTATATGTTATAAAAGTCATCATGTAGTTGTATACCATTACCGTCGATGACACGGTGCTGCTTTTATTCGATTTGGACTACCGTCTTAATTCGCTAGCGACTAAAATAATGAATTCGCAGCGTCTGTTTGACTCTGCGATAAAATTAAACATGTTGAACTTTACCGCTCTACCTCCGGGACTATGTGGCATCAAGAGCACGAGTATTTGGTTTTAATTAGGATTGTATAAACAAATCCCTCGTTATTGTGTGTAATGTCATTGGATACAAGCTGGGCACCGCAGTGTTGCATCGTACTGTTGCACCGTAGTGCTGTAGCGTACCCCAACCACTAGACGCTTTCCAGTACAAGGACTCTTTGTCACGGCCACAAGGTCTTTATTCATATATATGTGCTAGGCGTGGCATCGTCTTCCTTCGGCGTAGTGAGAACGACGTTGCCCTCACGTCAGTCTATGCCAGTCTCTCAAAGAGAGACCATCCAACGCTCTCATCTCTGTACGCTCACGTCACAATAAAGATTCAAACATCGCCCCCCCCCCCCGCGTTTCAGTTGCACATAAATGACATACAGTTATTACGGTGCTAAAAGTGAACATAGTAGTAACAGTTTACCGACCACCTAACAATAACACTGAAGAGTTATCTAACATATTAGCAAATATATCTAAAAACATAGAAGTAAATGAGACACGGTAGTCTCTGAGCGTCGTCCTTGCACGTGTCTGTATGTCCAAGGACGGAAAGCTAGGGGGGTTATCTCCCCCATCTTGGTGGTGGCAACCAAAGTCTCCCACCTGTTCTGCCAACTGCCAAAAACTGTTGTTTGTATAGTGGAGTGCATGTCGTGGTACGGGATAGGGTTGGAAGGGGTATTCCGAGTTGCTGCCTCTTTAGCTAGCTTATCGGCCTTCTCATTCCCTGGAATCCCCCATGTGCTGGGACCCAGCAAAATCCAATCTTGTAGCTTCTACGCTGGGGTAGACAGAGCCACTCAAAAACTAATGAAACAAGAGGAACAAAGGAAGAAGGACTAAAAAGTTTCATGGCTGAGAGAACACTATGAGAGTCGTTAAAAATTGTAAAAGATGAAACGGGAAAGGTAAAAATGATACTTAAAGCTAAGGTAATGGCAGATAGCTCTGCCGTAAAAACGAAAGCTAGACTGGGGAGGCTACCGCTCCGACCGAATGAAGGGAATAACACCATATCCGACTCCAGCATCAGACTTTGAGCCGTCTGTAAACACCGGGGTGGTGCTGGAATGTGTGGAACAGTATTCTAGGTGCAGTGTATGGTACTCGTAATAGGGTAACACGTTTTTGTTAGGAATATCAGGGTTGCAAACAGTGACATTGGGGAATTGCCAGTAACCAACTCTAGGAAATCGATAGTGATATCAAGAAATGGAAGATACACTTAATGTTGTCATGGCAGATGCTACCCTGAAGCCGAAAGGTTTAGGGAAGCTTGGACGAGATGTATATAGCTGTGAGCGTGAGTCTTGGGATATTGACATACAAGAAACTGACTCAGGAAGACGCTGAACCCTATGCCAGCAGCTCAGCAATAAAGACTGGCGACGAAGTCCGATGGAAGGACGCCTGCATCCATTAGCATGCTTTGTATTGGGAATGAGTGGAACGCAGCAGTTACTAAGCGAACACACGAAGTAGAGTTTCAGTAGCAGATGAGTAGATTTCAAAACCGTACTTCAACTTTGAGAGGATAATTGTTCGGTGTAATAGGAGGAGGGTCTGTCCGTCAGCGCCCCAAGAGGTATGGCTAAAACTCTAAGGAATGACATTGCTTTCATACAAGTATAACGAAAATGAGGTACCCAAGTCAGGCGGCTGTCAAATATAAGTCCTAGGAAACGGGTTTCCTCCACACAAGGGATTCTTCTTTCATATATAGGAGGTCTAGATCAGGATGAACACTACGAAGGCGGTGAAAGTGCATGGCCGCAGTCTGAAGCAGAGAAACGAAATCCTCGAGTTGTGGCCCACTCAGATATCCGATTATACCCTATGCACTGAGATCTGGCCGTTAGGGCGGAGCACTGGGAGTTCCCCTGTGGTGCCACATATAATTATTTTATTATTTTATTCTGTTATATAATTCTATTTTATAATTTTATAATGTTGCCTCATACGATTATATTATAATTTTTTGTCACACACCACCACTGAGATAAAAATCAAAGCAATGTTTTCTATACAAAGGTTTCGTTTCTTTAAGTGAAGATATGGCATATGTGCATGCGAGAGCGACGTTGCCACTACATCTAATCTCTGGCCCCGCCCCCCTCACACTGCATTCAGAAAACATTGCATCCACACGCACGTTCTCGCCATGGATGCCCATATGTGGCAACACCGGGAAATCTCCTAGCCACGCCTTATCGGTCATTTCTCCTTGCGTTGACTATAATTGATAATTAGTTTCCTCTCAGTTAATAGCATCCTTGTTGCAGAGAAGGCGATCGATAGGTCATCAACGTATAAGTTACCATTAACTCATTCTGGAAGCACGCCGATGACAGTGTATATGGCCACAGCGAAAAGTGTCACACTAACTATACTTCCTTGTGGTACACCGTCTTCAAGTGATGGACGGGGGTAGAATAGGTGGGAATAGGAACGTCCCTTTTAACTTGGCTATCTCCTTTATAAAGGGGGAAAGCCCTTGGTATATAGATATATATTTTGAAATTTAATTAAATAGAGTATGGTTACTTGTTACTGATTTTTATTGCACCTAAAACAATGTCTAATTTAATTTTTTCTATTTATTTGTTTTGTTTTATTTCTTATGTTTTATTCATTATTTTTTTTTTCTTACCATTCTTGCATGACATTAGTTTCAGTTGGCCTCCAGTTACCCGTGGCCCCGAGGCCAATGATCTATTATGTTTATTGGTAAATCCAGCCCTAGAGATTAGTTTGGTTGAGCTTCTTTTGATATATTTACAGATGATTTAGTGATGTTAGGGAGTAGTAGATGTCTACGAGGGTTGGGAACTTGCACAGGATCTAATATTTGGAGGTCTGTGTGTGCGAACCGACACTCATAGGAGAGTTTACTCAGTATGAGGACGTGGTATAGTGACCATCTACCTGCTTGTGTGGGATAGCAATTTTAGGAGATCGCAGGTTCGGAGACTAGATGCTTCTTAATGTCTAAAAAAGGGATTTCAGGTGAGTCCATTATCGAGAATCAGGCCAAGAAATTGGACCTGTTTTTTAAGGATATAAATCATCAGAGGCAATAATAGCTGTTTTATTATCAAACTGATATGTCAAGAACGAGAGCACGCGCCATTGTTGTTGTCGTTTGTGGTGTCAAAAACGATAATCAACCTACCCTAACTCAATCCAATCCTACATCTTACAAACCCTATCCTAACCTAGGACATACCTGCAGGAAACGATCGTTAACTTACTCTCCCTCATTTTCATCATCTCTATAAGAGGTCAGAGCGGGTGAGTGTAACAATGGCAAAATTGGCGCGTTCATTATTGACGTATCAGGTTTGTAATTAACATATAATTTACATGCATACATTTGCAAAGGGTTCGTTCCTATGTGGTTTCGAACCCAATCCAGAGTATCCGTTTCGGCGCCATAAACCCTCTTCATGTCAAATTAACAATGACCCACAAATAGTTTGACTAATCTACATTGGTGTAGTGGTAGGAAAGTTCATTTGAAATGATATATGTGATGAACATAGATGTTGAGCCAAGTCAATAGAGTTATCTGTAATCGTATATTGGTAGTCCTAAGTAGCTGTTTAAATGCGAACGTCAAACTAATGAGTAGATGGCGTTCACGTTCCTCTTTCCGTATACAGAAAGAGACGCGAAATTATCGGGCGACTTTCACGTTACCTGGCTAAATTCGAGTAAGCACCAAAGAGTGGATTCCCTCATCACTCTACAAAGTCCTGCAGTTGGTTGTAAGATGTGACTTTGTCCTTTAAACAAGCTAAATCTTTAAGGGCTTTCGTGTAGACTGAATTTCTTCCCTCCAGTGGTGTTAAGTTCCCATTTCAAAATTTAGAACTACCCACGTCGTCTTGCTTATATCGGTTTCATCAAGTTCATTGTGTATGTGTGTATTCACTTGGTCTTTGGATCACGTGTTGGACTCGTGATCGACAGCTATTTCCCTCCTGGAAGAGAGCTCAGAGCTCGAAGGTCCGATCTATGGGTAATGCTATGACCTTGCACACACACACACACCCAACTCCCCGCCCACGAGAGTCAGAGTAACGACCCGAAGCGCGGCTGTACCGAAATAATTTCGGCCCTGGGCAGGATTCGAACCATGAGCGTGTGTGTGTGTGTATTCACCTCGGATCTGTTGCAGTCTCTGTCGAGACAGCCAGACACCACCCTACAGCAGTGAGCTCAGAGCTCCTTATTAGCCGATCTCTGGGTAGGTCTGAGACCACTCACACACCACACACCGGGACAGCAAGGTCACAACTCCTTGACTAACGTCCCGTACCTACTCGCTGCTAGGTGAACAGGGGCTACACGTGAAAGGAGACAAACCCAACTTATCTCCGCCCGACCGGGGAATCGAACCTCGGTTCTCTGGCTTGTGAGGCCAGTGCTTTACCAATCCGCCACCGAGCCGTGTGTGTGTGTGTGTATGTGTGTGAATGTATATCTATATTTATCGTTGAAGGTCTTGAGCATAGACCTCCACTACAGATTTTTATTTTGTATTGCAAGATAGATATCATATTGACTTGTAAGGGTTGGGTGTTGCTGGATAACTGCCTAAGATAAAAAGTGGAAAGATTCGACTTCACAAGAATTCTCTGAACAGGAATATGACACCTTCACACAGCTCCAAAACCGGCCCGCCTCTTTTCCCTCTGCTGCTGCCATGAGTGAGTGACACACTGTGGGGGAACCTTTCACCTGGCCAGTGCTGAGTGGACAGACACCACACGGAACGCCAGCTTGCTTCTGCCCATCGTTGAGCTACATCGGTGATTTAAGCGGCTGAGTGGTTGGAGGTCTTGGAAACACACGAGGCTCTTTAGGCCTTCAAAGGATTTTGATTTTCGTCACACTATTGTGGATCCCTGCAAGGAGGCTTTCTAGTTATTTCTTTAAATGCTGCGCAGGTAAGTTTTGACAAAAGCTGACCCTCCTTCCCTAAATTTCCCTGCTGCAGTATCCACTGGTCCTCCCTCACCTACAGACAGGTTGTGGGTGTTTAAGGTGCGGTTGGAGGTTGGGGGGGGGGGAAGTTGAAGTATTAGCACATCAGTCTTTAGGAACATGACCATGATAATATGATCATGGTATATATTCCCATTAAGAAAAGGTAAACTAGCATCTATGTCTGGTTTTAAACTATAAGTTGTCTTCCTGTTCTCTGGTTTTGTGGGTTTGTTGTTCATTTTAATGATTATTTATTTTGTTACATTTTTATTTTATTTTTAAGAAATTTTTCTTTTAGTTGTTGCAGTATTGTTCAGGAGAATTTACCTTACTCTGGGCACTTCATATGGCATTTTGTGTGAGTGATGGGTTAATATTTTATCTTTGTATTATTTAAATTGTACTTCATATTTGTTTGTTGTATCCCATGTCATCAAAGGTCTTTGTCCATATTATTTATTTGTTATTTTCACTTATTATCTATGAGATATTTCTGTTTAGCAAATCAAGTTGTTTCCATCTCTACTCTCTTGGGCTTACCTGTTCTCTGGGTTTCTTTGTTCGACAAAGAAGGCAGTCTGCTGGATATAGCTTGGGTTGTATTTCTATAAACCCAGAGATGTATGTGGCATTTACCATGTGTTCTGCGACAGTGTCGTTTAACAGAAGTGTTAAGAGAATATCATATAGTTAGTTAGCTGTATCTCGTCATATTCGTCTATGGGTTTGATCCGAATGTGGGCATAGGTTTTGAGGATAGGTTTCCCAATGGCTATCATACGTTCCCTAGCAATCTTGACATCTTCAACTGTGGCGCGGTACACCACCTTATTGTATTCTTCCTCACTTAGATCTTTGCTGTAATAGGAATTTCTTGTCAGTTATTTCATGACAGAACAATTTGGAATATGGTTTTAATCCACTATGTCAAGGCTGTTGGAAACAAGTTATCTATGACAAAGACCCGTAACCAAGAAGCTCATGGGTTGCCCAACACCATAGTGCATACGATGATACTCAGGCCTTTTGGTAGTTTCTAAGTCAATTGTGACTTGTTGCCCCATGTTTATGAACGTCCCATGAGGCACACTAGTTTTGCAGATCATGGTTTAATTCAGGGGAAGGACGATTCTTGTGCCACTGAATTTGTGAATAAGAAATGGAGGTGATTATTCATGACTGTGCTAGAGTCCCCAGTATGCTTCTTCAACCCAGTAAGCTTCTTGAACTCAGGCCTAAGTCACATTGCTTACCAGTAAGGTGACAGGGGGCAGGCAATTCCATATATGGTATTGTTGTAGTAGCCAAAGGCATGAAGGAACTTGTAATTCTCCATACGTCCTTTTTCGTATCCCCCTAGGCACTGAAAAAATAGACAAATTAATAAAATAATATAAGATAAAAAATATGCCATTCGTTTGGTAAAATGCACTGTTGAATTATCCTTTATCTACCAGCAAGACACAAAGAAAAATCCTAAAGATATATATCTTCAATATTAATTTTACATAAGTCAGGCAGAATAACAAGTACCATACATAATAATCATATAGATTTGCTAGACTGAATCATTCTTCTAGTTACCTCTCTTTTTTTAACTTCAAACCATTTCCTTGCTGTGGGGGAACCACAGAATTGAATAGAATACCTAGGCAACATCCGGAATATCAAAGTAATCCTTAGTATCTCTAAGTCCACCTGACACTTGTGAACCTGAAGGCTCAATTCTCTCTGTTGGGACACCTACAGACCCATGGGGTTCAGCCACAGATTTGGCTCAAAGATCATTCAGAGAAGAAACTTTGTATAGATCTTGTTTGAATTGTGTAAGTGTTGGGCATTGCAAGGTGACATTTTTCATCTGTGATTACTGCATCGGTAGTAAATGGTGTCTGTAATAAGGCTTTTTTTTTAGATAAGGAATAACCAATTAACCCGTTGCTTCTGTTCTCTCCTACAGAAGACCTGTTCCCAAAGTTCAGCTCCTACAGTAAGTCAGGTCCGTAGGAAGGACTTGAAATTAGGGTGGAGGTTATTTCTATGGTATGGAGGGTGCTCTACTTCTTTATTCTATTCCTCGTATGAGAATTCTATTAGAGCGTCTAGTATGACCATGTAATGAACTGTGTCTTATTATGCAAAGTATGACTGGTACACAATTCTACACTGGGGTCATTAAATGTTTCTCCTTACCCCAACAACCACAAAGTAGGTGTCATTCGTATCCTTGTGGTTCTCAATCTCATAGTAGAACACGAAGCTTCCCACCTGCAAAAGGTAAATATATACTTGTTATGTCTGGTGATATCATCGCACTTTCTAGTCCTAGAAAATGCAATGCCGATTAGTATTTACCTATAAGTAATATAACAGGACTGACACAAACCCCAGTACTATTATTTTCTTGTAGTTTCCTTAGACTGAAATGACATCATTCTTTGAACTACAGAGATCACTTGGTTTTCCCATCTGTTTGAGGATATGATAAGTCGTATGTATAGAAGATACTTATTTAGATGAGGCACGTGCTTACCCTTGTCTAACTAGATGAATATTTTAGGAACAAGGTCAGTATCCTCGCTCCCATTCGTCTCATTTGAAGGAATTTGGTGAGATTTTTCCTGTTACACTATATATATACAAAATATGTGATAGTCTAGCACAAATATTTTGTATCTAAGCTGTCTTCATGAAGGTAAATTGTAGATTGAAAGAAACAAGTAAGTGCCTTGGGGAATTAAAAAGTGTTATGAGAAATATGCATTTGGGAATTGATACAAAGAGGAGATTGTATGAATGGGTGATTGTGCCGACAGCATTGTATGGGCCAATGACTTGGAATTTAAGAGAGGCAGAGAGGAAAAGTTTAAATGTGTTTGAGATGAAATGTCTGGGAAGTATGGTACGGGTTACTGTGTTTGATAGAATGAGAAACGAGGAAGTGAGTAGAAGAGCGGAAGTGGAAAAAGGAGATGGCATATAGGCCTGATGAAAGATTATTGGGATGGTTTGGAGACATGGAAAGAAAGAGTGATGAAAGATTAGTAAAAGAGGTGTAGAAGACAGAGGTGGAGGCAGTGAACTTGAGGAGACGACCGAGGATGAGATGGATGGATGGGGTGGAAGGGGTGTTGAGCAAGAGGGGAATGTATGTTGAGAAAAGAAGGGATAGGGCAGGAGATAGGGATGAGTGGAGAATGACTGTGTCTGGATGATACTGTTACACAAGGAAAGGAGGGATGGGGTAGGAAGTGCTTATGTGTTAAGGATATTTCGATGCAGCCCAAAGGGATTTCTCCCCGTCTTCTCTTTTTCTGCATGAGGGGACGCAGAGGGGGGTTGCCGATTAAGTGAAGCTGCCTTGCTGTGGATGTACTGTGTCTTGCTGCATTGCGTTTGACCCAGGTCAGTTGATGGATGCAAGGATGACCCATCATCCATGAGAAACTGAGATGGGACTGGTGAAAAGGTTGGTGGAGGGGACTGAACTTAGTGGGAATAGGTATGTGCCTCTGACATAGCTACCTCCCTTATAAAGGGGAAAAACTCTCGGTATATAGATGGATTATTATTACTATTATTATTATCATTATTATTATTACTATTATTACTATTATTATTATTATTATTATTATTATTATTATTATTATTATTATTATTATTATTATTATTATCATTATTATTATTATTATCATTATTGTTAATATTATCATTATTATTATTATTATTATCATTATTATTATTATCATCTATCATTATTATTATTATTTTCTATCATTATTAATATTATCATTATTATTATTATCATTATCATTACTATTATCATTATATCATTACTATTATTATTATCATTATTACTATATTATATATATATATATATATATATATATAATACTGATGACCCACTTTCGGAGAAGAATAAGCGAAGATATAGAGATCTGTATATTTCGATCACTTACTGTGATCCTCTTCTGCCGAAGAGGATCACAGTAAGTGATCGAAATATACAGATCTCTATATCTTCGCTTATTCTTCTCCGAAAGTGGGTCATCAGTATTATTTTACATATGTGCTACGACATATCTTTGTTGTGATATATATATATATATATATATATATATATATACATATATATATATATATATATATATATATATGTGTGTATATATATATATATATTTATATACATGTATATATATATGTATATATCACAACTAACACCACAGTCGGACGAAAGAAAGAGTTGCGTAAGCGGAACTATATATTTCGATTGCTACCTGCAATCCTCTTCAGTAGTACAAAGTGGCAGGGAGGAGGCTATCTTAAGTAGCAACCTCTTACAAAAGAAAGGGAACACGAGAAAATACAGAACATCACTGCCCCAGCCCTAGTTGACCTGAGGCTGACACGAGGTCGGGTCAGGGGGAGGGGGAGGAAGCTTGTTGACTCAGGTCAACTAGGGCCCCAGCCCTCAGGTCAACTAGGGCTGGGGCAGTGATGTTCTGTATTTTCTCGTGTTCCCTTTCTTTTGTAAGAGGTTGCTACTTAAGATAGCCTCCTCCCTGCCACTTTGTACTACTGAAGAGGATTGCAGGTAGCAATCGAAATATATAGTTCCGCTTACGCAACTCTTTCTTTCGTCCGACTGTGGTGTTAGTTGTGATTTATAAATGTGTTACTACATTTCTCACCTGTGATATGTATATATATATATATGCATATATATGAATATATCTATGTATATATATATATATATATATATATATATATATATATATATATATTCTTTTTTTAGACGATCCCAACAAGGGATCTCTCATGTTCCTAGCCCTGGAGATGCCTTACCTTGTGTTTGGGCACATATTCCTTCTTGCAGGGGTGCTCGTCGAAGACCAGCACGGTCGCACTTCGGATCTCGTCCTCGATGTACTTGGCGTATTTGTCTGAGGTTAAGCTGAAAGAGAAAGCAAAAGGGCGCTGACGTGCTTTTCACCTTAAGGAACTCCTCCGCCTGGAGGCGCTGAACTCAGCATTAGCCAGAACAAAATATGTAAATTTGTGGTCAGAACGAACGGGTTGCTCCTGAACAGCCGCCTCTGCACAGGACCCAGGCCTTCACCTGAATAAAATCACCTGGCGGCAGCCTGGGAATCCCTCAGATTTGGAATTTCGCTCCAAATTTTAGGATTCACGAAGAGAGAACAATCTGCGAATCTTCATTCCTCCTGGTAAAGTAACATTCTTTAGAGATTTTGTGCTGGCTAAGGCCTTAGTATGACATCTGTGACCTTTGAATATCTTTTCATTTGAACTCAAATGTTGCTCGTCCTACCACTGTTGTGTATTCATGATAACTCAATATAGCAACAATTTTCTCGTCAAGTTAATTAAATTCTTAGTCATGGCAAGAAAGTTATGAAATGTTGAACAAAGTGCTGAACAAAAGCAGGGTTAAAGAACTCCAAATTTTTAGCAGGCAGCCTTAGTGAACACAATATCTGCCAAGTTCAATTGAACTGAAGACAAGTTCATGAGTCCTGCCATGTGTTCCCAAAGCTGAACAAAATCGTCTCGCAGGAGCCAAGATTTGAAAATATTCTCCAGCCGGAACACTAAGGCCTTTCCGAAATTTTGAGAAATCTTCCAGGAAAGTCCGGCTTCTAGGAAGAGACTTTCCGGAAGGCGTTTCAGGATTTCAAAGACTTCAGAATAGGAAGAACGGACTGTGGTTCCCGAGAGTTGCCCAGACCCGCTCCAAGACTCACTACGAAATGTCGACGGTAGCGTCCGGGTCGGTGTTGAGGGGCCGCCGGTCGAAGTAGAGGGCCTGCTCCCACCCGGAGACGTGGACACCGCCGCCACCCCCGTGCATGGTTCTCGATACCTCGGGGGTGATGATCATCCGCCCTTTGAGGACAATCCCCAGGGTCCACCAATCCCAATCCGACATCTGACGGAGGTACAAAAGAGGTTTTCGTCATTGCTCACATCAAGGTTCACTTAAGATTACATAGAAATTTTGTTTAGCTCCATTAGACTGAAAAACCCAGTACCAGCTGACTAAGACTTTAGGCAAGCTATACAGATGATAATAGTTGCTCAGCTTCTTAAATGTTCAAGTGCAAGCAGCTACATGTGGACGACAGTGAATTTGTTGATTGATTTCCTTCACAAACCAGTAGTTGAAACCAATGGCAATTCAGTCAATGAGACAGATGAACTGGTTAATAATCAGACCCTAAGAGAAAAGAGATCACACAGAAATGAGCAGCCCACATTGCATTACAGGTTAATGCATCAGAAAAGTACAGAAGTCCATTACTCATTGTGTCTACTGGCAGTTGAGGCCAAGTAGTCAGCACTAACAGGTCCTGCCCAGAAACTTAATCAGTTAAAAGAGAATAAAGAAAACAGTGTAGTATATTGCACTGAGGAGTGTTTAAAAATGTTCGAGAATGTCGAGATCTTTAGAGAAAGTGAAGAGAGTTTAGCAAGAAGGAGCAATTTGGTAAGTCGTGTAGCCAAGACCTTCCTTACTTAATTATTGTATATATTTATTGTATATGTATCTCCTTTAATGTATATGTCACACTTCTTTATTATACATGAGTACTTAATATCAACATGTATCTATTGTAAATGTATTGTATAAGTAAGCCTATGTAGTCATTACATTATATAAGTGCCTATACATAATTATATAACCGAATATATATACGTCACGCACACGACAGAAATATAGACAAGAAACATTGTATTTCCTTTGTCATTATATTAAAAGTAAACAACTCACACTTCTTCACTTTGCGATTGAACATTTATGCAAAGAGAAAAACAAAATATTCGTAAAACAAAGGTTCAGAAAACAAAAGCTATGATTGAACTAGGAAGCAAGAATATGATGATGAGGGTTGCAGTTAGTAATTATGAATAACTTATTCTTGTATTCATGAGAGGCTTAATTTTATATACCCGTTCCTTATGCTGCAATCACCTTAAATTTGTAACAAATGAGGCTGAGGAAGAAATAGTGTCATTAGTATAATAAATCAATTTCTCTTTGACGGCCGAATTGACTGGCGGAGAGGCAACGAGGCTGTATGCGATAGATGCAAGATGGTGTCTGGGGAGCGAGTGGTCAAACTCTCTTTACCCACGGCTCTGACCCCTTCCATACCAGGCGGCATTTTGATTTTTATTCCAGTTGTTGTTGTTAGGCTATTTCATTCAACTCCTTGGCACCCCTCGCCTCAAACTGATATCTCTCTCTCTCTCTCTCTCTCTCTTTCTTTCTCTTTATCTATCTATCTATATCTCTCTCACCTCATACAGCACGACCCATCGCGGCAGGACGAAGAGCGCACGCTTCCTGTCAATCATCCATCCGTAGGCGGGCAGTATGGTGTTGCGGTACAGCCTGGAGGTGTTGGTGGCCCAGGGCGCGAAGCTGTTGTAGCTGAAGGCGTTCACGCAGAAGATGGAGTCGTCCTCATCCAGGAGCGGCGCCGTTTGATGGAAGTACCTGACGGGCGGAAGGAGAGAGAGTCACCAATCCTTTGTCTTTTGTCTTAGCCGAAGAAAAGCTCCTGAAGTCAGAGAGAACGAACGCACAGGTCAAGTTAGGTCGTGAACGGGTTAACAAGACTGTGCCGCTTACAACTACTCTATGCTCCTAGCGACTTACTGGTAACTATCACCCACTTTGGCATGAAGCAGAGAAGTTTGCACAAGTGACGTGGCAAAGGAGGAGAGGCCAATGTGCAGCAGAGGATTTCGAATGTCTGAAGACTGGAATCACTGTTGCTTTGAAGTTCTCCTTCTGAAGCCTCATGACAGCTGGCAACAGTCCTCAAGCCCCTTTAATTAAGATCTCTCGGAGAACAGTATGTGACACAGATGAGGTTTGGGCCCTAACGCCGGGGACCGAGTGTCAGCCCCTTGAGGCCCACACGCTAGACCACAACCTGTCGGCCCTACGAGGGGCTGATCACCGACTTACCTGATGAAGTCGGGGGCGAGGATGAGGTCATCCTCGAGGACGATGACCTTGTCGGCGTGCGGGAACCGCTGCATCGCCTGCAGGATGGAGAACTTGATGTGCTCGTTGATGCGGTGGGCGCTCCCGACGGGGGCCATGTTGCGGTGGAAGACGACCGGGAGACCTAGAGTGGGTTTTGGTTTTATCAGTGGAAACGGCATGGCGATATTTCACGACAAACCTTCCCTAGTTCTTTCTTCTCATCCCCCCTGCCTTTGTGTTATATATACTCATGTTTCTTTTCCTAATGTACCCTGAAGATGTCTGAATAGAGGAAAGCGTTCGGCCCACATTTTATTATTTTCCCTTGTGGCTTTTCAGCGCGCGCGCGCGCACACACACACACACACACACACATATATATATATATATATATATGTATATATATATATATATATATTTATATATATATACATATATATTTATATATATTCACTTGTATTCACTTGGTCTTTGGATCACGTGTTGGACTCGTGATCGACAGCTATTTCCCTCCTGGAAGAGAGCTCAGAGCTCGTAGGTCCGATCTATGGGTAATGCTATGACCTTGCACACACACACACACCCAACTCCCCGCCCACGAGAGTTGGAGTAACACCCCTCAGCGCTGCGATACTGATATTATTTCAGCCCCGGGCGAGGATCGAACCCGGACCTCCGTACCAGAGCTCTAACCACAGCGCCATGAGGTGTGTGTGTGTGTGTGTGTGTGTTCTGTTTTAGTTGGATTAAATAATTAGACCAGAGCCAGAAAAACTGTATTTGTCTGAGAAGCATCACCGCCACCCCACCCGCCTGGCGCCAAAGAGAAAAAAAAACGCAATGAAAGATAACGACCGGATGTTGCCTTTGGCTGCTGCCAGAATCGCCACCTTTGCCCAGTATGCCGGGGCGAGTGGCATTCACCGCTGGAATTAACTAGAATAGAGGAAAGGTGTACAGTACATACTTAGCTATGGAGACCTTCTCTTTCGTCGTTTATTCTAGATGCCGCCAGGCGATTTTATTCAACCGAAGGGGGGGAAAGCTCCTCCACAGCCAGACGTCTCATTTCATTTCTTTGATTTGTTGTCCATTTACTTATTTATCTTTACATTCGTTTATCCTTTTTTTGGGGGGGGAGGTTGTAGTTGTATGGAGAAAGTGTAGAACGATGTTTTTAATCTGGATGCCGACAGGTGATTTTTTTTCTACTTCCTCGTGATTCCTCCCCCCTCCCCTTTCCACTTTCCAACCCAACCTTCAACCCCTCGATAGCGAAGGGGTTAAGATTAGATCACCAAATCTTTCTCTCTATCTATATGTCTATCTATCTATCTATCTATCTGACTATCTGCCTATCTATCTATCGATCCATCTATCTCTATCGCCTTACCGACTGCCCGTGCGAAGTGTCGGGCCTCCTCCAGGGCACCGTCGACCGACAGGAGGATCGGGGTCGTCCTTCCCCCTGCCTGGCGCCACAGCTGACGAAGTTGTCTGAATCAGCAGCAGCAGAAGAAGGAAGACGGCAAAGGGCAGAGGGTTAGTGTGGGGGTATGGATGGGTGGCTGGGTGTGGGTGGTGAGTGGGTACTCTTGCATTGCATCCTAGAAAAGCTCAGTCCAGTGGTTCTTAGATTAGTCAGGGGGAGGTAGGCTAGGGGGAAGAAAGGGTGCAAGCAGAGTCCGAAGATGGGGGAAGGCGGAGTCATTTACTCACTTATCCATCTATTTATTTATTTAGTTATTTGTTTATTTATTTATTTATTTGTTTATTTAGCCAGTTATTTTTTATTTGTTTGTTTGTTTTTCTATTTTATTTCATTACAATTTCTATTTTTTTACGTGAGTGAAAAAAATGCATATTTTCTCCCTCCTTTCATCTTAGGACATTTCTCTCTTTCTTTCTTTTTTTTTTACATAGTTGGGTGTGAAGAGCAACCTGGTATTAAATGTCTGAAATACTTATTAATCGCGTTTGATTCCAAATGGCTTAAACGTGACCTTCCAGTCCAACGTGGAGTTGACAAAATGGGCGTCTCCCTTCCCCCTGAGACCCACAGGGGATTCATGGGGGGGTAGCCACGGGACGGGAAATATTCGTAGTCTGTAGATGCCACACGATTTTATTCAGTTTTGAAATAACCATTGAAAAGTGGAGATTCAAAACATCTCCGTTTCACCAAATTGCATTCCGCCAAATTGTGTTTTGCCAGATTCCTATTAGGTCATAGCCACTAACCTACAGTAAGAGAATTTGGCAAAGTGCAACTTGGCAAAACGTAATTGGACTGTGAGGACTATCGTTTCAATCTTTGATACTATAAAAGCTACCCTTCTTCAAGGGGAGAAAATGTCAGTAAGCTCTCCACGCGTAGAAAGTCTTACTGGATTGATGGCACCACAGAAATTGGCCCAAATTATACAAAATTGTCTGTTGTTAGCCTTGGTTTAAAAATGTCATATTTTGCAATTTGGAAAAGGTCCCAGCAGATACGGAGGTCGATAACTACGATAAAGTGGAGATTGACATCCCAAAATTTGTGGCAGATTCGAATGCGTCGATTTACGCGACATTGCGTCACGTCGCTTTTACAGCTCGAAAGTAGAATGCTAATGTGAGTTTTCTTTTAAAAGAATAACACGAGTCGTTTCCCTAGTGAAACAGTCTTTTATGGATATTCTATATAATTTTTCTCTCTCTCCGCTCTAAAATATGTAGACAACATAAAGGTTCAGAATAGTATATTCTGCAGGTAATTTACACGCGTGGATTGGTACGTTATCCTACCATCACTACGACTATCTCTTTCAGGATGCCCGCGGCCCCGAGGGCTCCGCCCACGGCCACCTGTTGTGTCCTATGTTTTACATATTGAAAATAAAAATTGTGTGTGTGTGTTTCAAAACTAGACTAGTTGTTTGAAATAAGCTAAACAGAACCAGTCAAAATCTAGGAAGGCAGACCCTAAGAATGACGTCACATGACTTCCCGAGGTTCTCACCCTGAAGGCGACATTACGTCAAGTCGCCTACGACGATATTTACAGTAAAAATGGAAGAGATTCCACGGCGACTCGACGTGGAATGCAATATCATCTCAAAGGTTAGAATCATTTGTGAGACGATCGAACGGGCACAGTGGTGGGGGGAACAGGAAGAGAGGGAAGACCTACACACATCCGTTCTGGCGAGCATCAGCCCTCGAGAAATTTTCGAGAAAGGTTGCTAACAGTCGTCTGAACAAAGATTTTACCTTATTTATTGATCAATTCATTCTTATTTATATTCACATTAATTTATGTATATATTAATCAATTTATTTGTTTACGATTATCTGCATCGTCTCGACCTATTCGGCGCAGAGGAAGCCACTTGTGTCTTATTTTTTGGTTCAATAAAATCGCTTGGCGGTAGCCA
Source organism: Oratosquilla oratoria (assembly GCF_046742065.1). Taxonomy (NCBI): domain Eukaryota; kingdom Metazoa; phylum Arthropoda; class Malacostraca; order Stomatopoda; family Squillidae; genus Oratosquilla; species Oratosquilla oratoria. The sequence continues at coordinate 2,697,563 of NC_134814.1, forward strand.
GAACGAATATACAAATCTTGAAAAACAGTGAAAGGACTGATCTTTTTTTATGGCTTAACACAGACTCTCTTATTCGGCTTCAAATTGACCTATGGGCAGTTACAATCTAAACGATATTTCACAAAGGTTAGATAACGATGAAGGGTTAGTTAGCTTAGGTCGTTAACCGGGTCTTTCACGATACCTGAGGACGTTGGTCTGGCTCCTGGCTGTCACGATGACGATGGGGATCTCCTCCTTCATCTCCAAGTCCGGCTGAAGGGGGCGACGACGACGACGACGAAGCCGAGAGTAACAGATTTTTAACATGATTCCCTCACATCACTGCTTCTACTACGATTACTTCTTCTACTACTTCTACTATTTCTAGTGCTTCTTATCCTCCTACTTTTCCTTCTTCCACTCTCTCTTCTCCCTCCTCCTACTCCTCCTCCTCTTATGTCCTAACTCCTCCTTTCTTCTCCCTTATTTTCTCTCGATCCTCATTACTCTCGCCCCTCTTCTTCCTCCTCTTCATACCTGATATCCATCTCACCTCCTTCCTCTTCTTCCCTCCCCCGATACAATGGTAAGGTTCTAGTTCTGATGCCAGCAGACTGCACACACACACACACACACACACACACACACACACACACACCACGAGAATAACTCCCTTTCCCGTAAGATACAACTATGAAAATACAACTAGGCAACTAGGTAAATACACACAAACACACACACACGCACTTACACACACGCACACACACACACATAAACACATACAGCCACACACACACGCATGTATGCACGCACGGACAAAAGGACGCTGCCGTAGTCACTCACGGCGTCGTCTGGGGTCAGGGACTCTGGCTCGGCGCAGTCGCAGAAGGAGCCGTATCCCTCGTAGCGCTTGCAGAAGTCCGCCCGCGCCTCCATCCCCGGCGAGGAGTACCACCAACAGTCTTTAGTCGCGACTGGCAAAAAAAGTAAACGAGTAAATACATGTAAATACATATATATGGAAATAACAAGGTAAATGGACAAATAAACAAACAACTATATGAATGAATATATACATAAATAGATGAATTAATTAATAAATGAGTAAATAAATAAACAAAAAGGTAAATGAATGCATAAATAAATAAATACATAAATAAACAAGGAATAAAGTAAATATATATATTTATATATATATATATATATATATATATATATATGTAAGTATGTATGTATGTATAAATCGGTGGTAAAACCCGGCATGGGGCGGAGATATGGGGATTAGAAAGAAGACAAAGGAAAAGGAGCCAGCTGGCGCAAAGATGAGGAAGCTCAGTTGGGTGTTACGAAGGTGGATAAGACCAGACATTAAAACAGGTAGGAATTAATATTTGTACACATATAAATATATGGACTCTGTTTGCTGCCGGGACACCAGCTAATGAATACCTCCTGTGAAGATTATTACTTCGAATAGTGACAAGTGATTGTGTTGTTTCTTGTAATTGTATATGTATAGTGTTATACACTTACGGGTATAAGGTATTTCAGTGTTTTAGTTATTAAGAATCAAAACAGTAGTCAATTACTGTACTCCAAAAGGTAGAAGTTTAAGGTAAGCAGAGTAAGTTTTGTGTATTTAGTTTATTTAGTGCACGTTTTTCATATTTTCTCTTTGCCGTTTGTATTGCCGAAGGAGAAACGAAATGGCTTGTGAAGGTTACGTAAAGATGGAGAACCATCTCAGGAAGTGTGAGGAGGAAATCCGTCTTCTCAAGAGTGCGCGGCAGTGAAAAGGGTGGGTCCCTTCCGCAACCCGTAGAGCGTTACACTTCTTCCACCGTTGCCGTGAACGAGTGGCACTTTGTGGGGTCCTGTTCGTCAGACCAGCGTTCGGTGAACGGGTGCCTTGGAGAGCAACCGCTAACTTTGGCCAATCATCTTGCTCCGCTGGGGCTGAACATCAGGAGTTTTTGGCGGTGGGGGATTCCATGGTGCGAGGCTATGACGACATCCTGCAGAGGAAGACTAAACGACGTTGCAAGCTTGTATGTCAACCAGGTCGTGGGATCGCCGATTGTATTCAGACCATCAGGGAACAAATGAGGACGAACACGGTCACGATTGTTCATACAGGAAGTAACGATGTGGGTAGGGTGAGATCAGAGGAACTTGTTCGGAATTACAAGATCCTCCTTCAGAAGTTGAAGGAGCGTGAGAGCCGCCACTAAGTCTTTGGAATCTTTCCAAGGATCTACGCTGGCTCGTGTTGGAACAGAAGAGCCATAGGTAGCAATGAGAGGATATCACAGTTGTGCACGCAGCTGGGATACCACTTTCTTGATCATTTGTATCTCTTCCAGCCGTCATGATCTTTATGCTTCCGATGGGATTCACCTTACTCACAGAGGCAAAGATCTTCTTACAAACCTTATTGTGGCAGTTTGTAAAGAACTATTTCCTTTTTTGGGGTAGAAGCTCAAAAGGAGTGGGAAATAGAGTATACTGGGGGGTAACAGAATAGGGCGAAGCATTAATAGGGAGCAATATGTGAGTGTAGGACAAAATATCACTTTGGGCTATAATGCCAGTGGTGGCCAAAGTATCACGGTAGGATGTAATGTAAGTGGAGGACAAAATATCAATGTAGGATGTGATGTCAGTGAAGGACAAAATATCACCTTAGGATGTGATCTCAGTGAAGGACAATTTTTCTATGTAAGACAAGGTGATAGCGAATAAATAAATGTCGCTGCCGGACAGAATGTCAACCAACGATAAATGGCTATCGTAGGACACAATGTTCATGAGGAACCAAATGTCCATGGGGCACCGAATGTCAACGAAGAACCAAATTTCAGTGTAGAGCAAGGTGTCAAGAACAAAATAATGATGTAAGGCATGATGTAGAAAATCATAACGAGTCAGAAAAACCAATCACGATTTTCTAAAAATCATGTACTTCCTCCTGTCAGTGTTTGCATTAATAGCAATGTTTCAACAGGTAAGACGCCTCATTACGTCATCTATGGAGTTGAAAACAGGCTCACATATGATATGTTTGACAGTCCTATTCATCCCCTCTACAATTTTGATGATTATAGTCAACTTCGATGTCATACAATGCATAGGATATATGATTCTGTGAGAAAAAACTTGATGACTCCCAAGTCCAAAATATTGAAACAGCTTAGCAAGGCTACGCCTGTTAACATAAGTATTAGTGATCATGTATATAAAAGCATGCCTGACCACCAATCTAAATTAGATTGTAGATTTACAGGTCCATTGTTGGTGATTGAAAAGTTGCATCCTAATAAGTTCAGGGTCTTTGGTCCTTCCCAGGGACTAAGTGAAGTACTGTATGTTGATAGGCTTAAGGTAACAAGAGTGCCTAACCCTGCATTCACCGGCCTCTCCTCACAATTGTAATCTCCCTTCAAGGGGTTCAATGCCTTAATATCTGTATGTGAGCACTGCTTATGATGTTCTCCATGGTGTTTTGAATTGTATTTTGTAATGTTTGGCTATTAAGTGTAATGTCTTGAATTGTATTTTGTAATATTTATCTATTAAGTGTAATGTCTAAATTTGTATTTTGTAATGGTTTACTATTAAGTGTAATGTTTTAAATTGTATTTTGTAATGTTTAGCTATTAAGTGCCATGTCCCGAACGTCCGGCATTTTTTTATCTATAGTCTAACTGGCGCCAGTACTAATATATATATATATATATATATGTATATATATATATATATATGTATATGTTCTTATATTCTTTTGTATAGATATATGTGTGTTATGTAAGTTTTATTGTATGGGGTGTGTGCACACACTTTTTCCCACACTTTTGTATGTATAATATGGTGTGTGTGTGTAGAGTAGGTTATCCTTTTAAGTTTTGTTTTGCCTCGGTCATTCATTTTTCCCCTGATTGCTCGGTGGGGTCACCGAGTGGTGGTGGCCGAGCGATGTGATGGTGTACACATAATTTCCACATTTATTGCATTAGTAACCATTTGGTGTATTGTTAGCCAATAATCTTATCATTAAATGTTGATTATGATGTTGAATTATTGTAATGTAATTATGTACAACGTATGTAAGAACGAATGATCCCACGCGCGCCTCTATGAGTTTTGCCGCCAAATCTGAGTTAATAACGAAGCGTGGCTCAATATTGTCGTAACCTTCAAAGTGTAAGCACGCTTTTGTATATTGTGATAAATGTATCGAATGGTAATTTAATACACCATTTGTCCAGTTTGGAGGTGCTTTTTATTGCCACCCAACACAGAGAGGGTAGGTCACCAATTAAATGAAGCTGCCTTGGTGTGGTTGTACTGTGCCTTGCTATATTACTTCTGACCCAGGGCAGTGGGCGGGATACAGGGATGACGCGTCATCCATGAGGAGCTAAGATGAGAGTTTGGAAATGGCGATGGATGTGAGTGGAATGGCTGGGAGTAGATACTCGTACGTGCCTTTGACTTGGCTACCTCCCTTATTAGGGGGGAAAAGCTCTTGGTATATAGATAGATTAACTGCCCTCTCTATGTCTTGCCCAGTCTTCCTGTGGCGGTGTTGGTGCAAAGAAAACAGGATGTATAAATTCCCCTCACCTGCTCTGGGGACCTTGACGTCCAGGCGAATGGTGCTCGAAGACTTCGCGGAGTAGTTACCCTTGATGGTGGTCCCCTCGCCCCACACGGGGCCCCCTGTGGTGGCCACCAGGGCCCACATCTCGCCCACGCAAATGTCGGGGCCGAAGAAGGACCCCAGACTCTCCAGGGCTCTGTCGCCTTTCTCGTTGAAGAACATTTTCCAGTCACCCTGGAAAAACAACAGTTGGGTGTCATGATATTTCTCTTCCATGTGCACACACACACATACGTACACACACACGCGCGCGCGCACGCACACACACACAAACTCATGAAAGTGAAGAGCATACGCTAGGAAGCACGTAGATGTGGCCGAGGCCGTCACCCTTACCCTGTATTAGGGAAGTTGTCCTCACCCTCCTCCTCCCCTCCTCTAGTCCTGGTCCGTCCCACGACCTTGTCGACATGGAAGAGGCTCCATGGGGACACGCTTGCGGCCACCCGGCTGAGGCAGGTCGTCCAAAGCTTGCTTGAAGCCCACGGGAGGGATGAAACATCTTTGAAGAAACGTACGTGCAGTGTCCGGCTCCATATGTGCCTCGGCCGCGTGAGTCGCACAAACCTTCTTTGAGGAAACACACGTGGTTAGACCACCGGCCTAAGAACGGACCTTGTCGGTTCCCGTGATTCAATGACGACTCAGTCTACGCATCGCCAGGAACGCACGTGCAGTACCAGCACTATACCTTCCATCTTGGTGACTCATTAGCGTGAGAACTTTTGCTTCTGACTTCCCAGGCATCGACCCTTGCACCAATTAAGAGCACGGATCATGACCTGACCCGTGTATATAAGACCGGACGGAACGCCGAAGACTGGGATTACCCCGGAGAATCATGCTGCGAACCTAGCTCGCTGTCTCCGTTGCTTTCTTTCTTCCCTCCTCCCTTACAAGCAGACCGCCTTGGGACACGACTTGAAACGCACAATCGTCACCTCCCACGCCATCTCTTCCCCTTCCCTTTTTCTCGCACTTAGAGCGAGCTATATCATATTGGCGCCCAACTTTGGTTCTCAATAAACAAATATTCTCCCCATCAGAATTTGCCCTCCAGGCAGCCTGACACCCTGTTATACTATTTAGTGAATGCTGGGGCAGGTATCAGCTATTATTGGGAATCAGATAGAACTGTGTGGCTCGAACCCGTGTCTACATAGATAAGAAACCCGCATGCTTCCGATTGCGCCACCAACGCCCATGGAAAAGGTGGAAAAGACGGGACGCGAGAATGGAGGGAGGTCAAAGCGAAATGGCGCAAGAGTCGGTATTAGCACCCGTCGTGTCCCTGATACTCGTAAACGACACGATGGATGGAATGAATAGTTGCACTACTCGCCTCATAGGTCATGCTAAGTTCACGAAGAAAATAAGAAATTATGACGACTATTACTGCAGGGAAATCTGGACAGGTTTTATGTGTGGAATACAGGTATGGGAACTTAATATAAAAATGCAAGACATTGGGAATGTGTGAAATTACAGAGGTCATCACTAAATATATGAATGGAAGCTGAATAAATCACAAAGGCGAAAAAGGGAAAAGGTTCAGGAATATTGATATTAAACATGTAAACAATTAACGAAGATGAAAGTGATATTTCACAACAGTGCCGAGAAAATAAAAGACCAAATATCCGATCCAACCCAGGTTGAAGTATGCAGCAGTGGTGTTGACCCTACGCAAAAAGGAGATGAAAATAGTAGAGAATACAGAGAATAGCAACTAAAACGGTCGCTAACATGCCTAATAGATCGGACGAAGAAAATTGAAAAAAGCAGAACCTACCACCACTAGAAGAAAATATTACATGATGGCCACGTTCAAAGCTGCGAAAGAAGTGGGCAAAATCTACATAGCTATTGATATGGGGCGAAAGAAACGTGAATTGACAGATATAGGGAAAATGTAATATCTGGTACAGATCCAATGACCTGTGGAATAGCTTGAGTAAGGCAAAAAATTATTTCTATAAACGAAAGAGAATCTAAAGTAAAATTTAACCACTAGAAACACGGAGACGATAATTGATATTAGGTAAATGGACACACACACACACATTATATGTATATATATATATATATATATATATATATATATATATATATATATATATATATATATGTGTGTGTGTGTGTGTGTGTGTGTGTGTGTATATTGCTGAATAACCACGAAGGAAACCGGAAGAAAAAAATCTGTCCATTTTATGTCTCCCAACTTTTTGTAGGAGATATAAAGTGGACAGAATACACGGCGAAATATGCAGCTATAGAAAGACGCCCCAGGACAGCTCCGACATAACACGGGGATTTAATACAATGGCAAAACATCACGGTGACATTTATTTTCATATATTGTTTCATTTATCAAAAATCATGTATTTTATTCTTATTATGATTTTATAGATATATACATTCTGTATCGATGGTAATTATTATCATGTTATGTTATTATATTGTAATATAATATAATATGTTATATCATATTATATTGTATGTTAGCTTAATTAGCTTAAGTGGTAACCATTGTCATGTGTCAAACCTCTCTCATGTGTGTATATATCTCATCTTACTCTGTACTTATTCATTCTATTGTAATCCTTGAATATGTGAAAATATCACGGAAGCACACGGATTCCAAGAATTTTTCTTTTCCCTGTGGTGTTCTATATATCGGTGTAGTCACATGTGTTTTGTGATACTTGTGCATATATATATATATATATATATATATACATATATATATATATATATACATATACATATACATATACATATTTATACAGGTAAAAACAGAACCTGAGGATAAGGCCTTACTGGTGCCACGAGGAGGAGCAACTTGCCCGAGGAGATGTCCCCGAGGGTCTTCACGAGGGCGTCGGTGGCCTTGGGCTGCCACGTCATGAAATGACGCTTGAGGAGGACCCGACTCGAGTTCTGATCGAGGACAAGGACATGGACGCCACTGTGCCAGTGAGCGAAGTCGTGCCCCAGGAAGTCCGGGACGCCGGCGTTCAAGATGGACACCTCCTGCAGGAGAAGGAAAGAGAAGAAGTGCAAGAGATGTCTTCGTCAGGTGAAAGAAGAAGGAGGGGGAGGTGGGGGGAATGTCAGGAGGCGTATAGCTCGCTCGCTCGCTCTACTCGGAAAAACGTCGCGGTGAGTGGTGGGATGTACTGATGCACGTTGGTCATCAAACACCGGGTCATGAAGTGGGACTGAAACCAAGGTTTTACAGCAGCACACTGGTGTGTGTGTGTGGATATATATATATATATATATATATATATATATATATATATATATATATATATATATATATATATATATATATGCGAATCGATCACAAAAACACGTGATTCACAAAATGTGTAATAGAACCACTTGGAAAATAAAATGAAAGGTGACCGAACGTTGTCGTCTATTTCAGACATTTTCGAAGGTACAAAATAAGGAAACAGTGACAATAAATATACAAATGAGAAACATTAGGGGGAAATAGGACAGGTCTATTGTGACCTTACTCGTTCAACACTGCCGGACATTGTACTCAGCTACTGTCAACAATTTTTTTTTATTATAAAGTTGTCTAATCTATACATTCCCATACTCATATTCATATTCTCAAACGGTTGGAACGGCTGTGCGAGTCATGGAGGAGACTGTTCAGTAAGGAACTCAGAATGCCCGACTAACTGAATGATTGATCAATCGATTGATTGATTGATTGATTGATTGAGAGTTGAAGATAATCTACTGAGATTTCCAGCTGAAAGGGCTCATGGTACATAGGGACACACTCACTCTCTCTTTCTCTCTCTCTCTCTCTCTCTCTCTCTCTCTCTCTCTCTCTCTCTCTCACTCTTTCTCTCGCTATTACTATGCCTCAACAAGAGCGAAAACAATGTGTCGCTGACCTCTCTCCCGTCCACCTTGACCTCGATGCTCGTTCTGGTGATCACCATTTCCAACTCGATGTAGTCTGTGCGACAAAGAGAAAAAAGTATAAGAGTTCATTCCTATATACAAATATTTAGTTTTATTTCTTGCTGCCGTCAGTTGATTTTATTTACCTATGGGGGGGAGAGCCGATATAGACTTCAAAGGCACATCAGATATCTTTCCTAGAATTCTTTCTATCAGATTCATCTACAAACATTCTAGTATAACTCTCCAGTTATTTGCATGTTAGCTTACTATCAATGACGTACATCATTAATGATATTCTGGTTAATAAAAGACGATTTTATTGAGATGAGGGCTAGAAAGGAGTTATGTAAACCACGTCAACGTGACAGCCAGCACTGATTGAAATCACCTGGCAACAGAATGAACCCTTTCGACGAGTATTTGTGAATGGAATGAATGAAATTAAAAGTGAATTAAATCGCCTGGCGGCACCAGGAAGAAAAGTACGTTGGTTACGTACCAGCACTGGGCACAATGTCTTCTGGTCCCAAGGCTATCATCGAATTGTCCTCTGAAAAGTATAAAACATTTAAAACCAGGAAAATTAAAATAAATAAGTAAATGCATTAATAAATGGATATTAGTGATAATTAAGAGAACTCCAGAGATAGGTTGGCAACCTTATGTCGAAAAGGACATGATCAATGATAAAGATTACTGTAAATAGATATTCTGTAATAAGTAAGAAGTGTGATTATGTGTTTATGGTTGCGCATATACTGTACACACACGCGGCGGCGGCGGCTACTCGACGTAACGCTCCTTGATTTTCCTTGAATATGCAAAGCCAGATGGAAATACCAATTGAGTGAATAGAGGGAACAATGCTATTTCAGGGTCACAGTAGAGGCAAAACATTGCTGGTTCCAACTTTAAGAGAGAGTCATGGAGGGAAAATAGTGATTTTTGTCATGACGCGACGACGATGACGACAGCGACGCGAAGCGCTCCTAGATTTGCCTATAAAGCCAAATGAAAATAATTGCAAATTGAATGGACGCGGGGGAAAGCAAAGCTATTCAGGCTCACATTAGAGGTAAAACATCGCTGGTTTTAATTTTTAGAGAGAGTCAGGAAAGAAAATAGTGATATTCGTCTCCGAAGTCGCTCATGATTGAAAACAAAAGATCAAAGTTAATTCCTAGTTTGTTTACGTCACAACGTGATGTTTTTATTGTTATATCTACACTAATAATAATTTTTTTCGAAGGTTTCATACCCAACAAGGTGAATAAGTTAATTAAAAAACTTAATTGATGTAGTGCAGGGAATGAATTTAAAAAAGAAGATAAGCCTCAAATTAGATACTGTACCATAGAGGTAAGTAAAATTCTTACAGAGTTGAAAAGATTTAGAGACTTAAAATCTTCCTATGAGGCTAGAGTTACACGATCTAGAACAAAACCTTGAGCAAGGAAAGGGAACAAATCTTGCTCAGAAAACAGAGATCTATAAATTGAGAAGGAAAAATGAAACTGAGAAATGAGAGAAAAAAAATCTTTAAACACCGTGGAGGAAAAAGAGGATATGCCAAGAACAAATGAGGATAGGAGAGATAGAGTAACGTTTAAAGAAATCGTGGATCAACATGAAAGAGATAGCCTAGAAGGAATAGTCAATGTTATAAAAAAAAAGATAATCTTGTCAGAGGGGTTGTAGAAGTCTAGACGTGTCTCACTCTCTGGACGCCAAGAAGAATAGAACACCTCATGGAAGTTACCCCAAAAACAAGAATGGCCTGAAGACTCCGGCACTTGGTTGATAATATAATGGAAAAAAATAAATTCAACTACAAGGACACTCAGAATAGCATATGCTAATGTTGATGGTTTACTATCGTCTAGGTCGGAGATAAATGACTACTTAAGGATAAACGATCCTGATATTTTGTGTCTGGTAGAAGCTAAACTCCCAATAATGGTTGACCTACAGTTAGGGAACAACAGATACACCTCTTGGAGAAGAGACAGAGAAGATAAAAAAAGGCGTAATGTTTGTGGTGAGAAGCGAAATAAAGATGGAAGAAGCAAATCTGAGTGAAGGCAATGCTAAAGCAATTCACCTAAAGATTAATACTAAAGGGCACAACAAAAGAGACTTCATGGTGGCATATGTTCCCCCCAAGACAAGAGCTTAGAATGAAATTGAATATCAAGAAGTGTTATTGGATACAGCTCTTTTCCTATAGAAAAATACTGAACAAAGTAGCAACATAATCCTTATTGGAGATTTTAATTGCGGTGATGTCAACTGGAAGGAATGAGAAGCAAACTGCAAAGAAGATTCCTGGGGAAACACCCTGTTGAGTATAGCAATGGAGAGCACAATGACTCAGTGGGTAAAGGAAGTGACCCGGGTAAGAGGAGATGACACTCCCACTATATTGGATCTGTTACTAACCAAAGAACAAGATATGGTCAGCTCCTTGAACTACTTTTGCCCAACAGGAAAAAGTAACCATATTACAATTGAATTTCAGCTGGAGGATTAGGACATAGAGCCAAGGAATGAATCACATAGGCAAGGGAGACTGAATTTTAGGAAAGCAAATTAATTAGGGTTGAACTTTTCTTTTAAGAACTAAACTGAGAGGAATTCATAAATACCACAGGAATAATAAGGAAATGGGAAATCTTTCATGGCATTTACAATGGGGGATTGAACAAACATGTGCCAAAGACTAGAGAAAGGAACAAGCAGAAACAGGACTGGTTTAACAAAAAGTGTGAGATTGCGATAAAGGCGAGCCGTGGCGTGGGGAAAATGGAGGAATAAAAAAAACAATAAAACAAAAGAAGCTTACAAACAAGTTTGAAATGACTATACAATAATTCGAAGGGAAGAAGAAAGTAATTTTGAAAGGGGTATAATAAATAAATGTAAAGATGAACAAAAACTGTTTTATAGGTTTATAAATGGTAATTTTGAGATACAAGGAAGAAATCACCAAGCTAATAGTGGGTGGGGAAGACTTTAAAAAGGCTTTAGCTCAGGCAGAACTAATGAATGAAAGTTTCCAATCGGTCTTCATTTTTTTTTTTTTTTTTTTTTTTTTTTTTTTTTGAGAAAAGCGAGGGGAGAAAAAAAAAGCAGATGTAAATTTAAAAGTGAGGGAAGTGTCTTATCTCTTGGGATCATTGGATGTGACAAAAGCTTCAGGACCTGATGGGATCCCAAACTGGATACTTAAAGGATATACGGAACAACGAGCGGACAAGATTCACAGTCTTATTACATGTTCATTACAAGAAGGTATTGTGCCGCTTGATTGGAAAAGGGCAAACATGGTGGCAATTCACAAATTGGAAGCAAGGAGACACCACTAAAGTATAGGCCAGTCACTAACCAACAAAACAGTGAAATTATATGAAATTATTATGAAAGATTGATGGACCAGATATCTTGAAGAGATGATCATTCTGACAGACAATCATTTTGGCTTCGGATCTGGAAGTGTCATGTGTGTCAAACCTTTTACTCGAAAACGATTGGTGAGCTGCAAGAAAAAGAGGGGTGGGTGGACTGCGTGTACCTCGACCTAAAATAGATATTTGATAAAGTACCTCAAGTCGACTTATATGGGAAGTGGAGCACGTTGGAGGACTGAGAGGCAAAATACTGGAATGGGTGAAAGACTTTTTGAAGGAAAGATACATTAGAACAATGATGATGATGATGATATGGTTTAACGCCACAAACTCCCCCCTATCGGAAGGCTAGGACGGTACCCCTCACAGAGGGCTTTGTAGCGTGGAATTTAATGAACCATGCCTTTGGTTCAACTTCGCTGGTGGCAGGATTCGAACCGCCATCCCCTCGACCTTCGCCGCAAGTAACGACGCCCTAACCCGCTCAACCAGCTAGCTTCATAATGAGAACAATAGTAAAGGATAAGATGTCAAGCTGGAGAGCAGAAACGGAGTTACACAAAGTTCAGCGCTAGTACCAATAATGTTTCTTATTTATGTCAATGACATGATAGAAGGAACAACAAGCTACGCTAACATGTTTGCAAATGACGCGAAAATCATGAGAAGAGTGAAAAAGGAGGATGGTAGACTAATGCAAAACGATGTAGGCGCTATTTTTTGCATGGAGCCAAGAATGGAAAATAAAATTTAATGCCAAAAATTGCACTGTACTGGAAATGGGCAACATCGGCAAATTACCATCCTTGAACTTTTCCTTGGGAAGTGAACCCATTACAAAAGCAAAAGAGGAGAAAGACTTGGGAGTCTTGAAAAGATCTGTCACCTGACAGACATATCAGCAGGATTGTGGAACTATTGCAGAAGATTAAAGTGGCGTTCCACTAAATGGATGAAGAAATCATTAAAAAAAAACTCATCGAAACCCTGATACGTCCAAGACTGGAATATACGTCAGTGGTATGGTCCCCACACAGAGTGAAGGATATAAGCAAGATTGAGAGAATACGAAGGGCAGAAACCAAACTGGTCCCCAGCCACCCTCACAGATAAACCATATGAGGAAAAACTAAAAGTACGGAGTGTGCCAACTTGGAAAGATCGAAGGGTAAAAGGTGATACGATTACAGTATTCAGGTCACTAAAGGGGATAGATTGCTTTGACAGAAGCGATCTCCTGATTAATTATGGGAAAGATTTAAGAGTAAATTAGGAAAGACCACACGTCGACAGGATGTGAAGAAATACAGTGTTCCATACAGAAGCATAAATGTGTGGAATAGCTTAGAAGGTGATATGGCCAAAGCTCAAACAATGCACGAATTCAAATCTAAATATGATAATTGGAAATTAAATATATAAAGTTGGAACTGTACATGAATTCACGCCTAGGTATGTTAGCATAAATATACCAAGGCTTTTTCCCGCTTACAAGGGAGGTAGCCAAAAAGGGAAAGGCGTAAAATCATTTCCACCCATTCCATCCCTGAATACACTCCACACCCCTCCACCCTCCCTTAATGACCGTCACTCCTTTCCTGTACAGTACAATTAGGTAAATAGTTCAATACATTTACACTTACACACAACATGCATTTGCCTACCAAATATTTTCCTGAGGACCGAGGAACTTTCTTTGTAGGCGAAGGTGGGCGGCTCCTCGATCTTGTAGAAGGGCGCGTGGGAGAACATCGATGTCGTCTTGCCGAAGAAGAGGAGGAGGAGGATAAGGACGAAGAGGAGGAGTGCAAGAGGGACGTCCCGCATGGTGGAGGGCGAGGCGCCTCTTGTCGAGTCTCCAGGTCTGCAACGAAGACCTGATCAGAGTCGGCACACTACACCAGTGCTACTCAAAGTGGTGGTCCGCAGACCGGTGCCTTTGCGCGAGCCATCAGCTAACGCCGGTACGCGGCTTCGAGTGTCAGGGCCATGCTAAGGCAGTGGTTCTCAAACTATGGGTCGCGACCCGAAGTTGGGTCGGGAGATCAATTTTGATGGGTCGCAGGGACACGGGAAATTCTCACGTTTTCAGAGTATTTCAAATACTTGACTAATTAAATTAGTTTTCTGAAGGAAATGCAGTGCCATTGATTCTGTTAATCTAGTTTTGTTAAAGAAAAGTTGTACACATTATTTTTTCCCAAAGTAAAGGCTATAATATCGGTGTCCATTTTGTTTCTCTTTATTTTATTCTGGGTCGCAAAGGATTGAAATGTTCCAAAAAGGGTCGCTCACGAAAAAGTTTGAGAACCACTGTGCTAAGGAGTCTTCAATTGAGGAATTGGTAGAATCTAGGGAATTTCAAGGAAATTCTAGGCTGTGATGAATTGTTGGAGCTGGATGCTGACGAAGGATTGAAGAGGAGTTTCGAAACTACAACATCACTTGGTTTGTTATGAATAAAAGTGAAAGTAGTATATCCCGAGCTTAGTGAAATTCCTCTGAAAACTCTTCTCCCATTTCCTTCAACATACCTCCTCTGCGAGACTGGCTTCTAAACCATGAGTGTTATTAAGACAAAGTACAGGGATAATAAGGATATTCAATCTCTATTGTGCGTGGCACTGTCCCTAATTGAACCACGACTGGATAAACTGACAAAGAAGAAGCAGACTCGCCTTTCACACTAGTAAAGATTAAGGTTATATAATTATTTTTGTGTTAATAAACTACTGGTTATTTTTCATTATTTTTATGTTTTGATATTGTATTATTTGTTTACGAAATAAATAGAAGAATTTTTCATTATATCCGTTATATATATCGTTTCCGGTATAATTTAATATTACTACGAAATATTACCGGTACGTGACACATTGAAATAAAAAATGCCGGTCAGCCACATCAAATATTTTGAGAAGCACCGCACTACATGATGTTGCCATTGCCGCCACTGCCACCAGGAAAAAATTATCGATTGGACATTTTAACAAATGAAGCCTGGAGGATGGGAGTGGGGGGAGTTCCTTCAATTGAATAAGATTCATATGTCGATAGAAAAAAAAATATATATATATATATATATATATATATATATATATATATATATATATATATATATATATATATATATATATATATATATATATATATATATATATATATATATATATATATATATATATATATATATATATATATATATATATATATATATCACCTCCATGGTACCCTTCCATGGCAGGTGGCATTTTTCTTTCTCTTCTGACTGCCGCCAGGCGATTTTATTCTTTTCCGTGACACCCGTCCCTCAGTAGCCAAAGTGATTAGCACCATCGATGTGGTGTTGTAATTTGTATATTTTGTTCTGGTTAAAGCCCAGCGATTTCACTCAGCTTGGGTGGTCACTGCAGCGAGAGAGTCAGATTTCGGTATGAACGGACTTTTAAC